>NW_025335873.1:6619000-6681226 GCF_004798865.1 Varanus komodoensis | reverse complement strand
TCCTTCCTTCCTTCCTTCCTTCCTTCCTTCCTTCCTTCCTTCAGCATGGTTCTCAGTTCTTGATTCTCCATTCTTGGTCATGGGGTTTGGTGGGTTGCATTTTTTGCTTTTGTGTTTCTGGTGTTTTGTTTTTCCTGATGCTCAACCGCAAGTTTGTCCTCCTGTAACTTAGGTCATTCTTTTGTATCCAGCAGTCTTAGATGATCGAGAACTGGTCTTCTTCCACATGACCATAGAAATGGAAGAACAAAGGATGTTTATGCTTATTGAAGCTATCTGAACTTTGCTCCAAAGCTCGGTTTGGCTTGTTTTTCAGTTTGTTTGCATAGGAGAAGTGCATTTTTACAAAGCCATACATTCTGAGCAAGCTGAACATTTTCAAGGGCACATATTGTAAATGAAAACTCAGGGATGTACAAACATTTTTTTAGAGAACAGACCCTCCCATTTGAATTCAGGTTGCCAATCAGACATATCTGAGTGATTTGTGGCCTGAAATAACATTCTCACACATCTTTGAGAGACGATGCTTTGGATGCTTGAAAAGTGCTAGCTTATCCTTACCCACCACCTTCCTCTTCTAATGATACATAGATATTTATGTGAGTGGCTCACCCTGCTCTCCTTGGTTGCCTTGCCCCAATTTATCTGAATCCTACTTAAAATATAGTGCTAAGAACCGAGAGCCCTTTTGATTCAACTCACCACTCTAGACAAACACATAGTTCCCAGAACTTATAAGGCATATCTCCTGCCAGCAGTCCTTCACCCCAAAAGCATAACCCATCATTCCTAGGAACAAGTATCTCCCAGCAAGATCAACTTCATAGGAGACCATTCCCTGGTGTGACTTCTCTTTCACTTCCATGTCCTCTTCCATGGAGCAGAAGGGTGGATGAGGACATCGCTTGACACCCAGACCCTTTGGACTTTCCCCTTGAGCTTCCTAACCTGGCACTATGTTCCTGGCAGTTTCATTTATTCCCATATCAAGAAGCGGGGGGGGGGGGATAACTACTGGGGGACTGGATGGGTCAGCAGCTGGTCCATCACAGCTCCAATTCATGCAGCTGGAAGAAAACACACTTCTCAGGCCAGTGGCTTTGGCTGGCCCACATCCTCTTTTCTTCCTTGCAGGAGGGAGTCATGGATCACGATCAGCTGAACTGTGGGAGGGCTCCAGCATCTTTCTTCCTCACCGGTCCCATGGCATCTGACGTAGATCTTCCCCCAAAGGTTTCATTCCATTCTCTTTGGCAAGAGTATCAGAGCAGTTTCTTTGATCAGGTGACACAAAGCACCTTCTGCATCTCTTCTTCCAGAGTCTCTCTGTAATCCATTCAAGTTGTCCCTCCTTTCATTCGATCCTCTTTTTTTCTAGCTTGCACTTTCCACAAAAGTGTACGTCAACTGATCTTACAGCAGAAAAACATACTACACGCTTTAAAAGAGACCACAAATGAACTGCATTTTCCCCTTTTCCTGGTCTATTCAACCATGATCATGAGGTAGGATGTTCTTCTTAATTTTTCAGAAGGTTCCTCTTATTTATTTCCTTCTTTAGAGCGTTTCTATACCACTTCATGTGTTGGGACAGATATTCTGGAATGGTGACCCTTGAAAAGTTAAACAGGAATAAAACATAATGAATAGGAACTGTGGGTGGTTTGTTTGGGAATCCTTCTTGGAATGAAGATGTTTTCAGGAAACACCAAAATTAATACCTACCTGACCTACAGAGATATGCAGCCACTGCTGTAGTGAAGGTTCTTCTCCAGGTGGAGAAGAGGACATGTACAGAATGTCTTGGAGCCTCCTCTTTGATGGCACCAGAGACCAGGCAGGCTGGAAAGATGGAAGGTGGTCCCTCAAGCATTTATCAGCAACATGGAAGGCAGGAACACTGTGACCTTCTCCATAAGGGGAAAAGCTGTACCTGTTGACTTAGCCCAAGACAGATCAATGAGGATGACTTCCCAGATTGCCTCTGACAACAGTTTATCAACATTTGCGAAATTCTTCTGGTTCAGAACAGAAAGAACTGGAGATTTTCAAAAACAGCCATCCTGTGCAAGCAAGCAAAATGAGCCAATTAATCCATGGCTAATGAAAAGTCAAGAGAACAAGGCTACAGAGAGAAGCATTCAAAAATATATAATTATTTGTAGCAGCGCTTGCATTTTTAAACCAGTGCGATTTCCATCTTTAATTCTCAAGATAAGCATTTTTGATTTTGCAACAACATTTGTATTCTTTTAAAAAAATTTGCAACAGCAGGAAAAACAAAGAAACAAGTGGGAAATTCATATCATGGACTATATCGATACACAGTAATCATGAACATCTGCTTTGATGGAAGGGAGAATAAAATGGAGGAAGAAAAGAACAGTGACGAGGAGGAGGGTGGAGAAAGGAATATAATTTCCATTTCAAATATATACATCAATATAAGTAATCCATATATCTAAATTAGCAACCATACAACTCTGATGCTTGTAGAAGATATACTTACATGTATCACAAACGGCGAGATCGTCAATGCATTAAGTGACAGGTGGTGGGTGTTCTTCTGTCCAAGTTTGGAGTATAAGTTTCTCTGTAACTGTAAACACTTTCAGGATCTACTTTTGCTGTCCACCTGCTAATCTCCACGTCTCAGAGACGTAATTTAAAAGTGCATACGCACTCACTTTTATTACTGATTTTTCAAGAACAAACTGCGTATGAGTGATGAATTGAGATCAGGAGATGAGAGAAATGCACTTAGAAGCTGCTCCCCAGTTTGTGAACTGCATTTCTCTTGAAGTCTGCCAATGCCTGAGTCAGGATGATATCAACTATGGAGGCCTCAGAAATCAGAGATATTGAGGCCTTCCCGCTCAATCTCTCCCCCATGTCCTTGGCTGAGTCGCTGAAGCAGAGGCCCTCTTCCCTAGCTGGCTGGCTAGCTTAAATTGTTTATTTCCAGACTTTGCTCAGACAGCCCGACTGAGCAGACGTGTTCCTGCCGTTCTCGGCTCCCATATTTCTTCTTCTGGGCATGTCACAGCTGCACTGGAATGCATAGATGTGTTAATTAAATGGCACAAAAAACAGACGGGATCTTGGTGCGACCACAGCATTGCCAGCAGTGTGCACCACCTACAGGAATCATTTGGTTTCCCCAAAAGGCTCTTAGGAATGGCCCTTGGATGTAGGGTTGGGATGACCACTTTTGGAATACATCCCTGTAGCCCTCACAGACTTCCTCTTGCGCTCAGCCTGGTCCCACCAAAAGAAAGTTCACGGAGACTTGCGGAGCATGGTTGCACCACCAGCAAACTTCCCAGCAACTGCAGGACATGAAAGATTGTGAGGACAGGGCCCATGTTCACAGGGACAACACACATGGGAAAGTGGCACTGCTTGCACAGTGCATGAAGCCAGATTCTTGGTGAGTGGCAGATTTCCAGACCGCCACACTTCCCTCATATATGTACTCATATACTTCAGTAGCACGTGAGAAAAACAGGCAAGCAGCAAAACTGAACCCTGAGCTGTACCCACTCACCTGCAGATGAGTTAGATAGACTAGTAGCTCGACATTGTATAAAACAGCTTTCTGTGTAATAATCTTAGTTCTTCCAGTGGAAAGGGAAGCGGGCGTTGCGTTGTTTTCAATGCAAATCCTGCCAGCATTTGAGAAAGGTCCGTCACCTGTTTTTAAACCTTGGGTTAATATCTCTCCCATATGTTCAATTGTTTAAAATGGGGAAGGGGTCCCTTTTGCATTGGATGAAGTGAAAATCCATTTTCACTGGCATGTTGAAAGGTGTTTTGGATTCCAAACACTTCAGATCTAATAATGGAAATAACCCTCTTCAGTTGGGAAAAGGGGAAACCGATCAGCAAATGGAGCACGGAATCTTAACTCTCCCATTCCCAAATCTACCTAGATAAAATGCAAATAGGAAAGTCCTCCAAGATCTTTCCGGCTTCTAGCAAGCCCTCCGGCCAGCCAATTCCAACTCCTCCTTCATAAATGGAAGGTTGTAAGATGCAGGAAGGAAGGGTGAGCACACCGTGTTTGGGACTGCAGAGATTCCGTGAGCATTATCTTCTGCTCAATTCACATTAGCACTTCACTGTGTGCTCACTGTGTACAAATGGGTAAAGGAGCAAACTGAATGGTAATAGGAGATGGCATTTGTGCTATTTCCATTCCCCTCCACAGCATTAAATCCAGAGCCCTGAAAACATTAATATCAAGAAAATGCAGGGCACAAGTCATGATGGGCAGATGAGATTGCCTCTGTCACTCCTGCCAGGATACGCGTGGAAGCCTATGCATTCAGAGGGCCCATACATCTTCTGTGGGGAAGGTAGGATCTGCTTTCCAGGTATGTTGTTGTTCTTTTTTAGCAAGTCGTCGACTCGTGGTACCTTGGGCTGCAGACAATGGATTCTCAGGGCAGGTCTAATAAATGTCTGGAATCCCAGAAGGGACATCACAAAACCCCAGGAAGTTGCCTTGCATATTTTCGATGCTGTGTGAGGCAAGGGTTGATGGAACAGAAGAGCTCCATGTTTCTAAATAAAATTAGCTTTCCCAGATCCTAAATTCTAGCCATGGTGGGAGATTGTCCTAAAGTCATGGATGAGTCATCCAGACTTCTCACCACATCCTCACCAAGTGATTTGTGTCAAAATTCTTTGGATGGGAAACACCAGTGGTGGCTACATTTCTGGACCAGGTAAGGTGCCTTGGGGAAAGATGGCCCTTTCCAACCTATGAAGAGTGCTTTAGGGATGAGATAGCTTCCCTTCCCCAGGGGGAGAAAGAAACAGCCATTTGAGCTTGCTCATTAGTCAGGAAACATTTGCATGCCAATGGCTGAAGGCAAAGGACAGCCTGAAGTTTTCTACACTGGGAGCAACTTTTTTTTGAGGTAAATGAATCCATGCACATTACCACCAATGCTTACGCACACGTGTCCCATTCAGCAGTACAGACACACCAATGAGCATTCAGGTGAAAGTCTAAACTCACCCCACGGATCAAAAGAGCGCATAACCCTGTACTACCCACCGAGAAACTATTCTGAACTCACATCACTTGCTCTCCACACCGATGGAATCCCAGGTATCCAATTCTTATGTACCTGAATGAACAACCCCAGGGTGTACGAGGAAGCCAGGAGATTAATTCTTCTTGCAGACTCCTCCACCCTGACTCTCGTCTTGCTAAAATTTCTCCATAGCTATGTCAACATCCACCTCTGTTTTTCAGACATGGCAAGGTCAGTTGTCGGCAGATTCATTTCCTTGGGACCATTGTTTGATGGATTATAGCCATTAATAACCTTCATGTTGGAGAAGAATAGCTACTGATCAGTAGAGCGACACACTTTGCTCTTCCACCTGCATGCGTCTAACATGGCTGAACAGCGGTGCCAATGGAGAAAGGGCCTGGAAGTTGGGGATGGAAAGACCTGCACCCGCGGTGATTAAGTTCCCCCCTCCTAACACGCTCAAGCTATTTTGCATTTGACCCAATACTGGGTTGGAAGGCAGGTGACTTTGAAAATCTAATCTCCCTCCCCATGGCTTTCAGAAGTGATCACACTGTGAACTTTGTCAGATTGGTTTTAGCATCACGGTGCAGTGCAACTGTTGACAGCTCAGGAAAACCAAGGTAGGATTCAATTACCTTACTGTCAGGGGCTGCTGGATGTCTGTCCGTGCAGCTTTCCCCATGCAGTAAGCATTGAATGGAAGGTGGCAGCCTTGGTTTGAAGTACCTTCATGCCCTGGATTGACTCCACCCACCCACTGGATCTTCCTGGACGGGAAAGGAAGCCAGAGGACTTTCTCTTGCAGCTGAGCCTCACCTGAGCAGCAGGTCCTCATGAATTTTGCTATGTCCCAGCACCATTGGAGAGCCTTCTGCCATAACTTTGGGAGTGCTCCTTTCTTCCTGGATTTGTCCTGCTTGGCTGCCCTGGCTTGGTCTTTCCTCCTCCGCTCTGCCTTCTGATTCATCCTCGCCTTGTGCTTGTCTTCTTTTGTCCTGGCTGAGGTCTGTCCCTTTGGGCCTTGGTCCCCGAGCTTTGCACGTCTTGACTTGCTTCCCTCGACCATTGTTGACATTAAATCATTGGAAGTTCTGGGAGTTTGTTCTCATTAAAGTGGCTTCCCAAATTTTGGAATAGGTTATTTCCTGGAATTTGGGGCAAGGTGAAGAGGAGGGGGTGCTTTTAGTGTCTGGTCAATTCCCTAGGTGTGTCTGTGGAGGAAACACAAAGGAACTGAAGGAGACAAAGAGTGCTGTAAGACCCATCACTCTGCACACACACGAGGAGATTAAAAACCAAAAGGGAGGATAGAAGATGCCTAAGCATTGGTTGTACCTAAGTGTACTCCTTTCAAAGCTCGAATCCCACAAAAAATTCAAATTCTCCCCCTCCCCCCGAAAACACACACACACACACACACACACACACACACACAAATAAAATAAAATAATCCCTAGTTACTGATAGACAATTGTAATTCACAATCGGAAGTGATCTATGAGCACCACTGAAAGAAGACTTGGAAGAAATGCTTACAATGCTCCACACTTCCAAATAAAAGTAATTTTCATAATCTTCATACATGTATTAATAATGTGCCTGTTTGGCATGCAGTCCTTGTCACACGTGCTCTGTGCACAAATATAGGTGGTAGCAGCTTAAAATAAACAAGAAATGACCAAGTTGGTGGATAAACAAGAAATGACCAAGTTGGTGGATAAACAAGAAATGACCAAGTTGGTGACCAAGAAATGACCAAGTTGACTTTGGCTTCTGGGTCATGCCAGTCAGAAAAACACACATGGACCTTTAAATACTCACCTATTTGCAATGACATCACGACAATGCTTGTTTTTAACAATAAACATACGAGGATTTCAGAACTGAGCTCGTTGTATACATTCAAATTATGGGCAGGCTCGATATGAATAATGGATAGATTAATTATACTGTCAACATGTCGTAAGTGACAGGGGCAAGATCCGTTTTGGTTTGAGGGGGTCCTGCCAGGAAGGAATATCCATGAAGCAAAATGTCAGCCCCCTTCCTAATTTTTCTTTCTGACGCATTCTGGAGCCCCAGTGCGGCTTTTACCTATCATTCCCTGTGCTCCCTTCCCCGAAGCACCTTGATAAGATCTGAAAATTACTGCATCCGAGAGATCCATCAAGAGCCCAAAATTCATACATTGACTTAACCTTGCAATAATTGGGGAGAGAGTCGCTTACATGGGGATGGCTGAGCTCTAAATGAATCTGATCCGTTCCTTTGAGAGTCCATGTCCCCCTGCAGCTCTTGGTCTGCCAGCGGCCGGAGGGAAAGATGTTCTGCCAGCGTCCCTTGTTTAAAATATTGGCAGCGTATCAAAGGCACCTAATTTGAAGAAATGCAAACATAATTGGAGATGGGCACAGAGTCAGAGGAGGCTGAAGAAGAATAGACTCAGACCAGCTGTGGGGGTTATTAGCCATTTGTAATGCCTTCTCCAACATCTGTACAGCTCCGAGGACTGTTCTTTGCTGCTTCGCAAATTCTAGTCCTGGAGGGAAATGGGGAAATGGATAACTCCGGTTATGATCCACCTTGGCCTCCGCAATGCAACAGCCCTTCTGTCAATTTCCCTTGCCAAAACATTTCTCTCTGTTTATCTCCGAATGGCTATTATGCCATCATTGGAATGGAGTTGATGAAGCCATTTGGCTTCCAATGCTACTTTGCCGCCTTCTGCCTGGGGTACCACGGAGCACAGGAAGAGAAAAGTGAGTATGATAATCCGCCAGAGCAATCTATAGGGCATTTCTGCATTGCTCAGTTGGGATCATTCGGGGAAAGCCAGTCCCCGGACCAACTCAAAGCATGGCAAACAGAGTTCTCCTGCAGCCCATAGTAAGGCGGGAGTGGGGTCTGGATTCTTGTGAACCATCCAGAGAGCTTTGGCTAGAGGGTGCCATCAAAGTGGAATAAGAAACAAAACTAGACTGCATCTGGGGGAAAGCATCACCACGGAGGGTCACCTCCTTGCCAGTGTCCCATGTGGTGTGTTGGAGAATTGGTTTCTGGCCACAGTTGCCTAGGTTCCCCCGAGGTGCTGAACAGGGGCATAGCACAATGGGCTTTGTGGTGCTCTCCTCGACGTGGGTCCAGCCATCTCCTTGCCTGTGTCTTGTCTCCTGCTTCTGCTTGACCCTTCCTCGCCAGGCATCCGCCCTTTGTCCTTTCTGCCCTGCTTCCGCTCCTGGAGCAGCTTTGCCTTGCTGCCATCTCAGCCCGCCTTGTCCTGGCCTTCTGCACTGCCTTGTCGGTAGCTGACCCTTCCTGACTCCTGACTTCACCTTTCCCCCTGGATTTGTCTCTCAGTTCCTGACTTGGTTTGATCCTGGCTCTTATTCATTTCTACTGAATTTAATTTTTGGCTTTTGCATACCGTTCACAGCTAACAGAACTCCTAGAATGGTTTACACCAGAAGCTGTAGTCTTTGGCTCTGACATGTCTTGCTGGATTTCCAATGTCCTCTGGAGTCTGCCCTCAGCCTGCATTTCAACTTGCTTACCTCTGGTCCTCTAGCATCATTCAAAGACTTCCAGGATCCTTCTCCAGGATCCTGTTCCAGCAGGAGCTACCCACTGCCTACTTCTCGGGCCTGGCAGCTTGCTCTGGCCTTCTCTACACCCTGGGCAGGACACAGAATGTCCCCACAACTGTGTCCAAACTCACACAGATGGATGGTTCTTGGTTTCCTTGGGTGCAAGCCAAGAAGCAGCAGCAGAGTCCTGGGCCTCTGCCTTTACCATGGTCAGAAGAGGCATTATGCATCTGCTTGTCCTGCTGGCAGCTTGTCCCAGGCACACAGGGCCACCCAGCTGCATTACGAGGCAGCCGCTGCCAGCTCCTGCCAACCCCTGGTCCAACTACTCCTGCCAAGGCTTGTTGCTTTCTCTGTGCTCATCCTAACAACCCAGAACACCCTTCCCCAGGAGGGGAGATCTTGCGCAGAGGCCCTGCCCCCGTTCTTGAGAGGACTCCTGCCTTTCCACTCCCACCTCTCGTCTCACCCTGCCTTGCCCAGGAACTGCGCCTTGCCTTTGTCTCTGCTTCGGCTGCGCCCGCGCCTTGCCTTTGCCTCTCGCTCTGCCAGGCCTTGCTGGATAGCTGACCTTGGCCTGTGGCTAACTCTGCCCTTGCCTCTGGCCCTTCTGCATTAGGCAGAGAGGTCTTGCCACCTCTCCCACTCCTGCTACTGGACACCCGCTGCAGCCACCTGCTGCCTTTGTCCTGGCGCTGACACAGTGCTTTGAGTCCTCCCTCGGGGATTTTGTGTGTCTCTTGCCCCTGCGAGTGGCAACAGCAGGAAATGACTGAACAACATGATGACATATTTTGCATGCTTCACCATACTCCCCCCTGCTCATATTCTCTCTCTCTCTCTCTCTCTCTGTATGTGTGTGAGACGGAGAAAAAGTGGCATAGCACAAGAGCGAACTCTCAGTGGGTTTTCTTTCTATTATTCATCCATTGCTCTGCAGCCTAGCAGGAGAGCAGCACTTCCTGGTCCAAGGAGCTGCTCTGGGAAGAATTCTTTCAAGACGCCCTCACCTCAGCTCGAATCGACGTGCGTGACACCGAAGAGGCTACATGCTGCCAGAGAGATGAAGGCACCCCAGAAGTGCAGAAGAATTGTAAATAAATGATACAAAGAGGCAGGACGCTCTTCAGCCACCTTGGAAGCCAAGTCAGTCGAAGAACTCTGGATCAGACCCACAGAAAGTCCAAGGATCTGGACAAAACACATGGGAAGTTCTCTGAAATCCACTTCTCTTCTGATTTGATTTTCAAAGGCAATTTGTTTGGAACGATAATGGTCAAAAATGAATAAACATGCTTTACTGCAACCCTGCATTTAATCTCTATTGTCGTACGGTACAGCTGTGCACATGTTGAGACAGGAAGGCATTCTTTGAACATGGCTTTCTTAATTGCTGCTTGCGTGTTAAGGTTGTTCCTGATGTTTTGCTTTCTTCTTACTGGGTTGTTTGTTTTCTGAATTGCTGGAAATTTAGTTCCGGGAAGGCAGGATAGCAATGTAACCCAGAAATGGCATGGATCAATGTGGCCAGGTCAAACCCACCTGGGGTGGGTTTAAAGGTGAATTAGACACATTCAAGGAGGAGCAGGGCTGGATTTCTGCATAGCTTCAGTCGTCACGGCATCGTTGTCTCAGCACCTGCTGCTCAGGAGCATGGGGAGAGTGGTATTGTGGTGCTTGTGTCCAGCTGTGGGTTCCCTCATTGGCCACTCTGGACTTTGATCTGGTCCAGCAAGTCTGGTGGCCACTTATGAATTTGAAAAAAGGATCTCCAGAGAGGATAAAAGAAGACACTGATCTGTATAAAATGTACACAGGGTAATGCGGAAATCAATGGAAATGAATACCTGGGAATCCACAGTATAACTTAAATACAAGTGTGATGCGTCTCAACATACGGAGATCAACCAGTTTACCTGGGTGTCTTGCTCCAGGTGTTTTTGATAGTCACTTTCCAGGTCACTTTCACTTTCCAGATGTTCCTTCTGACAGTTTTCTTTATATTGAACTTGACTTGGACAGCAATTCAGAGAGGGTGCTTTGCATTAAGAGGACGATTTTCTGGAAGCCCTTCAAAAAAGGTCTGCCCTTGCTTTAAAATCAAAAGCAAAAGCCATCCTACTAGATGGGCTCTTACCATCTTATCCTCACTAACTTTCGGGGAGTTCACACCCCCCTGGTGTGAAAGCCAGTGTGGCGTAGTGGTTAAGCACATGGGACTGGGACTCAAGTGATGTGGGTTCTGGTCCCACATGGCCATGGAGTCAACTGGATGACTTCAGACCACTCACAGACTCTCAGCCCAAACTACTGAGAGAAAGACGGATAAGACTGAGAAAAAGAGAGTTATGTAAGCTGCCTTGAATTCCCTGGAGGTAGATATGGTGGGATATACATATAATACATAAATAAAAGTTATCAGTGTTTGCGATCTGGAGAAACCAAAGCATACTGCAAAGAGGATGAAGCCGTTTTGGCTTTTCACTGTTTTAGACTGTTCTCACACTCAAGAATCTGCCCAGAAATAGAGAGAATTCAAGCACTGTGAATTAGTCAGAGATGGACCTATTAGAATGGAACTCATTATCTTTGAAGTAGCATTTTAGTTACTCGCTATGTGCTAATGTCCAGAGAGAGGCATGACATCAGTATCCCATCTAGCTGGGTAAAAGCAGGGCCCCACAAGCGGGTCCCGCTGTACCCTCTGCTGGTGTTTGCCTCATTTTTACAAGCTGCCGGCTTCTTGGGCCATAGATAAGCCACTAAGGAGCACGAGTTAAAATTCTGTAGAAAGAGGAGCTATGAGCAAACATTTCTCCTCTGGCCATTCACTTCAGAAAAGAGAGAGATCCATTTTGCAGGCAAAGAAATCTGTCTTATCTTTCTGACTGCCATAACCCTTGAATGTTAATTGCTAGTCATGCTCCACAGGGGACTGTTGGGGAGAGTCAAAGCTTTGGAGGACACATGAAAAAGAGGAGGGAGGGTGGGAGATGGAAGGCTCTGGGATGGCATGGAGAAAGAGGGGACGCGGATGCTAATCAGGGAAGAAAAGGGAAGCCTCGCTCCGTGCCGACCTCTGAGATCCTGGGAGAGCTTTTCTAATGGTTTCTGCAAGTCATTATTTCCTTTACATATTTTCATCCCTCTGACAAAGGGAACACATAAATCACGTCTTCTTGTCCCAGTCTGACCCTGCAACCTCTGCACGATAATGAGGAGCTGCCCCCATCTTCCCCCACCCTCTGCTGCCAAGATTTATATCGATGAACATAAATTCTCCATGATAGCATCTCTATTTATTAACGGCAAGTGTCCCCTGGTCCATCCCCGAAACATGATTGGTGGGCCCCTTTGGGCTGCATGTATCTGAATGTCCTCAGGACTGGGTACGATTGGCTCACTCCACAGCACAAGTTGGAGGATGCCCTATGAAGGGAGTGCCATGCCCTCCTCTTGGAGATGCTTCCTCTACAAGGGGTTGGAAGAGGTTGGAGATGGGCTTTGGTTAGGACCCTGATTGTCAGGACTCTCAGTAGCCCAGGGAGCGTCCATAACTAGAAAGTCTCTTCTTTGGAGACTTGCATATTCCCACCACATGGAGGCAAAAGAAGCAAGCGAGGAGCAGACTGGACCAATGGACTCTTGGCTGCTTTGCTCTCATGAGGTGGGAATCCATGGGAAGGGGAGATTCAGGACAATCCTTGACAGAGCAAGAGGAGGTTGCTACAACCATTTCTCCATGTCCCACGTTTCTTCAAAGAGCTCAGACCAGCAGAAAATGCAATTATTTCCCTCCACAACGATGATTCTCTGAGGTAGGCTAGGGCGAGAGATTGGCCCAAGGTCAGGCAATGACTTCATGGCCCGCCGGAGGTTTGAACTGGGCTATAACCCGACAACGCTTCCCCCTGCCTTTCCAGTGTGAGCTGGTTTCTCTTCATTTACTTAGCTCCCCCTCCACGACACACATGTGCATCCATAACACCCTGCGCAGAGAGCCATCCTCCTACGATTGCATCGATATTTAGTTGGCGTTAAGATGAAATAATGCACCATTAAAAACGCCCAAATCGCAATGTGATGCCTCATATGCATGTGTGGAATAACCTCCCCCTCCCTCCTCATTGAGAGAAATAACAGTGGAGCCAATGCCCCCCTTCTAGGCACAGGGGTCGCAGAAGCGGAGAGACAGAGCAGAGTGCTAAAAAGCTTGCGGTCGAACTTGGCGAACAGCTCACCTCTAGTGGCAGTATCTTTCCATTCCCTCAATGAATCATGTGCTACCTCATAATGTGGAAACAGCAAACATTAATAAGGCCTATGACAAGCTTGGTGAGTCAACCAAAGCGAGTGCATCTGTCACCAAGGGGCAGGTGGCCAGCTCTTTTCCTCCAGGGAAAGACAGTTGAATAATAGCAGCGCGAAGGTAAATCAGTTTGCACGGAGCTCCCTTGCCAAATTCAATCAGGTCGGGTGAGTTCCAAAGAAAGAGATCCCAAATTAAAACTATGCAATGCCAAATATGCCACTTGAATATGAATTCCCTCCTGGAAGGGGTGTGTGTGTGTGTGTGTGTGTGTGTGTGTGTGTGTGTGTGTGCTGAGTGGGTGGAGGTAGCAATTATGACAAGGAATCTATCTGTGTTGGAGATAAAAACAATGCTGTGGGACTTCTGGAGAGATAAAGTGCTTCTGTAGCTTTTGGATTGCAAGCAAAACTGCAGTGACAAATTTTTTCCACCCTAAGTAGGGATTTGGGCAGTGAGCAAAGGTAAAACTGTCTGCGGGGGAAAGGGAAATCGGAGAATAATGGATACCCCCTCCCACCACAACACTTTTGAGCTTCAGATTTCAGCCTCTGAATCACAGCTTCCAATTCATTTACACATTCTGTTAATTCCTTGGGGAGATTTGGCTCCTTGGCTGTGGAAAAATGGGAACATGGTGATTCATGGACAGGGGTTCTTTCAGACCACCCTTTGCTCTCACTGTCTCCCAGTCTTTTGTCTTGGTCCTAGCTGAACCCCAGTTCTTGGCATTTTCGCTCCATTTGTGGTCTATGAAAATACCTCCTCTCTTCTTTTGTCCATTCTTGAGGGCTGCTTCTCAGTTCTCACAATGCGAAGGTTCAGCCATTGTGCACTGGACTGTTGTTGGAATCTGAATTATCATGGTGTGTGAACCCATGGTTAACAAGCCATGGTTGATTAACCACCAACAACCCATGAAGAGCACCCAGGTTTGTTTGGAAGTGTGGCTCATTCACCACGGTTTATCTCAGCTTGGTTCTGACGTCATGATAAACGAATTCCTACAACAACCCATGGTTAAATGAGAAGCCACGTTCAACCTGTACCCAACTCTTGAGTGTGGGTTATGTCATCTGAAAGCAGACTCTCTCTAAATCTCTTTCCCCCACAGGTGAGATGTTTAACACAGCATTGGATGCAAGTTATGGAGACCTGGGCGAGCTCCTGTCTCCCTGCCCATGCTGTGCCTGACAGCCCTGATGGAAGGCAGGGAAGATCAGTGGATGGCCTTCCTTGAAGCCATTGCTAGGAGACACTGCCACCAAATAGCACATGGAGAGGGAAAATCCACCATCTTTTCTATGCGATCTGATGACTCTTTCCCTCTCCCTGTACTATGTCATTTTGTCCATCTCCATTTAAGATGCTTTTGTGAAATGAGAGCTGTGAAAAAAACCTTTCCTCCAATTACTCGCAAGGTTTCCCCCAAAAGAGGCTTCCATTTTTTGTGGCTCATTCTCAGAACGCTTGAGCATGTCTTTTGCCAGTGCTTCTAAGCTTGCCTTTGCACTGGGAGGTGACCCAGGAACTGTGCGTGTTTTGTCCGGCTGTCTGCTCTTCCTGATACAAAAAAAGCCCCAGAGGAGGCAGTAACTGGTCTTTAATTACTGCCATCTACTGGTCTTTAATAGAACTGCAAGGAGGCGGCAGGCGACGGCAGAAATAACTGTTTGGGGAAAGACAGGACGGGGAGACATGCCCCAGACATTCTATCCAACTGAAGGAGAGTGCCTAAACATTATGAAAGAATTTCACGCTGTTGCGCTAAGGAAAGCAGCCCCAGAATCAAACTGAAAGACACAATGAAAGACCTCTTAATAACCAGGCAGTGTTTTTGCGTATTAAAGTTATCCCACATGCCCTTCAGTATCTTAAAACAATAATTATGTTGGCTGTGATCTACAGTATTGCCATCATGTGGGATTTTCGGCTCACACAGAGGCATTTTGGTTTTGCAGGGTCCCGTGCAAGGCTGGGCAGAGGTACAAAACCTGTGCCCCCCACCATGGCCCCGGAGGATGTCTTGACCCCTTCCATGCTGCTGAATTCCCCACTACCTGTACTCATCTGTCTCTCTGGTAGAGGTTTTTACATTGATGAGTTGTTATTTGAGCCAATGTTTTTGGTAGCAAGAAGGGTGTGCAAATTGATGGATCATGCAAAGTAGATTACTATTTTTCTGCTGCTGCTGGCAGTGAGGAAGGGGTGATCTTCATGATGTTCACTGGGGGAGGGGTAGAAAAAGCCCACCCCCAGAGAATCATGGGTAGATTGCTCCAAATGTGTATCCCCAAGCCCTAAGCTAGCATTGCATGTGACCTTCAGGCCTAGAAAAGTTTCCATTGCTCCCCGATGCATTATGGGAAGGGCTTTGGCTCCCATGAAAGAGCATCACCACCACCCTTGTGCCCTTTGGTAGGCAAGTCTTGAGCAGAGGCGGCTGGAGCCGGGGGTCAGACTAGATGGCCTGGGAGACCCCTTCTGACTCACACTGTTTCTATGCTTCTGTGATTGTGCAGAGAAGCATTTCCCGCTCATGTGCACAAGCCGCCCTGGGATTTTGCTCTCAAAAGTGGGACCTGCAGCAAAAGAGGCCATCTAGCCAAGCACACCGACTTCCAGAACGTTCTCCCTCCCTTCTGCCTCTGCCCCACACTTCGTGAGCACTACAGCCCCACAAAGCATGCTCCGTTCCTATGGAGCTGCTTCCTTAACCACTGAGTTTTCCCTCCTCGGTAGCTTCTTGCCTTTTGCAAGGCCCAGGGGTTCCCTCGGACTTGCCGACCTGCACCCTTTGGGCAACAATGGAGCCCTTTTGGCCACATAAGTATCCAAAGAAGGAAAAAAGTGAGAGAGGGGAGCATGGGGCAGGGGGAGGATGGAGATGCATTTGAAGGAAACCCGTTATTTAATCTGTGATATCTTTTAAAGCAGGCTTCATAGCTTTAGTTTTTATCACCACAGGATATAAGGGTCACCGTCTTAGAAGTAGAAAGAGGCAAACCTGTGGATTTGATGTCCTCTCTTCCTAAGACCTCGTCACCCAAAGGTGGCAAACTCTCGCTTACCTCTTTGCACCATCTGCTTCTGAGCCACTCCGTCAAGCTGCCTCTCTTTGAAGGGTTCAGATACTTTTCCACACCCCAGTATGTAGAAATGTTTCCTTCTGTTCGGTTGAAAGTTGCTTCCTTTTGATGCTTGGTTGATCTTCTTTGGAACAATTCCGGAGGGACACGGAAATGACTCTTCAGAAGCACCGGTGATCCTGAGCGATTTCACAAACCGATGGAGGTTATTTTTGTTGTTTTAAAAGCATCCCTACCGGTCGCTTGGCAGTGCGGTTCGTAGAATCAGTGGAGTGGGTTTTCTGTGCCGCACCACAGCACGGCAATGGGGGTGCAGGCAGTGACTGATGGACCTTTGGGCACTTCAACATCCAAGCAGGCTTTGTCGGGCTCAGCACCAAGTGGAGTGGCTGAGCTGGGGCCCATCCAACACACAGCCAGGCTCTTACCACCTTCTTCCATGCTCTGTCCCTGGTGAGGAAAAACAAGCATCAGTTCATTGCAGGAAGGATATAGCCAGGTTAGAGTCAGTGCAGCGAAGGGCCACAAGGTTGGTGGCTGGTTTGCAGGGGAAGCCGTATGAGGTGAGACTGAGGGAACTGGGTCTCTTCAGCCTGGAGAAGAGGAGACTCAGAGGGGATCTGTTGGCGACATGCAGGTATGTGAGGGGGTGTCACACGGAGGTGGGTAGAGAGCTGTTCTCCCCTGCAGAGGAAGGCAGGACGCGCTCCAACGGAGCAAAGCTCAGGGAGCCAAGGTTCCATTTGGATGCCAGGAAGCACTTCCTGACGGTTAGGACCCTGAGGGTATGGAAGGGGCTTCCACGGGAGGTGGTTGAGGGCCCATCGGTGCGGGTGTTCAAGGATAGGCCGGACAGGCACATGGTGGGCATGTCATGAGTGGAGTTGGCTGGAGCTGGGGGTCAGACTAGATGGCCCGGGAGACCCCTTTTGATTTGCTCTTTGTTTCTATAGTGAACAGAGGCAAAAGGTGAACTTATTGTCCTCCCAAATCCCATCCTTTCCACCGAACAAATCCTCACGAGAACCTCATACCTGTTCAAGTCGCTTCCCTGGCTGTACGTGGGAAACCTCCCGTGCTCTTTTGATACCACATTGGAATCACACGTCTCATAAACCCACACGGCCCTCTTCACGGGGCAGGCGGGCTCGGCCTGCAGGAAGTCCGTACGCAGCCTTTCGAAGCCGGCTTCTCAAGCGGCAGGAGCCCCGGCCTACAAGAACAGGCAGTTACCCCTCTCGCTTCATCACTCCATCTGTCTTCATTGAAAGCCATTGGCCCCTGCACTTTTCTGCACAAGACTGACTGGGCTTGTCACAGCCACCTGCTGTTCGTGTAAAAACAATAATCATAAAGGAGGAGGTTAGGAACAGTTCACCGGCTCCAGTCGCTGAGAGCAGTGAGGGAGCTGCCGCCGCAGGAGCCTTGGCGAGCCACGTTCCCGGGTGGAATTGTTGGTCTCGTATCAGGTATTCATCTCCCCACAGGAGGCCACACCTGGTATTTTCAAAGCAAGCAAAACCGCATCAGCAAAGGATTGTGCAGCAAGCCTGACAGGTTTTGCCTGTGATGGCAACCCGGGAGCGGCAGGACGGAAGCAGAGGGTACCCCTCGTAGATGGATGGGATGGGATTTAATTAATTACAGGACAGCTCTGCAGCTTTCCGAATGCACTCCTAATACTCGAATTCTTGAACTCAGTTTGTGTTGGGCTACTACAGGGGTGCAGAAGGACACTGTACCCGTTGTTTGCCTCGTGAGGCCCACAAGGTCCTGAGTACCAGATCGGGGATATAATTCTTTGTACACATTGCGGTGCTAGGCAAAGACTTTTAATTTCTGGAGTATTTTAAGTGTTGAGAGTTTTAAGTCCTTTCTTTTTAATTTTAATTTGAGGCTGGTATTTTAATTTCAATCAATCATTCAATTCTTTATTTGGTCATTGATCAACCAATAAATAAAACAGAAAACTACGATGAGTTAAAAATTATAAAAATTCAGTACTAATAAAATTACTATAATTGATAAGAAAATAAAAGCATTCTGGTAGAACCATGCACTGTACAAACCACCAAAAAGTATTTGGCTGTAGTCAAGGAGATAAAATTGGATTGATCAGATAAAAGTAACTTAAGATTAGAAAATTCAAAAAATAAGTGTAGGGTTTTTTTAAATAAATTTTTGATAAATTTTAATTTATCAATTTTGAATTTTTAAATGTTATTTAAATATAAGGTATGTCCAATCTGGCCATTGTATGAGGTCAAAACAGTTGTTGCCCTTGCTGAGGGAGCAGAATGTTTCGTGTGTTTGATGTTGACATTTTATTTATTGGAATTGACATTTTATTTATCCGATTTCTTAATATTTCTGGATTTTTTTTTTGTTCTGTTTGACTATCTTTTCACTGATGTAAGCCATCCAGAGAACCCATGAGGTTACTATGATGGTCTATAAAAGCTTGAAATGAATGAATGAATGAATGAATGAATGAAGTTGCCCAGAAATTCCGGACATATTGAGGGGCGGGGTGGTGCATGAGGTTCTAGAGGTCGGAATGCTTTTTGGATTTAATTTGGAGCTGCAGGAATTGTCCCTCTCGCATGTCTTCAGGGGCAAACCAACAGTTGTTGTCAGGCCAATGTTTGGAGAAAGATATAAATATCATCTCGCTCTTGATCTAATGGAGTTTAGCGCTTTGCTCATGTTTTTGCTAAGTGCCACAGAAGCGTTAATTAATCAAATGTCACACTTCACCAGCTTAGCGCCGCTTCTCCGTGTTCCACCACAGCAGCAGTGACCTGTTAATAAACCTTTTTTTTGCAGGGAGGCCTCATGGGTGTGTCTTTTAAAACTCATCCCTACCTGAAATGTGTGCTTACTTTTGACGAGCTTGGAAAAACAAGCACTCAATTCAGGAAATGATTTTTCACATCCACCTCTGTTTGTCACACTTCCCATCATGACATCTGTGCTGCATTTCTCCCATAGATCAATGGTTTTAGTGACCCTGAGGATTTTGGCCTGAGAATGGGAACTTTCTTATTTTGGAATAGGGATGGAGGAGAAAACGCGGGCAGCTTGCATTTTTAGCTGACCTCATTTTGAACTTTTGCACAGTGGAACTTCAAAATCAACACTTCTTCAACTTTATCTCCAGTTTTAAAAATACATACAGAAACGTGTTTATTAGGAGAAAATGTAGAAATGTGTACATTAGTGAAAATAGCCTTCGGAATGTGTTGTGTTTGGAAAATTGCTAAAATGCGGGTGTTAGGAAAAGTGCACATTAAAATGTACAGCATTTTTCATGTGAAGTTAAATAATAAAACCTAATCTTCTAAAGGAACCACACCTAAGGTAGGAAAATAAGAAAGCAACCAATATTGATGGATCTGTCAAATTCTGTGAGCTGAGCCGGCTGGTGCTGGAAGTCAGACTAGATGGCCCGGAAGACTCTGTTTCTATGTTTCTGCCTTAGAACAACCCTTCTCTTGGTTGCCTCTGATTTGTGCTACTTTGGGATGTGATCTGAAATACTGTATTGGAACTAAGGAAGAGGAACACTGAGAAACATCTTAGATTACTTGTTCCCATATTGACTCACCTGGAAAACAAAAGCTTTCTTGGAGGCCCTGTTTGAGTCTCTATGTTACCCAACCTATATTAAGGGCTGTCTGAAACAGGGCCTTTTCAGCAGTGGCATCCATTCCTTGGAACACCTTACCTTCTTGTGGTTGGATTGGGTCAACCCTGACCAATAGTAAACGAGAGCTTCTTGAAAGAGAACAGCAAGTCAAATCCACATGACCAGCATCGGCACTCAGCATTCTCAGGCAGCTACCAGAACCTTCCTGACTGTTTGGAGATGCTGAATGCTCAAAACGGTCCCTTCCAGTTTCCACAATAATTCAGAAGATAAATCAGTTTCAAGGCATTGTGTCTTTGTGGGCAATGCCTGCTGATATCCAGCATACTTTTCCCAAAGCAATACTCCGAAAGTCAATTCACCTTCCAAGACATTATTCCCATGCAAGGGAGGAATGTGTCCATTGGTGCCACCAAAGGAGATTCTTCATGAGACCTTGGGAATCTTCGGGAGGCCCACCACTCGGGGAGACCGCCTACCAAATGCACTTCCAGAACTCGGAAGCTGATCTTGAGTTGCCCGCATTTCTGTGTGCTTTTTGATGGCCTGTTTTTGAAAGACAAAATGACTGCTTTCCAAGCAAACTTTCCTCTTCGGTGCCCAATTTATCATCTCGTTCATATCTGTGTAACCAGAGAGCCCTAAAATGGTACACTCAAGGAAGTTATGGGAATTGAATGTAAATTTAGAGAATAAATGGGACCTTTGTGTAACAAGCTCAAGGTCCAAATAGAATTCTAGCCAAACAGTTTGCAATGCAAACACCCCATTGCCCGGATCTCTCTCCTTCACAAACACCCAAACCCATTCACACTTTCACCCCTGCAGAGGTTTGTGCAAACATACACTCCTATTGTGCCCAGAAGGTCAATTACAGCAAGAAGAAAATTCATTGCATATTAAAATCAATATTAATTGCAGTGTGTTTAGAAAAGGCTGGTGTTAGGTAACGTTTGAGGTCTGAAATGAATAGCGCCTGTCAAGTCGGCAAATGACTTTGGTGCACTTGCATCATTAGCACATACCTTTCCTTTCCTCTGTGCCCTTTTTTGCATTTCAATGCTTTGCTGTCAGCTTCCTTCCATTTATTTTGGCAACTCCACTTGAAACACCATGACTTGCAAGCAAATCCCAGGGACGTCCCGGAAATGAATTTATTCCACTCAAACGTGTCTGGGACGACAAGAAACAGGAATGTGCCAGTGTGCGCCAATCCTGTAGCCTTTATCTCCATATTGCCCCACCTTGGGGCAAATACAAAGCGATCCTGGGGCAGCTGGACTGTGAGATCCTTTTCTTGGAATGCTCCCTTGCGGTTGTACCCCGATGGTAAGTTTTCTGCTCAGCATCTCATAGCGCTGCACTTACATGCAAAGCATTTTCCATTCGTAGGTCACGCCTTCCGACATTTATTTCAGGAACTGAGGCCAAGAAGGGCTTCCCTTGGTCCATTTTGCCCTGGATTCCACTCCTCATTGCATTCCTTATTACAATTGTCAGTTGTGTAGGGAGTCAGTCCACTGGTCATTCTCGTTTAGAGTTGTCCACATTACATGTGAGTAACCCACTGACACTGCCAATTTTCAGCAGCTTCCACCAGTGCCACTTCCACCACACTGTTGAAGGGCTTGATCCACGAGTGGGCTAATTCGAAACGCTGCGAATTCTGAAGGATTCCACTGTGGGTGGGCATCCCAGGCCGCTTTCTGACACCTTCCCCTGACACCACTCCAGTGCTCCATCGAAAGCAACATGGGTGTTGGAGATCCTCCCCTAGCGAACATTGCAAATTTTGAAGCATTCTGCTGACCTGCCCCTTTCAGCCACTTTCGGGGCTGTGACCGTCCGTTCTGTGAGGCCTGCAGAGTTTTCTGAGAAGCCTTAGCTCCTGGTCTTGATGGTACCTGACCCTTGCTTAGTTCTGACCTTGCCTTTGTCTCTGACCCTCATGCATCATACTGAGATCTCCATCCTCCGCCATTATCCCTGGTCCTGCTTGTCCAGGCTGAGACAAGAGTCTACCTCTCAGACCTGACCGTTGTTCAGATGCATTATCCTGTTGTCTGAACCCAGACAATGTACAAACTATGGTGAACAACCCACAGTACATGATCTAAGAACAACCCACAGCGCCCCTTTCTGGGTTTTCCATGATCACACAGTCTAGCCACCCATGGTTTAGCAGGAACCCACAATTCAACAAGAACCCAAATGTGGGCTCTCACGCTTTCTTAACCCAGGCAATGCATGCAAATGGGTGTGTGAACGTGTATAAAGCATATGTGTGAGTATGTGAAGGATAAGTGTGTGTGTGTGTGTGTGTGTGTGTGTGTGTGTGTGTGTGTGTGAGAGAGAGAGAGAGAGAGAGAGAGAGAGAGAGAGAGAGAGAGAGAGAGAGAGAGAGAGAGAGAGAGAGAGAGAGAGAGAGAGAATGAATGAATCCATATGATGATAGTAAGTTCTGGCTATGCCCGTTGGAAACAATATCAAAAGTCATTTAAAAAATGAGCAAAAGCATGCATGTGCCCATGATTTACAGCAAAAACCACACTCCAGTTTCAAGGAGTATATAGAGCTGAGGTCAGAGGGGAAATATGGAAGGATGGAGAAGGAATATTCCGCTACACAGACTCTGTGGCACGGTGCGTTTTGTGTACAGAGCCTAAGCAGGGGAGAAATGCAGAGCCAACAGTTTTTGGAAAAGTACCAGCACAGCAAGAAAGCCAGGTTTGCAGGCAGCTTGTTTGTACAGCTCATTGAGGTAGCAAGATCTAAAAGCACAGAAGTCCCATGCAGGCTATTTGTTGTGAATCCCCCTCCCTTAAACTGATGTGCTGCTTCTACCGCAGGAATTAACAGATGGAGGACTGCTGCTTTTATCTCCATGTCTAAGAAGATGGAGCCCTTTTCCGTGTCATCTTTGCATACTGTACTTCCCTCTCCCCACACACACACACACACACACACACTTACCCCACAAGCCCTGTGTTTGAAAGCAGTGCCATAATAGAGTCGTATGAAAATTCACAGCACCTTAAACACTGGCACAGGGCTGGTCCTGGCAACAAAACAGGAAGGTGGTCTCTGTTAGCCCCGTTTAGATTCTGAGCTACTGACTCGTCAAGTGCATTGCAATCCCCTCTTCTCACACGCATCTTCAGCATGAGGACATCAGACCCATTATATGGGTTAAAGCTATGGGACTTGGAAATCCATCGGTTTGCTTTTTGTTGTTTAGTCGCAAAGTCATGTCTGACTCTTTAGGACCCCGTCGACCCCATTCCTCGATTTGTAATGCAGACACGTCATCGCCCCACCGGTGCCACAAGTCTCCATTTCGGAAATCAGGCGGTGTGCAAGGTGAGCGAGCATTTTGCTGCCCAGGCCCACTGCTTTGAAGGCCCCTGAGCAGATCTGGAGTGCTTCCTTTTCCTCTTGATGAAG
Source organism: Varanus komodoensis (assembly GCF_004798865.1). NCBI lineage: Eukaryota > Metazoa > Chordata > Lepidosauria > Squamata > Varanidae > Varanus > Varanus komodoensis. The sequence continues at coordinate 6,658,097 of NW_025335873.1, read as the reverse complement.
TAGTCATTGCTTGCCAAGAACAGCTAGACCGCCTGACTAAGAAGCCCTTTCCTTTGGCGACAGTCCGCCTTGTCTTTCAGCAGTACTGAGGCATTTGGGGGCTGTTTACATTGGAGGAAAGTTATTTTGAAGATGCTGCCTTTTAAATAGGTCTATGAAGATGTCACTTGTGATCAATGTTATCCAGGGAGGGATTGTTTTGATATTCCCCCTGGATCATTTTTGCACATCTGGCTCGTTCCTCTGGTTCCTTTGAATATTCTTCTGAGGAACTTACTAACCAGGCAGAAACTGAGCCTGTCATTTATTATGCCCTGTTATGTTCAGGAAAACCTCCATCTTCTCTCTGAATGTTGTGCTTATATGTGTAACTCTTCCAACAGGCCTTCCAAGGTTAGTTTTCAGATCAGTTTTATTTAATATGCTTGTTTTTGAGTAACAAACATAAGCCACCCAGAATCTATGGGAAGGGGTTGGTATAGAAAAATTGAAATAAATCTTAAAAATGCACAATGGAGATTTTCCATACGACATTATACTCATTGTGCCCAACGTATGAGAATTTTGGTTTTACCTTTCTTGCTTCCAGGGAAATCTTGGAGCCACTGCTTGGTCTTTCTGTTGGTCCAGAATATTTCCAAGCAGCTGTCCTTCAGTACCATCAATAGTGCATATGCATTATAGTGGAACAATAAAATACTCACCTGGCTGCCCCACCAAGTTCTTCCCCAGAATTCCCACTTTTCAGATGAAGAAGGATTTTGGCAGTGAAATGTGACGCCTTTTCTCCCATCCTCCAAACCGTCTGAAAGAAAAGAAAGGGGAGAATCGGTCCCTCCTTCTGCCATTCATCCCAACCCACAGAAGTCTTGTTACTCCATTGCAGGAATAATGGCTTATACTCATCACATTTCTGACTTCTTGCCTGCTTATCCAACATTTTTGCCCACCATGCCTTCCCAAAGCCCAGATCAGTTTTCTGAAAGAGCATTCGTGTCCCCCACTGTGCTCGGAACAAGCTTTCCGTGCAATAAAACTTGTTTGCTTTTTGGACCTCTAATAAGAGCACTCCATTTCTGTGCCTCCCTACTGCTCCCCCCTCAGAGGGGCCTGTTCAAACTGGCTGCTTAACACCCCCCCCCCCCCCCCCCCCAGGCTGGAGCATCCTCAGGTGAATTTGTTCAGCGGAGCGGATCGCATGCTCCTACTTTTGTATGTTAATTGATACACTTTTTAATTTTACTTCTGCATATTATTTGAATTTGTATCATTGTAAATTAGTTTCCAAAGAGCCCTGCTAAACAATTAGGGCTTTCCAGCTGATTTCACCAATGAAGAAAACATTTTTCGGAAGAAATGCTGACAGAATCCCAATTTCATTGTCGGAAACTCCGGGGCAAAGAAGCAATCCCGGCTTTGGAAGCAGAAGGGGCGAGTGACCTCAGGACGGATGCCTTCTTCCAGCTGATGTTAGCAGGAGTTTGGAGAGCCATCTCATCCCCCAAAGGATCACATGTATAAAATAGAAGATGAAAAACACAGCTGTCACTGAAGGCTTCCCATCTGAATGCGTGTGAAAGAGGCTGTTTTCTTAATACCCTAAATGAACTCCAGGGAAGTGGCATGGCGAGAAACGCGCTTGCAGTTCCTCTCTCTGCACACAATCAGAACGAAGCAGGAAGGAACGGGTTGCCAGATTTGCCAATCCACTTGGCAGAGGAGTTTACGGAACTGCTGCATTTTGTATACAAGTCTCTTTCGAAGGATAGGATGAACTTCCCGGCCCTTCTGTTGAGCAGGCCTTGAGCAGAGTGAAATGGAGGCATGAGCAAGTGGGTTTGGGCTTCCACGAGAGGTTGTTGAGACCCCATCGGTGCTGGTGTTCAAGGATAGGCTGGACGTCCACATGGTGGGCGTGTCGTGAGCGGAGCCGGCTGGTGCCGGAGGTCAGACTAGATGGCCCGGGAGACCCCTTCTGACTCGCTCTGTTTCTCTGTTTCTATGTTCTATGCCTGGGAAAGATAACACAGTGAATTCTGATGCTGATTCTCATTAAACAACTCCCCTCTCCTTTAGCTTAGTCAAAGGTTATTACTTCTCCAATACTTTTCTGTGTTATCAGCACTGAGCGTAGTCCTGTAAAGTCATAGGCGAGATGTTGGACAATCTTCTTTTCTCCATCCCATGCATATGTCACCTGTCATCTAACTATCTCAGAATGTCAAATATAGGGCCTGTAATGCGACACTAGTATTCAAAGATAGACAGAAACACCTTAAACCTGTGTAGGGTCGGTCTCAAATGGCAGTTGTTTCAACTACTGCAGAAAGCAGTAACAATCAAACCAGCACTTCCAGATTTGGAACTCCTTGTATGTTTAGCACTGTACCAAACACAAAAAGGGACACTGCTCTTGCTTCCAGATCTTGCAAAATATGTGTGGTAGATGGAAAGATGACAGAGTTTGAGAGCAGCAACAGTTTCTTTGCCCCTCTCTCTTCTAAAAGAAGCAGTTATAGCTGAAAACTTAATAATGGTATGAATGGATTTGCAGAAGTGGTGCACTAGGGAGAGAGCTTTAAAGGAAAAGTGGCTCAGAATTTTCTGCCCTATTATTGCGATCCCAAAGGTCAAGCAAAAGCACCATCTTAACAATGCGAGCCTTTGTGCCGAGACTTGAGTGGAAAACATGCAGAGAAAGGCCTTCCCAGAGCTGCAGGTAAAAATAGACTTGGCTTCCCTCGGATCTGCCGTGTCCCACCATGTCTTCAACTGTGAGGATACTCTTCAGCTTTCCTCAGTGAGACTCTTGGCCCCATTTCTTGTGCCGCCTACAAATATCTATGGCTTGGAAATCAAGCCCTGCCAACCTCTCAGTTGCATCTCTGGTGCTGCCAAATCCCATGTAAAATATATAGAGTACTGGTCCTGGGGAGAGTACACCGGCTCCACCAACTCTGCCTAGGAGGAAGATCAGGCCATTGGTGCAGGATTAAATGCCTCAAGGAAGGAGGCAGGTTAGCACACTCCAAATGGGCACACTTGATGGCCTTCTAAATTTTCATTGTCTTTAATGAATGATTGGCAGGTCCAATTATTTCCCCTCTGAAGGGGCCTTTTGTGGTTGTTCTTGTCTTGCTGCTCTAGATGGTGGCATCTTCGTCTCATGTCTGTGCCGACCTGGTCACTTATTTATCCGTGCTTTGCAGCCTCATCACACGTGGGCTCAAACTCTTTGTCCGTATTTGTTGGCCATCATGTCATCTCTGAGGTTTCCCATAAATATCTGGTTGTCTGAGGTAGAGAATAAGACACAGGACATGACAGACTGCTGGTTCAATCCACAGGGTGGTCTTAGTGTTATTGTTATGGAATCCGATACAGTGCAAATTTCTTTTTCAGTTTTTGCTAATCGGCTGGAGATCCCTCTAGAACAGGCTTTCCCAACCTTGTGCCTTCTAGACATGTTGGGACTGCAATGCCCATAATTCCACTCAATGGCCCAGCTGGGTGGGAATTCTGGGAGTTGTGGTGCAAAAAGCTCTGAAGGTCACGTCAGAGCCATTTCAAAATGAGGACACGGATGGAGAAGGTCCTCTTGTGGTGGCACTTGCAGGGAAGAAACTGTTGGATGAATCAAGACGACCGGTGCAAATGAAAGTGTTCTTTCCCTCTTCTGAGGTTGGAATGATGCAAAACATTCAAACCAGCTAAGTGCTGTTTGCCTTCCACAAACAGGGTCCTGGCTTCCCTTAATGGAATTATCCATCATTGCCTTCCTTAAGTGGCTGGGAGAAGAGGCAGGCACTTGGCATTCGGCGGGTGAGCTACCCTCCAAATGACCCTACCAGACACTGCACTGATTCTCTCTGACATGGCCTAAAATAAAAACAAACTTTGGATTTCACAGTCATTTCCTTTCTCTTGTTTGCTGTCATCTCCTCTTGCCTTGCTGTTCTCAAGTCCTCCATGAAAGAATATTGTTTTGGAAACTGTTCAGTGCATTCTTCACTGGCTGCACTTGTGCCGGTTTCCGTTTTTGTTTAAAAGTCTTATTAGAGTTTAGGAAGCAAGAGAGAAGCCAGGAGAAATCATTTGGCATTGGACTGATGGAAAGATCCTCTTGGACACAAGCACCTTCCCGCCGTGTAGGGCCAAAGCATCCCTGCACAGCACAGGGTGATACGTTGCGACAAATGGACCTGTTAGAAACTGTGCCCACCCCCCTTGACGGAAGGCGCCAGCCTCCAACCTTTACCCTTTCAGTTTTGCTGTTCATGGACGTTCCACAGCATCCCTTATTCCTCTGAGCTTGGAGAGGCAAAGACAGAAAGATGGACAGATCAGCGGAACAGCTGGGCTTGAACTGTGGCTGTGGGGCAGATGAGAGGATGAACATGAGTGAAACATCATCATCATCTTCTTCATCATCATGTTGATACCCTACCTTTCTTCCTCTTACAAGCAAGCCGAGACAGTTTACATGGCTCTCCTCCTCTCAATCTTATCCTCACAACCACCCCGCCCCCATGGTGGGCATGTCATGAGCGGAGCCGGCTGGTGCCAGAGGTCAGACTAGATGGCCTGGGAGGCCCCTTCTGACTCACTCTGTTTCTATGTTTCTATGAGGTTAGGCTGAGAGTCTGTGTCTGCCCCAAAGGAACCCAAGGAGCTTCATGGATGTGTGGAGACTAGAACCTGGATCTCCTGAGTTCCAGCCCAGCCCAGCACCATGCCGCACTGGTTCCCAGCCATGGCTTAGTTAAAATGTGTCTATTTATACAATGCACGCTTAAAGAATTATTCAGCAGATACAAATAATGTTTTGCTTGGTGTCTGCTTCCAGTGGTGCTGCTAGTTAAGGACATGGCTGGATTCTTAAGCTAGTTTGCATCCCAAATCAAATAGTGGGTTACTCATCTCCTACCTCCTTTCCAGTGATTATTCATGCTTAATCACAGAGGTCCAGACTTGGATGCAGCATAGAAGTCTTTCAGTTGCCTCCCACTGAAGACAATGTCGCAGAGCAACTTTCTTTAGTCCACAGGTCAGTTCTGGCTTTTCTGAATGGCCGCTTCTTCTCTCTAAAGAACCTCTCAGCTCTTGCCTTCTGCGAGTTCAGCTCCATGGACATTCTTCTGTACTTTCCTTCCTTTGGATAGCCTCACTACTCACTACTTACTTGTTCTCTTGGGTTATGCAACTGGTATTTATTTCTTAGATGAAGTTCTTTGGGCTGCTGCTTATGCTTGAACTATAACTTCAGTAACCTAACGAATCTGCTGCAAGCGAGCCAGCATACGGGGCTGGAGAGCGGACAGTTGGACAGAGCATGGTCAGAAATGTCCTGAGGACTGAAATGGTGGGGGCAGTGGGCCCCAAGAAACCGCTGCTGCTGTATCCATAGTCCCCGATGGGACACAGCAGCAAAGTTATGGGGTGGGTGGGCTCTTTTCATGGGTTGCTTTTCCGGCTTAAAAAAAGCAAAAAGTCCCTTCCATTGAAACCAATCGCCAGACAATCGGTTTGTATCCGAATGAAAGCAAATGAAGTTCCTCCAGAGATGAAAGGTGTACCCAAATGTGGTTGGGTTTGCTAGTAAGCAATGAGTCAAAACTGCACCTCGTTATTTATTTATTTATATTTATTTATTTTCCGATTTATATCCTGCCTTTTTCCTACAAAGGGCTCAAGGCAACTTACATCTCCTCCTCCATCTTATCCCCACAACAACAACCCTGTGAGGTAGGTTGGGCTGAGAGTCTGTGACTGGCCCAAAGTCACCCAGTTGGCTCCATGGCTGAGCGGGGACTCGAACCCGGATCGCCTGAGTCCAAGTCCCACGCTCTTAACCACTGCACCACACTGGCTCTCAATTTTTTCTCATTAAGAGGTGGATTTTGAGGGTGGGTGAAGATTACCTTGCCTTTCTGCTCCGTCTCCTCACTATGTTCACCTGCAGTTCTTTCTTCTCCAGCCAGGACTCCCATTTTCCACTGACTATCCCTGCAAATCAATGGCACACCATGAGGCAGCAATACTGTAGGTAGCAATTGTGGTATTAATTATGAGAGAGAGAGCAAAATGGTAGACAATTGGGAGCACCCGGAAGGCGTACTGGCAAATTTTATAAACCTGCCCTTGAAATGATCCCCATTCCCAGCCAAAAGGTCCCCTTTACTGGAATGAGCATTGCGTGAGCACGGGAGGGAAGAGTGATTCTCCCCTCTAACTTTTCTCCTCTCCTGCTCTTCACCCATTCACTTAAGGGGCTCTGGGAGCTGGCCACGTTTTGTGGCATAAACACAAGCCCTCCTATTAATTTCAAATGATGCATTTTCTATGTCTGGCTATGAATAAACCAGATCAATGCCAGTAACATGGTTTATTGGGCCTCCTGTGAAATGAATTTGTACAGAGACAGGCCGCAGGATGGAGCTGACATGCAGATGAGTTCGGTAAGTGAGGACATATTGATTATTTCCAGCCTAGACCAGGCAGTAATTCCAGCCGACGCCTGATCTCCTTCTTGCTTTGGCCCATTATTTATGCCATAAAAGACACCCTCCTGATGATAATAAGAGAATTCATTTCCCAATCCCAAGCATAAAGCATCAACCCTTAAGATTTGGGAAGATGAGTGTAAAAAACAGGAGGGAGATAGAAAAAGATTGAACAAGTCCCAGAGATTCTTGGAACTGCTGAGGCTGATCTTGTGGGTTTTATACCCCTGGAAAGGAAGATTGAGAGTGGGTGTTAGATTACCAAGCTCTTTATTAATAACTCACCGGCTTCTACAAGAGGTGGATTGATGGCACGCTCAGCACTTAGCCAGTGAATAACGCTCCCAGTTCAGCATCTGACTCAACTGCTTCACTCCATCAATGGGAAGGCTCTCCCCATCTAAGAGAAATGTACGAAGCAAGGTGGCTGCATCTGCCCCTGCTGCCGTGCAGCCACAACACAATATTGACAACAACAAACAATGCAAGGAAAGACCGAATATGGGAATCCTTGGGAAACAAAATGGTTTCTCAGGGTTAACTACCATTGCCTTGCGAGAACACAAAGCCATCCCTCTAGAAGTACCTCAAAGGCTGTCACAAAGAGGAAGGTCAAGCTCTCCCCTTGCTTATGCCAGAGTGCAGGACATGGGATAATCAGCTCAAGTAGTGACAGCCCAGATTCAAGCTGGACATCAAGAAAAGCTTCCTCACAGTCAGAGCAACACGACAGGGGAACCAGCTGCCTGGAGAGGTGGGGGGCTCTCCCACACTGGAGACATTCAAGAAGAAACTGGACAGCCATCCGAGTGGGATGGTTCAATGTGGTGTCAAAGTCCTCATGGAGTTGACCAGGGACTTGCTATATTTTTCCTGTTCCTGAGCAAAAGAGCTTGGCTTCAGCTATTTTATGAACTATTCTAGGGCTACAGCTTGGCATCTCCCACCTCACACTGATTCATGGCATGAAGCCAGCAAGAATAAAACTTTTCCATCTAATGATGTTTAAAAACACTATTCGAATCAATTCACCTCTTTCATTTTGCAAATTGGCTTGTAACCATAATGTCTACCCGAGCTTCCTTGCTGAAGGATTGTCTAGGGTCGAAAGGTGGAGAGTAGGGGAATGTCTGGTGCCATTAATTCTCAGTCACTCATTAATAGCCAGGAAATAGACATGATCATTAATGTTTAAAGGATAGTCACCTCTTTAAAATGCCATAAAAACAGAAAGGCATGGGGCTACCATGGATGCCTTCAGCTAGCAAAGTTTAATGGAGATTAGAAATATTTGTGGTTTATCCCATAACTACAGTGATAATGGCAGAAAACTGAATATGCAGTAGAAAATTATGACTAAATGAGACTGATTCCAAACTCACGCTCAAATTGTCCCACTTATCAGGTGCATCAAGTCTCTCTCCATGGAATAGCTGGATATGTTCAACTGGAAGAAGAAGGAAACATCAGATCTGTCTTAAAATATCTCAGGAGAAGCTATGCAGAAGGTCTGTCTGTTCACCTACCTAGTGTACACACCTGTTCAAACTTATTTCATGACCTAATTTCTGCCAAGAAAGGTGGTGCTTAAGACAGTTTACACTCATAGCTTAAACCAGATTATGACGACAATTAAATGAAGGCATTTAGGTGCAATAATAAAGCAATAAAAACACGGTAAAGACTAGGGTTAAGAGCAGCATCTGAAGACATGATGTTTTAGTTGTTCAACAACTATTTTAACAAACTAGCATGATTTTCCATGGGTTTCAAGTAGGGATGGGATGAGATGAATTGAAACCTGCCCTTCCAGCAAACCTGCCCTTCCTGGAAGGTTTGCATCTGAAAAGAGAGTTAGACATTCTCCTAAAGCTACAGGTGTAAACGACAGGTGCTCTTGGTGTGCAATCCTACCCCCCCCCACCCTAGATACACCACCGAAAATAACCCTTCCCAGCATTCACTGTCACCCACTTTAATGTTCCATCATCAGCGCTATTAAAGGGGCGTTTTAGCATGATCCAGTAAATGGATGGGCATATCCTTGCAGTGCTGGAGCAGTAGAAATGGTGGAACAGGTTCCCTTCTACTGCAGCTTGTATAGGGAACACAGAGAGAAATCGATTACACCATTAATAACAGACACTGATGGTAGTAATTCTTCCCCTCGGTATCCATTTGTTTAAGAGATACATCATCTTATGTCACTGGAAATGTTGCCAAACTTTATATGATTGCAGTGCAAATTAGGAAGAATAATGTGGTCAGCCTCTTGAGTGTAGAAACATAGAAACAGAGCGAGTCAGAAGGGGTCTCCCGGGCCATCTAGTCTGACCCCCGGCTCTATACTTGTTTGAAAGGTGCTTTCATTTTACTATTTCTGGTTTTGCTTGTTTACCAATATTCCCAATGTGTGACTTGGGCATCCCAAGCAGGAGAGGGCTGCCAGTGAGTTTGCAAGACCAGCAACGTAAGAACTCTAAGATGGATACCCCTACGGATTGCTGATTTGTTAGCTGTCAAAGTCTCTTCATCTCTTGTTGCCACTAGTTGCCTCAATCCTTCAGACTCACATCCTGAAAATAGGAATTCAGACAGAGGTATCTTCTCTACATTCTCTGGGATGAAGAAAGATAAAAAATATATTTTGTTGAACTCGGCAGTCGTCTTATCTTCCTTTAACTGTTCTTTGAATTCCATTGTCATCCAGTTGTACAACTATCCCCAGCTTCTGATATATTTAAAGAGCTATTTAATGCTTACCTTGATGTTTTTAATTATACTTAGGTTCTGAGCTTCATCCAGATCCTTTGCACATGCCTAGTACTATTTGAAGTGCCTGATGGACTGGAATGTCCACAGAGGTAACATAGAAATAAAAACATTTTAAAAATGCAATTCTATCCATTTGCAGACAGAAGGAAGTCTTTCGATGGCGAGAGCTCTCCAGAAGCCATTTTTGTGCCTTTCTTTTTCCATTTTCTACCCTGCCCCCTGGCAGAAATAAGGGCATCCCATAGAAAATAGGGAATTCAAAGAAACTGCAATTGCTGTGGGACACAATCCAAGTCAATGCAAGCAGCCAAAAAGAGGGTCTTCCTTCCTTCCCTTTCTCTAGATTTACTTGCCATGGATGGATTTAGGGTGCAATTCTAATGTGTGCTTAGACAGACAATAGTTCTACATTTCACAGCATGCTTTAGGTATTATGGCTGGCTGGGGAATTCTGGGATTTTTAGGCTTGCTCATAGAGCAGTGCATTTAGAGATTCTCTCAACCGCCCCTCCTTGGATCATTGTGGAGTTGCAGCGGAGGCCGTCGCTTGAGCTGCCGGCTCACATGACGCCATTAATTCCCCTGGCAACATTTTTCAGCATTAAACCTATGTGCATATTATTGTAGTATGTCATCTGGAAAAATGCCTCCCCCTTCATACCCCCAGGCTACTCACAGCTAACCATATGAATTACTGGAGAAATTGTAGGAGAAAGAGACCCCTCCCGTGATCCCCTCCCTTTGGTGGGTTTATGCAAATCAGTCAAATTAAGCCAGCAGAGTTGACCTTAGTCATAAAATAAATCCACTTGATGTATAAGTAAGAGACGGAAAGGCAGGCGGTGGGGGTGTGGGCAGCCGGAGCAGTGACATAGAATTTATGCAGAAGAAAAGCAAGGCAATACTTTGCCACATTTCTATCCTGTCCATTCCATGGTTTTCTGAGTCATTAACCCAGCCATTTTGCAATGCGTTTAAACTTTCCTGAACTCAGCTACAATCAGTAGTGAGGGAGAAAAGACGATTTAGTGCAAAGGTGTGGAGTCAGCAGAAAAGAGGAGGGAGGGGAAGGAGAGAGCAAGGGAAGTGTATTTATACAGCTTTCTAACTAATGGTCATTTTCCTTCTAGAATAGGTTAAGGTTGGTTTATTTCAGTCTGTCTTTCTTTCAGCCTTTCATATGCATTCCAACACACAGAGGCCAATGCTACCATTAGGCCGAGAAAGGTAGTCACTCCGGGAAACTGATTTTGAATGTATTGCAAGGGCGAAAAGTCACTGGTTACTTAATTTGTTTTCTTTTTACTGCTGGTTGGAGGGGAATTTTTTATAGCAGGCACCCAAATGTCTCACTTGACTAGCCTTGAGCAGGATGCACCATGACTGGGGTCAGAAACATGTTTCAGCACGGGATCGGGCAGAGAAATGCTTAACCCCACATGCGCCATCAAAGGTAATCAGTAGAGACTCCCATTAGATAGCTGTGAATTGTCCAGCTGGAATGGATAAATGACACACATGAATAGCATTCTTGTTCTTGGAGTGTAGATGCTGCGGTAACTAAAGGGGTTGGTGTCCCACAAGATGTGGGCTGAGTATGCACCCTCCTCCCTCGCCAACCTCCCTGCCCACTTCAGTGTCAAGCATCTCAGGTGTTGTATCTTAAGTTAGCTGTTGGCAGCTCGGGTTAGACACCTGGGATTCTGCTGGTGTACTGCTGATACCACAGCCTATCACTGTCCTTCCTGAGCTCCTGGGGGTGTTCTCAGCCTTGAGATCTTGTTGGTTGATTGTCCTTGAGAATCGCAACACACACATTGAGTCGTCTCCTCTGAGGCTGCCCAAGACTTCGTGACAACCATGGAGGTCCAGCTACTCACTGTGCTACAACATGTATTAGGACCCAGTGTGGGTGACTGCTCTTCTATCGATTCTGAATGGGGTCACACTTTCCGTAAAGGATGAATGCTCCTGGATAAAACCTGGTCAGTGAAAGCACAAGCCGTCATTCTGGTTGGTTTTCTCAGCTTAGGGTGAAATCCCAACGGCAGCCTAGCTGAAAGGTGATATCCTTGTTACTGCGATCCGTCTTCTGGAAACCATCCGTTTAGATTGTATTTTGTACATGCGATTGCCTTTCAAAATGATCTATGAACTTCAGGCAGTCCAAAATAGGATGGGAAAAGTGTTAACTGAGCGCAGTAGACAATGAAATACAACAGACATTTCAAGCATCGGGGTGTCATATAACAAATTGCTCCTTCTCATGTCCAGACTGCCAGTTGTGTCTTTTGCGTGGACTCATTCACTCTGCTGCTTCTTCCCAGGGTCAGCAATCTGTTGGAGGCTGAACAACTTAAGAGGTCAGCCGATCAGCCTCTGGTGAGAGCTCAAGGTTAGCCAGCGCAGTTGGAATGGTGCTATCTATGTTGGCTTCCAGCCAGACATTCTTGGAGTCATTCAAGTAGAGCTTCAAAATAAGGGAGGGGCTCCTATGAGAATAAGAGCTCATCATGCTGAGACATTCCCAGAGTGGGATCTTGCTGCAGGCCAAACTGGGAAGATGCTGCTTCCTGTCGATACTGGAGTGAAATCCCTTGGCATATTTTAATCAGGAACCTGATCATGGTAGGGCATGAGCTTAGGCTCTTGCTATGTCATTGCTAGCTGCCGTGCAGTGCTTTCTCATTATGTGTCCCTTTATTCCTGAGGAGTAAAATCTTTAACCTTCACCCACCTGTGCTTGTTTTACTCCCAATCCTAAAATAACCTTTGCCTCTTGGCGGACTGCTGCGACTTACCACCCATTCACGCCACTGCTTTACCGCAAGTGCTGTCTCCCAGACCATGCTGGTATTAAGCTTAAAACTCTTTAATGTCTTGGGCCAACCCTGAAGAAGCTTTTCCTCCCATGCATAACTCCATGGAAACCAATTCCATCTTTGAGGGTCTTCTCTGGTTGCCCACAGCAAATGAAATGCAGTGGGGGGGGGGCTACCAGAAGATGAGCTGTTGCAGTGGTGTCCTCTCAGTTACAGAATACCCTGCCCAGATAAAGCTTCCCTACTTCTCTTCTCTTCTCCTTATTCTCCTTTTTTTTGGGGGGGGAGGTACAAGGTAAAGGATCTTTTAGGGATGCGGTGGCACAGTGAGTTAAACTGCTGAGCCGCTGGGCTAGTTGATTGAAAGGTCGACAGTTCGAATCTGCAGATGGGGTGAGCTCCCGTACTCTGTCCCAGCTCCTGCCAACCTTGCAGTTTGAAAGCACGCAAATACAAGTAGATAAAAAGGTACCACTTCAGTGGGAAGGTAACAGCCTTCCGTGCACCTCGGTGTTTAGTCATGCCGGCCATATGACCACAGAATGTCTGTGGACAAACGCTGGCTCCCTCGGCCAGGAAACGGAGATGAGCACCACCCCCTAGACTCAGGTATGACTGGACTTAATGTCGTGGGGAAACCTTGACCTTTAAAGGATCATTTACTTTGCCAGATTAGATGAAACTTTTTAGATCCATGCCCTGCTGTTTTCCTTTGCTGTTGGTTCTTTTCTTTTACCTTGTGTCTGTTCTTATTTGGTTTAGAGTTTACCAAGACCAAGATCACCCACGAGATGGTATCCCCAGTCACTGTGTATGGGTGCAAAAACTAGCAAATGAAGAAAGCTGAGGAGAAGAAAATGGATGCATTAAAAACAATGGCGGAGGTCAGATTTTCCCTGGCAGACAGAAAGCTGACCGTGTGGGTCCTAGATCAAATCAAGGCACTACTTTCTCTGTAGGCAACAATGGTGGAAATGAGGCCTATCATACTTTGGAAACCTCATGAGAAGGCAACACTCCTCGGAGAAGACAATCACGCTAGGAAAAGTCGAAGGGAAAAGAAGAGGAGGAAAGCTCAAGACAAGATGGATAGATTCCGTCAAGGAAGCACAGCCTTGAGTTTCCAAGAAGTGATCTCAGTTGGCAAGAACAGGACAGCTTGCAGGTCACTCATGGAGTCACCATATATCAGAGACCATGTGGCAGCATATAACCCACAACAGATTTTCTGATCCTTCCTTCGGGAACTGCCCAGAAAGCTTTGGCTCTCAGGTGGGGTAGCAAGTCAGCCAAACCAGAGCTTTCCCTAGAAGCAAAAATGACTAAGCTGAGGCTGCCATACTTTCGATACATCACGAGAAGGCAAAGACTCCCTGGAGAAGACATTCATGATGGGGAAAGTCACTGGCAGGAGGAGGAGGAAGACCAAATAGGAGGTGGGTGGACTCCATCAAGGTGAGGCACAGCCGGGAGTTTATGGGAGCTGAGTGGGGCTGAGTGGGGCTGCCAAGCATTTCAGAGGGCTTCCCTTCATGGGGTCGTCATGTGTCAGAGATGACTTGGCAGCACATAACAAGAGCAGTAAGTCATAGCCACAGATTCGGAGCCAATCAGGAAATTGCATGTGCCCTTCCTCCTTGTGAAGATGAGGGAGGCATGGAGCCACTGTGGAGCACAGATGATTAATCCGTTCCTTGTTTCACTAACCCCGTGTGTAGTGTGGCGGTTGCTTTAAATATTGATAGCTGAAGTCATATATCACTGGCTTCGGAGAATGGCCCGATAGCGAGAGCCTTCTACAATAATCAGATATTCACTAATTCATGAAAATAGATTCCCCTCCCAAATCAAATTGGAAGCTATTTTGTGTAATATATTATTTAAAATTCAATATTATAATGCTCATAACTTGGTCTTCCTGCATCAGAGGACCATTTCCAAATGTGATTATGTGCAGACTCTATTTAAAAGTGACAATTTTGGCTTTTCATTTGTTTAACGGCTTAAATGCGGGAGCTGGAGTGGAACTAAGTCGTCCGACAACAAAACCAAAGGCTGGTAGAAAGACTCACACAGGAGCAGTATATCACACAGGAATACACAAACACACACACATATCTCTATACAGGGAAATAACTGGTGATTGTGGATTGGATTGGAAAGTGACTGTGTGTGTGTGTGTGTGTGTGTGTGTGTGTGTGTGTGTGTTGGGAGGGGTAGATATTGGCCCTGGAGCAAGAGATCAGAGACACATTATGTCCATCACATGCAAAGTAACCCCCTGCCAAGAACTCCCTCTCAATTTTACGAACCCCAAAGGATCCTCCAGGGCAGTCAGCAAAAGCTGGCTCGATTTTTGATCACCTTCAGCAGTACCTTATCCACATATTTCTCCACTTGGATTCTCTCTCCCTCTGGAAGCATATTGTCCACACTGTTCTGTTTCCTTCCATCACCTGGGAAAGATAGAAGGGCAGGATAAACAAAAAGCAGGCAAATGTGGTCAGAGGTGCTCCTGGATCCAGGAGGAACCACTAGCAGCAAGCAAAAAGGAATAATGGTCCAGGTGCCAGGAATTATGTCAGGAAGTCAGCCAATGATTTAAAGTAACTCAAACTGATGTTTAAGGCTATCTCCCATATTCTGTTCTGCTCATCCTAAACTCTGAGAATGTAATACGAACTGTACATGAAAATAATAAGCGTTGCTGTGACATTTTTCTAGGTACCTGCATTTTTATGCATCATGGGAAAAAGGTTTTCTGTGTCTTCTTCTGAATGGTTAATATTATTCTCCCCAATGTATAAATTTGTGCTTGCATTTTTAATATAAAAGCCCCATTGCAAAAATAGAAGAGTGAATTTTAAAGGTTAGCTGAGTTTTGATACACATAATGATTCAAAAGGGTGAACTTCAGTAAGTTCGCTCACATTGAAATGGAAACTGAACAATTCCATCCCTGCTTACAAGCAATAAATAATCCATCTGATTCCATTTAAATTAACGGGTATTCCACTTGTATTCTGTGTTCAAAGAAGGGGTTGCTCTTGGGTGTTTTCTAAAGGCACATTTCGGGGCACATTTCGAGGCTATCTGAGAAGTTTAAAGAGCTTTGCATGGATGAGTGAAATTTCTCTGGAGGATTTTGCACTTCCTTTAGTTTTAAACATGTGTTGGTTTTTGAAACTTCGATTTGCAGCTTGGATAGAAGAAGGAATCCTTGTGGGGAAACAGCAGAGAGCCAGCACAAACGCGAGCAAGCAATTTGATTTTCTTTCCATCAACATCACCAGTGTTCGTTCATTGTGAATTCATGCCGTGTTCGCCCACATAAACATTACCAGAACCAAATGGCACCAAGCGAGCATCTCTGTATTATGCATATATAATATTTAGTAGGGTAAGAATGCACCTAATACCTGAAGGCTTCATTAGGTCTTCCTGGTCGGCTGAAGGACCAGTAATTTGATGCTTCTGCTAAAATTCATCAAACAGGAGTTGTATGGAAGGGCTTAAAAGGTGGGGAGGGATTACTCCCAGAAGTACACAATACGAGCACCAGTCCTGAAAGCAAGATAGGTATACAATGAGCTGCAAACTTCGTACATAGTTCATTGGCAGTGATGATCCAACGCATGCGAGAATCACCCCGTGCAAGTACAGTAACTTGTACAGCTGCAAGGTCATGAAGGGCCTATACAGATTCTCATATCTGTCCATCACTGGCATCCCCTCTCTCCCCCACCCCCCTGTATTTTGTAAGCTCCTGACATTTCCTAACTACCTGGCCTTCTGGCTACCCAGTCCTGTACAGACCAGATGCTCACAATATCTTCCATTTTCTATCCTGAGTAATCTCAGAAGGAGGCGCTTCCCTTCCCATTACCTTGAGAGGTTTGGGGTCTTTTGCCAGGGATTTAACATACACTGCTAGAGGAGAACACACTGTCACCTCAAGTTCATGCAGGCACACACAATGCTTAGAAAGTAAAGTGTATTCAGAAGAAAATTGCATCAGGGTTATTCTATATTAATTCTATATTTCCATAATACAGAAGACCCTCCTGCCTAATAGACTTACAGGTGGAGAGAAGCTAACAAATGGAGAGAGAGAGAGAGAGAGAGAGAGAGAGAGAGAGAGAGAGAGAGAGAGAGAGAGAGAAGTTTTGGGCCCCTCATTACAGAAAGGATATAGCCAGGTTGGAGTCAGTGCAGCGTAGGGCCACAAGGTTGGTGGCTGGTTTGCAGGGGATGCTGCATGAGGCGAGACTGAGGGAACTGGGTCTCTTCGGCCTGGAGAAGAGGAGACTCAGAGGGGATCTGTTGGCGACATGCAGGTATGTGAGGGGGTGTCACACGAAGGTGGGTAGAGGCCTGTTCTCCCCTGCAGAGGGAGGCAGGACGCGCTCCAACGGAGCCAAGCTCAGGGAGCCAAGGTTCCATTTGGGTGCCAGGAAGCACTTCCTGACAGTCAGGACCCCGAGGGTGGGGAATGGGCTTCCACGAGAGGTGGTTGAGGCCCCATCGGTGTGGGTGGTCAAGGATAGGCTGGATGTCCACATGGTGGGCATGTCATGAGCGGAGCCGGCTGGAGCCGGGGGGTCAGAATACATGGCCCGGGCGGCCCCTTCTGACTCACTCTGTTTCTATGTTTCCAAGTCTCTTGTGTGGACAGGAAGGGGTGCAAGGAGTGCACATTCCAGGCTGGGTTGCCAAGCATGTGTCCAACGCTTGCCTTCTTCCATTTCCTTAGTCCCTGATTCTCTCTGGACTTGCCTCAATGGGAATGGGAAATTGCATTCTTTGCAAGAGCCCCGACATCCCTTGTTCATCCTTCATTTTTCTCTCATTCACACTGGCCATCTCAGGTCATCAGGCCACTCCTCCAGTTTACGCAACACGTCCCATGGCCAGGGACTCTCTCCATGTGGCGGTTGTCATGGAACCAGGATTTATATCAAACACACACAAATCTACAGATTGTAGCGACGTTCAAGCTCATAGATCATTCTCTTCACAATTTAGAACATCGGTGACCATTCTATACACCGCTTCACCCCAGCTGCAAGAGGCTTGGGGGTAAGTAATTCCATACTATTTGTTTACCACTCACCATCTAACCAGATCAAGCGGTTTCCGCCCGATGATGAAAACAGCCATGCCAGAGCCTACCTGATCTCTGCAGAGGCAGCAAGCTCCAAAGAAACAGAGCCACTGCATTGAGGACTCTTCCAGATGTCCAAGTGGGACCACCAGGGCCAGTCCATCTGATGAACCTCTTTACCAGGAAGCTTGACATAGGACAAGGTACGCTCTTACTTGTCCTGGTTGCAAGTCCTTTAGAACGTAGGACAACAACATCAGGGCCTGGCCCACCAGAGCAGCTTCCTCCACATAGGGGAGGCATGCTGAAAAGGGGGAGCTGCTGGGAACAGCTGAGCTCCATCTCCCACTGCAGCCATAAGGTAGTCCCACACACCTCACATCGCAGCAGTCTAGTCTCGAGGTTATGAGTACCTGTCCCACAGTGAACCATCGCACCTTGTCTGGAGGAGGACTGCTGCTGCTGTCCCTGTCAAAGCAGGAAAAAGGGACATTGAACTAACATGATCCTTTACAGACAGATGTGATGGGAGCCAGTGTGGCGTAGTGGTTAAGAGCATGGGACTGGGACTCAGACAATCTGGGTTCTAGTCCCCACTCGACCATGGAGCCAACTGGATGGCTTTGGGCCAGTCACAGACTCTCAGCCCGACCTACCTCACAGGGTTGTTGTTGTGGGGATAAAATGGAGGAGGAGATGTAAGCTTCTTGAGCCCTTTGTAGGAAAAGGCAGGATATAAATCAATCAATCAATCAATCAATGTATCAATATCTCACAACTTTGGGAAGTATCTCCTCTTCTTTTGCATATGGCACAGGATAAGTTAATGAGCTTTGTTGTGCTAATACATGTGAAAAAAGGTAATTGATGCCAAAGGGATTGAAGGATCAGAGTAATCAGGGCTGGAGGTCTTACCCCTGCCCCCCACCACCTCCACCTTCTTTTCTCATCTCCTAAGAGCTGCATATTGAAATATGATTTTCTGAAAGCCATGGGAAAGCCGAAGGAGTGACACAATTCAGCCCTATTATATTAGCAGTGCTCTGCAATTATATCTCATTGTAGTTGATCAGTGCACTTTGGAAGCATTAACTAATTAAGGGAATTTACTGGAAATGGCTGTGCTTTGTTTCTGAAAAATAAATATATTGAGTGCATCGAGGGGAGACTACGGTGAGTCATTTGAAGTGAGCAGGAAAATCTTGGAGGTGGATTTGATTTGCAGAGATTCAATAAGAAAGAGAGATTCCAATTTACAAAAATCAGATATGAATGTTCACTATCCTTAAAAAGAGTTCGGATTTACCTCACCTCTGAGAACGTTCCTTGACTTCAATTTATACACACACACACATCTCTACTCACTTTCATTTGATTCACCCGCATGCCGTCGGAATTTAATTTACCTTAAATCTGTTTGCTCTCTTGAAATGAATGAATGAAAATTGATGCTTTGTTTCTTCACTACTGCTCAGATCATTGAATTCTGTAAATGAAAGTGAGAAATCCTAGGATGCCCTCAAGGTATTTTCCCCCCTCAGGGTGTCAAATCTTTATGAGCAGACGTGTGCGTTTCATAACAATTAGGCTGGGCATGAGGACTTTGGTGACTTGTAATATTCAAGTACCATGACTCCCAAATGCTTCTCCGGGTTGTGTTGAATCAACAACAAGGGCGACCCCTTTCCCCTCTTCCCTCCTCCCTCCAAGCTGTACAGTCTTTGAGGCAGCCAGAACTGGCAGAGTAAGCGTGGCCGGGAGGGAAAGAGAAGGCCCGGCTCTCTCTCCATTTCCCTTCTCTCCACGTCCTCTTCCCTCTTCATGGCATCTGGGGCCCTGGGAAAAACAGATTCCCAGGGACCCTGGCATGTGTTCTGGGGAAGACTGTCCTGCAGCATCACTTCAGTAGCATCTCCCCCATCCAACACACACCAGGGCTGGGGAATGAAGCAGAATGGAGGCACAGAAATACTCGTGTCATGGCTGGGCATCGCGGTGTACTGTGAGCGAAAGGGCAAACGGCCAACTAGAGTGCTTCTGTTACTTCTTGAGCCTCACTTTCAATTGCCTTTTCCACTGTCCCAAGAAGGACTTTTTTTTTTTTGCTTTGTTAGCCTCTTGCAAGCCAAACTTAAAATTCTCTGGGTTCCAGGAACTAGAGGGGAGGGCTGGCTGTTAGGTTTGGGGTTCCCCTTCACCCCACTGAAAGCAGCCACTGAGAACCTTGCCCATGTGGTGTGACGGTGGGACCACTGGAGCTGGGACCCAAGATATTTGACTTTTGGTCCCTGTTCCACCACTGGGAAACTCTGAGCCGGTCACTCAGTCTAGTTGACCTCACAGGGTTGCTGTTGTAAGGATGAAATGGAGCTATGTGGGTTCCTACTACTGG
Organism: Varanus komodoensis; assembly: GCF_004798865.1. Lineage (NCBI taxonomy): Eukaryota > Metazoa > Chordata > Lepidosauria > Squamata > Varanidae > Varanus > Varanus komodoensis. Next base: position 6,638,501 of record NW_025335873.1, on the reverse strand, counting down.
AGGAAAAATGTGGAATATAAATATAATGTAATAATAATAATAATACATAAACACACACCTTCTCTCTCTCAAAACTTGGAATTGGGGCTGCTTAGGAGGTGAATGGGCTATTTTTGAACTGCTCCCACATCTGGAAGCTAATCAAGAGGGGTAGTCTTAAGTGAGCCACTAGGAAAGAAGAAAGCATGGCACATTCTTCCCAACTGTTTAGAGTTGGAAAGCAAAAGCCATCCTGCTACTGCGTGTGATTCATTGCGTGCATGTGCTTCTCTCTCTCTCTCTCTCTCTCTCTCTCTCTCTCTCTCTCTCTCTCTGTGTGTGTGTGTGTGTGTGTGTGTGTGTGTGTGTGTGTGTGTTTAAACTGGGCCTTCAAAAGCCTGCAAAGCTGCTCTTCCTGGAAAGAGATGGAATGCAACTCCTGTTTTTCACAGAGATCAGCACTAGTTCCCCTTTAAATATGCTGACTCACCAGACAAGCTGCTAGACTAAATAGAATAAAATAAGGCCCCATTTCAACACACTCTGGTTATTTCTGTACCCTTCTGATGAACAAGTTCTTGCTCCCAAGCCTGGTGACCCTTCCCGAGCCCCCATGGCAGTGGCTGGGTGAGTTCTGAGTCGCTGGCTCCTTTTCAGTGTGCTGCTTCACCTTAATTTTTTTTTTTAACCGCACTTCCACGGAGTAATTACACTGCTCTGCTGCACCCAATGGATTTTGCTCTGACAGACTGACTAACGAGGGCAAGCAGTGTCTGTAACCTCTCTGAATTCCGTGGAACTGTGGAAAGTCTTGACTGTTGGAAGGGTGAAATGCACTGCTCTGGCCAGGGCAGAAAACAATGAGGTTTTGCATCCTGGCTTCCCCGCCTAATAAAAGTGCGATGGAATTCTACTCTACCTACTTGCATGCAACTGCATAATTGCTTAAAACTTAAGGAGAGGAGATGTGGCATGATGGGGAAGTCTTTCAAGCTTCATCAGATCATCGTTCCTGTATCATCCCTGGCCAAAACTGTCTGGGTGGTTTACAACAATAGTCAAAGAATCATACACTCAAGTCACCCATCCAGATTCTACCCAGGCTGGATCCTGCTTCACTTCTAAGATTCGACAAGATCAGGCACTTCAGGCTATATGAAAGCTATACAGAACCCTGTCTTAAGATTCTAGCCTCTGTTGCTTTCCCCCACACAGATATGTGTAAGGACTTTTCTGTGGATTTTCCAAGATGTGTAAATCCTTGTATGCATGCACCCATTTATTTAATTGAGGGTGTTTGCATGTAAGAAACAAATTAAGTCTCCCTTGCCCATGTTTTCAAATGCTCACTTTCCTTTTGTTTCCATCCATTTTTAACAAAACTGGGCAACACACAGACTTCTGACCACCAACTGCGTTCAGGTTAGACATGTGCAATTTGGCAAAACTCAGAATTGCTGAAGTTCCATGGGATTCCATCACAAACCACAGATCCGTATCAAATCATGGATTTGTGTTTTTCTTTTCTCTGGAAAAGTCATGCATGTTATTGCATACATTTCCCCAGATGTACAGATTCATTGTGCACATCTTTGAAATGCATACATTCTTCTTCTGCAGATTAAGGTATGTTTGCATGAATTTGTCAAAAGTATGCTTCTGTTTCATGAACATTTGTCAAATGTGCATATGCTGTCGAAACCGTTGGTTTTGGTCCATAAATCACATTACTAGCTCAGAATTATACAAACCTGAACCACAAATTGGTTTGGAAGATGCGAACTTGGTGAATCCTCAGTGAAAACAAACTGAAATTAATTTCTCAGTCTTCTCCGGTTCAGTGCAAAAGTTGCAAAACCACAAGCAATTTCTCCCCCATTCATAGAGAGTTGTTTGTAGCACTTTCTGCACAACTGTAGCATCTTCGGGGAGCCAAGATTTTTCTTTTTTTGGTTGTTCTCAGCATCGTGTTTACACCATGTCTATGATAACCCACTTTCATCATACAGACCAATCCTTGTAACCCTTCCTCCTTATGAAAGCCAAAGATATTATTTGCACATGGACTGAAAATGAAAAGAGAGTTAGAGAAAACACCGAGTAAATAGAGGATGCTGATTAAAGGATCAACAAAGAGATAACTGGAATAATTTCCTCCAGAAGTCCTTCTCCATCTCAGAATATAAAATGGATTTCTTGACATTTGTAGGCACCATTCTACTGGCCAGTCTGTTTTAGAACTATGAGTGCAAGGGGAAGCCCTTATTCTCTACCAGATTCTCACTTGATCACTGGGAATGTCATGAAATACAAAGCTTTACAGGTGTGTGTGCACAGACACCTTTCAATGCTCCTCGCTTATCTTTGATGCATCCCCCTTTCCAATGATTTGCTTTGAACTTCCCAACTAAGCAGTCTTTTGTTTGGTCAGTTGCCTGACTTTATTGCAGTCGTAGCCAAAACTAATGGGGCAGGATGCGATAAGCTGGGTAAACGAAGGCCAGAGCAGTGCCTCTTTGACAAGGAGATCTGCAGCACAAACAGCTGTGTGGCAGCTGCTGCTAATAAATATGGGGGAGCTGTATCAATCTGGCACTGTGTTTTGACTGTTCCTGACCCCTCTGCAACACTTTTCAGTGAATAATGGTATCCCCCGGAGTCACAGGCCAAAAATGGGAAGTTTAGCTTTCAAATCAACCGAGGCACTGGTTCTCCCCTACTCGGCACTGGTTAGGCCTCATATGGAGTGTCATGTCCATTTCTGGGCACCACGCTTCAAGAAAGATGCAGGCAACTGAGAAAGGGTTCAGAGGAGGGCAACAAGGATGATCCAGGATCGAGAAACAAAGCCCTGTGAGGAGGGATTGAGAGAACTGGGCATGTTTAGCCACAAGAAGAGAACACTAAGAGGAGACAAGACAGCACTCTTCAAACACTTCACAAAGGGGAAGGATGGGACCTCTTCTCAATCAACTCAGAGTGCAGGGCACAGAACAATGAACTCAAGTTGTGGCAAACAAGATTTGGGCTAGATATCAGGAGAAGCTTCATCACGGTCAGAGCAATGGGACCGGGGAACCGGCTGCCTGGAGAGCTGGTGGGCTCTCCCACACTGAAGGCATTCAAAAAGAAACTGGGCAGCCCTCTGAGTGGGATGGTGAGGGAGCTGACTGGAGCCGGGGGTCAGACTAGATGGCCCAGGAGACCCCTTCTGACTTGCTCTGTTTCTATGTTTCTAAATCATGCAGATAATTACACTCCTCAGGACTGTGTCCAGGGCAAATTCTTGCTAGAACCGTGTTCCATCTGGGTTCCTCAGAGCAAAAACCCAAGTGATGTCATTAAAAAAACCCGCTGTAACTTTATTTTTTCTCTCTGGTTTGAGATGCATTCTGAATTCTGAGCAGTATCACATAGCAAGTAATTGAATTCTTCACTCCTGTAAACAATTTTAGCTTTCAGGGACCCCTTCGAAAGGTCAGAAAGATTTTCTGAAAACCATCTTCTCACCTGGCAGTTTCTTCCCCAAAATGAAATACCTGATGGAGTCCCAAGGCATAGGAACATATTCTTACAGTATGCTCTCAGAAAGGTACACAAAAGATGACAATACAGATGGTCTTATTACTGTAGGGAATGAGACACAGGTAGTTTCTTCATGTTCCCACAGATAAAGAATGGTTGACTATAACTGCATTGCATAGTATTATTTTTTTCTTTGGAGGGCAGATGTCTTAGCCTCTAAATCATGAACCTAGCATTGGATTTACTGGTGGCTTTTTTCTTTTTTTTTTTTGGTACGTACAGATATGCAGCGCCCTGTTTCACTGCTAGGTTTGCTTCCTGTCACTGGGCAGGGCTCCATCCATGGTCCTCCAGCCAAGCAAGTCCTCTGAATTCACCTGTGGGATGGGAAGATGTTTCCCCTGCATTTCTTTCTTCCATCAAATCTCTCAAAAAGCTGCCTTGTTGGAACTGGGCCAAGCCTGGTTTCTTTAATTAGCATCTGAGGGTTTTCTTGTTCCAGCCTCATCAGGAGACGGGGTGCCAGTCCTTTGTCCTCTTTGATTGACTAACATTGATAAATAAAGGATATGCAATTGTCCTAGACATTGTCTCTCTTTGCAAGGAGGCGGTGGTTATGAGACATTCCTGGGGACTGTCTTCCAGGATTAATTTAACATTGCATATTGGAGAGCTAAATGCTTAATATTGTTTTCTGTCAGGAGCCGCTTCTGGTGTTAACAACAAACTACTCTAATTGCATTTGGGGTCATTTTGGATCCCAGAAGAAAGTGTCTCAGGCAAGAGAAATGCTGGACTTGAAAGGTTTTGTTCTGACTAGAATTCTTCCCTTGGGAGGTTTCAGTCAACATAAGAATGGTTTTCGACTCTCAGCAAGTACAGATAATTTAAGGTTCAGTCCTTCTGCAGCTATTCCAAGTGTGCGTAGCAATGCTAGGCCCACAAACATAGCTGCAAAATAATATTTTGACCTACTAATTTACCAAAAATTCATAATATAGTCTTCTTTTAATAGAATTGTAATTCTCTGTTTTAAAACTCTCTTGGAGATTTTAGCTAGGAATCTTACCTTTGGATGGAGGACAAGGTGAACTGTACTGTACTGTCTATTTTTCTATTTTAGGGCTTTTTTTAAGGGGCATAAAATGCACAGGTATTCATATGAAGAGTTTGGGGTACTTTTGTGCCCTGGGCTAATTTTGTTTGTAGGAACAATAAGGGAAATATCTGAAATTTGGCTACATTGTAAACTGGGCTCTTTGTGACAATGTTCTAGAAAAATGAGTTGGTAGGGCTATTGCTATGATATGCCAAGAAGTCATATCTGACTTATGGCAAGCCTATGAATAAAAGACCCCCAAAAAGTCCTATCTATGACAGTCCAACCGTCTCTTGCGTGGTCTTCATTTTCTTTCTCTGCCTTCAACTATCCTTCACATGACGTTCTCCTCCAGAGGGTCTTGTCTTCTCATGAGGTGCCCAGGGTCTGGCAGCCACAGTACCGCCTTTCTTGCTTCTAGGGAAGGCTCTGGGTTGATTGGCTCTGAGCTGCTCTGAGAACAAGTCTTCAAGTCAATCGAGTGCTGAACTGTGGATGCTCCTCAACACTGTAGCCACTTCTCAGGTCTCATGTAGCTCATTGGGTTGGACTAGAAAGAGGTTCCGATGATGGAAGGAAGGAGGCTTTTGTGATGCATTCCATCTCTGTGCGATGGCATCTTCAGTAGGAGCCGGTGCCAGCATTAGTGTCTGGCAGCAGTTTCTTCCTCCACTCATCAATTCCATCTTGCATGCTGAAGGAAATGGAGGTCTATCTGCCCCTGCATCTCTCTCTCCTCTTTCTCCATCCCCTGGTCCGGTAGGGGGCTTAAGCTCTCCTTGAATCAGAAGTTCATGCATGCAGACTCTCTTCTCCAGGAGACCTACAAATAATGAAGCTGAACTAACCCTCAAAGCTGCTGAAAGGCATTCCTCATCTTCCAGAGGCCTTGTCCATTGTGAATCAGCTCACCGTGTACCCAGAGATAATTAGGGCAACTTATTTAAAACTTACGACCTAATTAGTGGTTTTAATGGTCATTAATTACACAAAGAGCAACAAAGCTGTTACCGCTTCTAAGCGGCCGCCTTCTAAAGGCGAGGTTCAGGTATTTATCTGGGCCCATAAAGGAGAGAGGCTAGTGAGCTTAACATCTAATTAAACCAAATTGTCCCCAGTAATTATAAGCAATGTGATTTTATTTATCTGGTTTAATTACCAGGGCCTTTACACAGTCTTTGACCTGGCACAGTGGCAAAGAGTACAGAGGGGAGATTAAAACACCATCTATCAATGTGGGGAGAATGGTAGAAATATAGACTTTGGTGCCAAGAGGTAACCGAAGTGGGGAGGTGAATGAAGAGGGAAGAGCATTTGAAGAACAGTCTGATTCATTTCCACGAGAGGTGGAGTTGACAGGGAATTCTGACTGATTCAGTTCCAGATGTGAATCTACCCACATACAATGGGTTTGGCACCAACCCGTAAACCAGACGGAACTGTAGGATTTAAGTGCAGAGGAGCGGCGGTTGTTGTATGCCATCAAGTCATCTCCAATTTATGGCGACCCTTTCAACAAAAGTCCTCCAGAACTTCCTTTCTATGACAGTTCTGCTCAGCTTTATACACTCAAGACTGTGGCCCATCTCCTGTTTGGTCTTCCTTTTCTTCTTCTGCCTTCAACTTTCCTTAGCATGATGGTCTCCTCTGGGGAGTCTTGCCATTTCATGACATGCCCAAATCACAACAGCCTCAGCTTTGTCATTTTTGCTTCCGTGGAAACCTCTGGCTTGAATGACTCACTGCACCACCCAATAGTCAATTCATCGTCGTCGTCATCGTCCCTCACTGCCTCTATTCAACCTTCTCTTGTTGCTCAGTGCAGCTTTTAGGTCCTTCCAGCACTTATTACGTAGCGGTTCCAAGGACCCAATGAGACAGACTTGTTAGAAGATTCCAGGAAAAAGATGCTTTGCCTCGGCCAAGATTTAGTCCCCAGGGTTTTAGCAGTTGAGTCAGGTGAGGAGTGCAGAGCACAGCCTTGGACAGTTTTGTTGGATGAGCTTCAGGTTTCACAACTTGAGGATGTTGACAAAGTGCTGAGACGAGTTGGTGCCACCTTGCCCTTTTTGGCTGATAAAAGCTCACCGCTGGCCAGGGAGGGGTATGGTGCTTCCTTGCCTCAAAGTCTAGTCCTAAGCGATCTGAGAGAAATGGTGGTGAGATCACTCCTGAAGAAGCCCGCCCTGAACCTAGAAGATCTAGCTTTCCCTTCCTGGCTGGGTCCTTCAGTGGGTGGTAGCCAGCCAGCAATAGACCCTCTTGGATACGCTTGATGATCCGCATCCATTACAGTTGGGGTTCAGGCCCAGTTTTCTGCAGAAGCAGCTTCGGTTTCCCTTTACGATGGCTATGGCGACAAACTCAGGATGTGTGTGACCTTGTAGATATTGCTGGATCTCTAAGGGACTTTCAGTCCCATCAACCATGGAAGCCACCAATCAGAAAGAGGTCATTGAATATGGTGATGGAATGCTTCATAGCTCATTATGCAATTTCAAGCTCCCAAGATGCACTTTGGCACTGTGCATGGACGGAAACTCAGATATGCAGAATGCAATTCCATATGAACTGACAACTCTCATCCGGGCATACAGGAATCATGTTTTGCCTTCCAGATAAATAGCTAATTCACTTGGGGTAAGTGCACCCACCCCTGACAGTGTCTCTCCAGGGTTTTTGAGACAGATGGTTGTCCTGCTACCTGTAATTAAACCTGTAACCTTCTGCATGCAAAGCATGTCCTTGACCAGTGATCGTCAAGCGCTCCGATTCAGCGGCAAATCGATACGTGGGAACTGCAACCTTTGTGCAATGAGAAACTGAGCAGCGTATCTTCACGTATGTATCAGTTCTAGAACTGCTCTTCTAGCATCACTAATTAATGTCACCACTCTCCCTGTGTTGCTCTTTTCTTAACTCTCCTGATTCAGCCCCCACGGACTGCAACGAGGTCGAATTTCTCCAGTCAGAAGAGGTCACTCTGGGAAACGCCTCAAGGGACAATCAATCATACCACTGTCACTTACACAGCTTTCAGTGTCACTTCTCACCCCTTTTTTCTTTATCTTGCAGCAGGGATGCATCTGACAGAGAAAGGGTTCTTTCAGATTCAGATTGTCCTTTATTACTGATACGTTTCCAGGACTAAGTGGCTAAAGTGGTCCAGCGACTTCCCAAGAACAGTTTCGATGGTCCACCTGAGAATCCGGCCCTTTTCTTTCTGTCCTTACTCTTCTTTCTTCGTGTGCTCGGCCCTTACTTAGAAAGTGAGCTGAGGGGACAGGATGTTCACGGACACTCACAGAGGTCCAGTTGTGTAGTGGGCAATCTCCTTCTGAAGGACAGCAAAGGCTGGAAGTTGCATGTGGAGAAAAGAGGTGCTGCTTGGGAAGAAGCTGCATGGGACTCAATTCCTGGCAGACACCTGCATGAATCCTTAGCGCACTTGCTAGGAGTTCAGGCTTATGGCCACAAGAAAGTGGCGTGGAGTCCAGAGAGCCAAATGCAGGGAATCCAATGGATTCCCACCACCAAAACGGAATCTTCATAAGATAGTAATGTTGGAAGGGGCCATGGAGGCCATCAGGTCCACCCCCCTGCTGTTGCAGGACACCAAGGTACACCATCCCACTCAGGTGGCTGCCCAGTTTCTCCTTGAATGTCTCCAGAGTGGGAGAGTCCCCCACCTCTCCGGGCAGCTGGTCCCGCTGCTGAATCGCTCTGCCAGTGAGGAAGCTTTTCCTGATGTCCAGGCTGAATCTGGGTTGTCGCAACTTGAATCGATTATTTCATGTCCTACACTCAGGTGTCAATGAGAAGAGATCTTGACCTTCCTCTTTGTGACAGCCTTGGAGGTACTTGCTTATTTTATTTTATTTATTTATAAAAAATTTATGCCGTCCAATTACTTGCGTCTCTGGATGGCTTACAGCATACTTATCATGTCATATACCTTGTATCTTACTCTTTGTATTGTATACCTTATTGTATCATATTGTATACCTTGGGGGGTCTCCTGTCCCCCCTCAGTCTCCTCTTCTCAAGGCTGAACATGCCCAGTTCTCTCAGTCTCTCCCCACAGGGCCGTGTTTCCAAACCCTGGATCATTTTTGTTGCTCTCTGCTGGACCCTTCCTAATTTTTCTGCATCTTGGTGCCCAGAACTGGACACAGTATTCCGGATGAGGTCTGACTAGTGAGGAGTACAGAGGAACTACTACTTCTTAGGAGTGATTTGGAACTAATACTTCTGCACTGCATTGTTATCCATCCTCACTCCCAACTTCATGGAGGAGATCACTCTATTACGGACTCCTCCAAGGTCATTTAAGGCCTCACAGCCAGCATGGAAAGAACCACACTGCATTTTGGTCCTTGAAGGGTCAGAGAAAAGAGGGGGCATGCCAAGGGGGCAGTGCAGGAGGCTAAGGCTGCAGAATGCTGCCAATCCCAAGTCTCTTTCTCTTTCCCCTTCCCGGTGCTGAATTTAGAAAACAGGTTTGGAGGCTTGGCTGTCTGTCTCCCACTTCCTACTCCCAACCACTAGGAAAATTCAACCTGTTAAAGCAGATTAAAGATCAGACAATGGGTGGAAGCTTTCCTAATAGTCCTACATTATTATTTTTTTCTCCATCTGCAGGAAAGACTCTCTTTCATTCCTGTCCTTTCCTTTCTATACTACCCAATTGCCCAAGTTTTCTGAAATCTCAGTGTTTTTGGGCAATTAAGCCTGAGCGAAGCATTCAGAAGCATAAGGTGCTCCAGTCATGATGCTGTAGGGTGGGATTGGAGTTTGGTTTGCAGAGATGAAATACCATTTTTCAATTAATTCTCCTTTAAAAAAACACTTCAGAAAAAAGCACGTCTTTGCAGGGGGAAAAGAAACCTGCAAGGAAGCAGCAAATTCCTGATTCTCACGCTGGCATTCTGGGGAGAGACACTGCATTCCAAGAGGAATGCCAAAGGACTCAGCTGTGTGTCCAGACCGAGTCTCCTGGCTTGTATACTTCCTGCTTTTCAGGCAGTAAGTTGCAGATGTCTGAGGAAGATGCTGCTCAAGATTTGCATACTTATTAAGTCACAGTGGAGGAATTAAAAAAGAGCTTAATAATTTTCTCAAGCTTTATATGATAGAGTATCAAAAGAAAAAGCCATCGCCATGTCTCTGTGTAGCACATATGCTCCCATTTCACAGGTGAGAGGTTTGCTCAGGGGCAACTCCATAGGGCAGGTGGGAATTAATCCCTTGGGTTTGATACTCTGTGCCACGGCTCCATCCCCTACCGGGGGTGGTTAAGTGATATTTCCACTCCATCCAGCCATCCACAGGAGCATTCTGAGCTGCCCTCTTGCAGGCCTATAAATGGAGCAGATGCTCCCGAAGTCACCTTTCTTTTGTTATGAAGCGTGTGTGGCTTGGTGGAGACCATCTGGGAGGTCTATTTCTTCGTCAAGGTTGGCCCAATGGCCATTGCTCCTCCTTTCTCTCGACACAGCAGCTGGGCTGGCAGTAAATTTGAATTGCCTTTGTGTGGAAAGAGGTGAGTGGACCTCCCGTCTGGAGAGTGATGGAGAGGCCTTCATCTCAGTATGACTGGCCACCATTCCCCAGTGTGATGGGGAGATTGCTCAGAACTGAGTCAATGCCATTTTTATGGTTCAGTACCACAAAGCAATTAACGGCCAGTGAGTGAGCTTTCCCAACCTTTACTAAAAACTGCAGCTGTTTATCAATGTGTCAGCCTGTTGGCAGATTCAAGAAATCTAAATTTAACAGGTGACTGATTTGGTCACGCCTGACTACAGCCAATGGATCTTTCGGATATAGAGTCCCAACTGGACAATCAGAGCCAAGAGAACAAGCTGTTGTGGAGAAAGGGAATGAACGGGCCGAACTGGAGAGTTGGTGGCGTACTCGCTTTAAAAATATATATTCGCCGCAGATGCTTTAGGCTTTTGCAATTGATTTTAAGAGCAGCACTTTTCGATTACTGATTCCAGCTCTGCGACTGGCCAGCAAACGTGGCCTGCATGAAATAATTATAAAAAGACTACAGATAATTTCGGTATGCTAAACATTTGCCCCAAAAGCTTAATGCAGCATTTTTCAAACTTTTGGCATGCACCCTTTTCTAGACTTTCTTTGACTTCTGATATATCCCGCCTTGCCCAAACATAGCTGTTTCTTCAGTATGTAAACACTAAAGATAAGAATTTCCTTGCTTGCTTGCTTCTTCCTCCCTCCCTCCCTCCCTCCCTCCCTTTTCGGACAGTGCCCTCATCTTCACAGCTACGTGACAGGAAGACCCAGTGGTCCTGGACAGTCACGTGAGTTGGATGGTATAGTTTGAGTGTATTTTTACTGATTATTTTTATTCTATTTATTGTACTGCTTTATTGATTGTTTTTATTGCTTGTTGGTTTAAATGTTGTAAGCCATCCTGAGACATTGTCGTAAAAGATGGCATATAAATGATTCAATTAATTAATTACTTAATTAATCAGATATCCTGCACCAGAAGAGGGTTGGACCTGATGGTCCACTTGGCCCCTTCCAGCCCTGCTAGTCTATGAATCAATGAACCTCCATGCTGGGAATAGAAACAAAGAAACATAGAAAACAGAGTGAGTCAGAAGGGGTCTCCCGGGCCATCTAGTCTGACCCCCGGCTCCAGCCAGCTCCGCTCACGACATGCCCACCATGTGGACGTCCAGCCTATCCTTGAACACCCCCACCAATGGGGCCTCAACGCCCTCTTGTGGAAGCCCATTCCACACCCTCGGGGTCCTGACTGTCAGGAAGTGCATCCTGGCATCCAAATGGAACCTTGGATCCCTGAGCTTTGCTCCGCTGGAGCGCGTTCTGCCTTCCTCTGCAGGGGAGAACAGGTCTCTACCCACCTCTGTGTGATACCCCCTCACATACCTGCATGTCGCCAACAGATCCCCTCTGAGTCTCCTCTTTTCCAGGCTGAAGAGACCCAGTTCCCCCAGTCTCGCCTCATACGGCATCCCCTGCAAACCGGCCACCAACCTTGTGGCCCTACGCTGCACTGACTCCAACCTGGCCATATCCTTTCTAATAGCTGAATAATAATAATAGCTTTTTATTCCTGTTGAATTTGGGCAGTGCAGTTACTTCTGACTAAACTTATGGAAAGCATGTGAATGAAGCAAACAGAATACACGAAATAATGGAATAAGGATAACAACAATCACACTGTACCAGCTTTTCTTAAGATGCGTGATCCCCAAGGTGTTGAAGCTGATAAGGAGCATAGGGATGAGAAGAATGCATCCATGCCGGTGGATGGGACGCACATTCCCAACTTAATCCCAAGATGGATGGAAAGGTTCTTCCACAGCCACTCTGTGTACAGAGATGATGGACAGCAAGTCTTCTGCGATGCTCTAGAAAAGGCCCCAAGGAGAGCTGTGGGAGAAAAGACACATATATGAGCAATCAATGGACATCTGCTGCCTTGACCTCTGTAACTCAGTATGGGCAAACATTTCATTTGGGTTCAGTTGTGATAATGGTTTGCCTCAATTTGTAAGTGTCTTCATGTGAGTGAAAAATGGATATGAGTTCTTTAAAGAGTGCGGGAAAGAATGAAACTAGTGCATCAGAATTTGCTGATGGGCCTGTGGATAGGCTGGCCACTGTGTTCCATGTGTGGGTAATCTTGAGGCTGGATTGAGTGTTTTTTGCAGGCCAGTCCTTAAGGCAGGTTCAGAGGATACAGCTGCATTCCTGGCTGGCATCTCTTCCTGCTACACATGTACAGAATTCATTCCCTTTATATTGCATTGATTATTTGTCTTCTTTCATTCCAGCATCTTTTCATTGCGGAACTCTATTTATTTTTCCTACCAGAATTTTGTCTCCATTTGTGTAAATTCACACCATCATGAAATCACACCAGCACACACTTGCATTGTGCATTAACACAAATGTCTCCCTACAGGGCAAAATGGACCACATATTTGTGGAATGCACATGGGCTGAAATGAATTTAAATTTCTAAGATTCTAACTCATCAGTTTCACTAGTTTTACCTTAGTTTTATGGATTCCACAGACTTGAGGACCATTTTAACATTTATTTTCTGTAATTGTATGCAAATTTAGTCATGGAAAAATACAACAACATGACCAAAATGTTGAAAGCTGAGTACATATCTGTTTGCTTTGCTTTTTCTCTAGCTGTAAGCTAACTTTGAACGAACCTCTAATGCTGTGCATGTGTGAGTGAGTGGGATTTGATATTCCAGTGTAAATCACTACAGGGTTTGTTCAGTGAGAAGTAGATAAATATTATTTATCATCATTATCATTCAATCCTTGCCTGAGAAATCAGTTAACTCCCTCATAGCACTGAAATGGGAATCCTATATCAGGGTTGTACCATCCTGAAATGTAGGTAAAGGCAGAATGTGTTGATTTGCATTTTAATACATGCTGACACAATTTATGCTTTCCAGACTAATTCCAGACTGAACTTTCATACTCTTTGTGGCTCTATTCTCTGCTTGTTTTTGGTTATGAAAATGTCTACTCTGGGGGAAATCGCATTTGTAAGAACATGTTACTGGCACATCTGTACAAAAAAGGGGTATGTTGGGAGCATACATACAAAATGTGAGCAAAAATTATGGGCGCATCAAAAATGTTTAGAGATGTGGGACAGAAAGAATTTGTGTCGGGAAAAAAAGTGAACATTACAGTGAGACACATGCATCCATCCACCCTTGATAGAGAGACAGCCAAGCAAATTCTCCTGCAGACAAATACAAATCCCCACATATAGAAAGTTAACATGTCAAAAGAAAAGCAGAGCTATGATTGTGTAGCCCTGTTTCCACTCAAGTGATCAATCTGTGCTTGAACCGTGTCACCCTTCAGAGTTGAATGACTAAATATTCCTCCGTGACAATCCATCCCCAAAGTCTCTCCACCAAGTATCTGGCATGACATTGAAGGACTATCTGGTGGTCCTTTTCCATGGTATGATAAAGGACTTTTTCCTTGTACGAAGAAGCATTCGGTCATAGAAGCCATCCACTTGCAACCTGAACAATCGCTCGATTCAGGTTTTGCAAGGTCCTGGTGCAAGACTCCCTCCGGGGGCTCCCTTCCTCAGAGGGTCTACCTTCACCTTCCGGTATCTCAGCCTCATACTGCTGTTCCTTCTTTTTCTGATCAATTTCCAGACAGGGAGCCAGGGAACCAAGAGGCATTGGCATTGCCATCCCCACTTCTCTCCTCCTGTGTTTAATTTTTTAATTTATCATATTTATATCCCACTGTTTTCTTCTAAGGAACCCAAAGGGGTTTATATGATCCTCTTCCTCCCCTTTGATCTCTTGGCAAGATCTTTGTAGCTTAGGTTAGGCTGAGACTCTGTGATTGCTCTAGACACTCAGCAAGCTTTTTGCCCTTGTGGAGTCAAGAACCCAGGTCGCCTGAACGATGCTTACAGAGAATACCTTCAAGTCTGAAATATAAGCATTTGCTGAAAATAGGAACCTCCATAGAGGGGATTGCCCAGTGAAGGAGCAATTTCCCCATTGCTATGCACACACAGGCAATCTCCCCAAACAATGCTAGATCTGCAGAGGACTTAAATCACGGCCAGGCTGCTAATTTGGCCATTGTTGCCACTTCCAGGGGGGGCAGGTGTTAGAGGAAGGAGGCTGCACTTTGTGCTGCTGCTAAGGATGAGCTCCCACCCAGATAAAATATACAAGAATCCCTGGCCCCCAAGAAACTTGCTGAAATCCCCCCGCAGCATTTCTTTGCTCCCAGTTAAGTTGGAATCTGTCAGGAGGCCATTTTTGTACAGCTGTAGAATGTACCGAAAGGAATTAAATGGATTCCTTACGGAGCGGGGTCAGTAGAGCCTGAAACACCCCACTGATCTGGACTAGAGGGAGAGGCACCACCAATCTCCAAAATAAAAGATAAGCGGAGAAAGAGAGCATCTATGCCGATTTTCCGTCTGACTGTGAGCAGCCGGGAGACAAATTTATGCCTTTGTTGCTTTCAAGCTCCAGCTCCTCCTTGCCCATTGACCTGTTCCATAGTTTAGAACCAGCTGCAAAAAACAGCTGCCATCCTTGGTTACTTTGCCAGCGGTATTCTTAAGGCAGTCGTCAAAGTTTGGCAGCGACGGAAGGCAATTCAATTAGGTATGACGGTCAAACAGAAACCGTGTGTGTGGTGCGGAGGGTCAATTGAAATCTGTCCAGTCCTCCTGTGGTTGAAATCTTGATGTGCAGAGAAGGGGGCAGAGCCCCCTCCTGGATGTAATGCAGGAGCCCGTTTGAGAGAGGAGGCGTTTTTCAAGGGCACCTCAAGGAAAAGGCACAGCTGACAGAGGCAGGGAGCTGCCAGAGGTGCCACCGGTTTCTCTGCTCCTCCAGCCCTACAGACTTTTCGGCCGAATGTCTCCTCACTCTGTGCCTGCAATATGTTGCCACTAAAATTAATAGTGGTAACGCATGCTCTTCAAGTTTTAGTGTGCCGTCTGTTCTGGAGCCGCCAACGGGCTGAGCTCTGGCAGGGTGGGAAGGAGATCCGCAGCCTGCTGGGCTTTGTGTGCCCCAAAGAGGGGAAGAGGAGAAGGGAATGCGGGAGGAGAGGAGGAGCCATGGAGAGCTGAAAAGGGGCACGGGTGTGTTGGCAGCGCTGCCTCCTCCTCTCTTTTGGCGTGCACCTTGTCGGTGTGCAAACAGCTGTAAAAATAAAGGTCAGCAAGATAATCCTGATAAATATTTAATGGCTGCAGGGTTGTGTGTGTGTGTTTTAAAATGTCTCCCTCATTGTTACGGATTGAATGTCTAACGGTGATGGCATCTGGCGCACGAGGAGCTGAAAGCAATTACATGGAGCCTTGCCTTGGAAGGGAGAGGAGCATAAGGAAAGGGGAGGAGGGGGGAGTCTTCCTCCAGGGGAGGGGGGGCGGCAGTGGACCCCCTGTGACCCCCTGGAAGTCAAAGCTGCATGCACAGTTTGGGGCAGCAGCTAGAATGGCTGTGGGAAGGCAGCCTCTAGGAATGCGTTGGCAGATTGGGGGGGGCAAAAAAATATTGGGGTGGGGGATTCATTTCACACATTGCTCCTGGAGGAAGAGAACATCAAGAGCTTTTGTGGGATCCAGCAGCAATCTGGCTCCTCCTCCTCCATTTCGTGGTTGTTCTGCTCGTCTGCATCAAGCAGCAACCTCTAAGTTGGCATCTTGCCCCCCCCCATTGCGCATCTTCTGCCACAACTTCATGTCAAGGTGCATCAGCCACGTGGTTTGTAACCGGCAGCCTCCTCTTTGAAGGGGAGCCTGAGCGTCGTTCCGTATTTGAGGAGCTGCCCTGTCTCATTCCAGTGTGAAGGAAAGGGCTGCTGGACCAGTGGCCCACCAGTCAGCACCGGGGAGTGGTCCAAACCAGCAGGCACATCGGCACAGTGGCCACAGTCCCGCGCCCATTGCTGAGATGAACTGCACTTCTATTTACATCGGAAGAAGCGTTTCTCAGTCTACAGGTGCATGAATGTGCCTGTTTTATTGAAAGCGGCGTCTTCCTTGGCCCTCTAGAGATGGCCGTTGTGGTATTGTGGAAAAAGGGCAATGGTGTCTCCCCACACACACATTATTGGTAACTATCCTATCAGAAAAATAGCCTTTCATGTCAGGGTAAGAAGGAAGAAGAAACAAGAAACAGGGGGAAGGGGATGAAACGAAACGAAACGAAACGAAATGAAACATCTTAGTTAGGGGACACTGTTCTGAGAAATTTCAACTCTGCTCAACCTGCAAGGCCAGTCCAGTAGGACAAAACCGAGAATTTATTTATTTATGTTTATACCTTCCAATAGCCCTGGCTATTTAATAGCCCAGTTGAGAAAAATTTACAACATACCCACAAACAAGACGAAAATGAACTCAGAAGAGTAAAACTGCAATATCAATAGCAACTGAATCAGCATAGAAGCATAGCAAGGGTACAAGGTCAAATGTGATATTGAAAAAATGAAGTTGAAAAAATTAAAATGATGAAATTCTGGGAGAATGAAAAAGTCTTCACCAGGTGCAGAAAAAAATACAGAGTCGGCACTGGGCATGCTTTTTGGGGGAGCTTATTCTGGACTGATAAGCTAAACTCTCTCCCTCTCTCTAAGAAAATCTTAACAGAGTTGGAAACTGTTCTTAGAGCAGAAGTTTCCATTCCCTCCCAGTGAAATAAGTCAAACATTCAAGCATGATATATTGAGAACCTGGTTACCTAAAGCAGCCTTCCCCTAACCTTGTACTTTCCAGACACATTTGGACTGCAACTCCCAGAATCCCCAGTCTATGGCCCTGCTGGATGAAAATTCTGGGAATTGCAGTCCAAATGTCTCTGAAGGCCACCAGATTGGGGAAGGCCAACCTAAAGGATCAACTTCTCCCACAGAGACCTGCCTAGACACCAAGCATGTCCTCAGTGGTCCTTCTGTAAGAGCAACTGATGAAGAAAGTGAAATGGATAGATGGATGACTATGAAGAGGCGGCCTTTCTTCTGTTGTGGTCCCCTGGGTGTGAGATGAGTTTCCCAAAGAGGGCATTCCAGTGCCTACCTTCTTGTCCTTCTGGCACCAGTCTCAGACTTTCCCACTTTGTCAGAAAGTTTGGTCCATCCATTTCTGTTCTTTAAACTCCTGGCTGGAAAAGTCTGGGAGCTGTAGATATAATTTTTTTATGTAAGCATAAGATAGTACCTTAATTGTATTTTAAACCTTTGTCTTTCTGCTAGGCTTTCCTTTGGCCTTTATTTCTATTTTATACTGCAGTTTTAAATGTTCACACTTTATTTTATGCCATGTTTTATGGTTTTAATTGTTGCAAACTGCCCAGAGAGTGTTGGCTATTGCGTGAATAAATATGTATAAATAAAGACATAAAAAAGTGAAGCAAAGCAAAACTCAGCTAAAGTTTAGGCACGCATCCGTGTTACTCCAGTGTTGGTTTAGAGTGTTGTGTCTCTGCAAAACAGACCCTCTTTGCGTGGAGGAAGAGTTGTGGCAGCGGGACGGGGAGGCAGAATCTTCATCTGTGGATCCCCAGAGCTTGCTGGCTCTTCACTTATTGAATTAGGATAAATTGGAACTTTCATAAATTGTGATATAAATCATTATCTCAAGTTAGCAGATGCAGTCTCACCAGGGTAGAGCTATGTTAATAACTCTGCCAGATTAGGAGTGATTGGTACAATTTAAACCTTGTTTCTCTCAGCTTGATCAGCCTCGTTGCAAGCGGTGGCAATTATCCCATTTCGCTTTGAATAGTGCAGCATAGAGAAGCTGCCACCTCCCATCCATCCGTCTTAATGAAGACACCTCCGAGTCAATTCCCGCCCACTGCCAAATGCATCTCCCACCCACTTTCTCCCTTCTAATCAAAACCCACTGCCTCCCGGATATTTCTTCCCAAGTCCCTGGACTGAGCCTTCCTCTAAGTAGCCCCATGGAGGAGATCGTTTAGCCGTTTGGCCACCACCCTCCTGACACCATCCTAAAAAAAGAAAGAAACAAAAATGTAATCGCACCGTCTACCCGTTTTGGCAATCATCTTGTTGTGCAAATTAGATGAGAAAACAGAAACAAGTCCAACCACTGGAGTTCATTGAGCAGAGTTTGATGAATGCTCTGCATGGGCTGCTTTGAGCGATATACTCAATGATTTCATTCCCGTGTGTTTCGCAGAAGCTGATTGTGAGACATTCAAGGATGGTCTTGTGCCCACAGAACGTTTACCCAAAGCAAATGGTTTGTCTCACTCCATGTTGTCTATAGCCATGTTGCAGTTTTGCTTCACTCGCTGGTGATTGGGGAAGGACCTCCTCCTTGCTACTGAGACGATGCTTTGTGGTAGGACAGTGATAAGGTAGACAGTGATCAGGTGCTGGATTTGCCCTCCTCTGTTTCATTCCTTTTCATCTCCAGCCAAAAGATATCGCAGGGAGCAGGATGAGAAAAGCCTTTGGCCAAGAGCCTGGGCAGCTGCTGCCGCTGCCGCTAAAAGAAGACGACATGCTGCTAGAAGTAGAAATAGAGTAGCGTTCTATGTGCCCCTCCTCAGTGGCAGAGACACAACTTGGAGCAGACGGCTCAGCTTGCATCACCAGTTCAAATAACTTAGCACGTTTGCATAGGGCCATGGAGCTCTCTGGCCCATCCGGGTAGATTGAAGAGGTCTAGATCCAAAAGGATCTGTACTCCAGATCCAAAAGGATCTGGACAGACTATGGAAGTGGGCCGGGGACAACAGGATGACGTTCAATGTGGATAAGTGCAAGGTCTTGCCCTTGGGGCATAGGAATGGGTGTCATAAGTACAGGTTAGGGGACAAGTGGCTGGAGAGCAGCGCTTGTGAAAGGGACCTCGGGGTGCTGGTTGACTGCAGGATAAACATGAGCCAGCAGTGCGATGCGGTGGTCAAGAGGGCGAACGCCACCTTTGGTTGCATAGCCAGAAGTGTGGCTTCTATATCAAGAGAGGTATTACTACCACACTACACGACTCTAGTGTGCCTGCAACTGGAGTATTGTGTTCAGTTTTGGGCCCCTCATTACAGAAAGGATATAGTCAGCTTAGAGTCAGTGCAGCGTAGGGCCACAAGGTTGGTGGCCGGTTTGCAGGGGCGAGACTGAGGGAACTGGGTCGCTTCAGCCTGGAGAAGAGGAGACTCAGAGGGGATATGTTGGAGACATACAGGTATGTGAGGGGATGTCACATGGAGGTGGGTGGAGACCTGTTCTCCCCTGAAGAGGAGGGCAGGATGTGCTCCAAAGGAGCAAAGCTCAGGGAGCCAAGGTTCCATTTGGATGCCAGGAAGCACTTCCTGACAGTCAGGACCCCGAC
>NW_025335873.1:6542884-6618900 GCF_004798865.1 Varanus komodoensis | reverse complement strand
AGACTCAGAGGGGATATGTTGGAGACATACAGGTATGTGAGGGGATGTCACATGGAGGTGGGTGGAGACCTGTTCTCCCCTGAAGAGGAGGGCAGGATGTGCTCCAAAGGAGCAAAGCTCAGGGAGCCAAGGTTCCATTTGGATGCCAGGAAGCACTTCCTGACAGTCAGGACCCCGAGGGTGTGAAATGGGCTTCCACGAGAGGTTGTTGAGGCCCCATCGGTGCGGGTGGTCAAGGATAGGCTGGACGTCCACATGGTGGGCATGTCATGAGCGGAGCCGGCTGGAGCCGGGGGTCAGACTAGATGGCCCTGGAGGCCCCTTCTGACTCGCTCTGTTTCTATGTTTCTAGATGGACCACATATTTGCTTTGGTATAGGTGTGAATGCCGGTCAGTGAAGAATGCTGGCAGGAATTGAATGGATGTGTTTGGAACATGGTGCAGAGGAGAGGTCTACCAACACCAACTATGCTGGGCCTGGAGCTCTACCAGAACTTGCTCCTTCGACTTGGATGAGAAGGACAGTCATGCATGAAGGAGCGATCATTTCATCCAGTTCCAATGTTCTCATGAGCTTCCCCAGCAAGTTACTATCATCATTATATCACATTGTGCTTCTATCCTGACCTAAGCCAAAGCTCTCTGGGCAGTTCACAACATCTCAAGTCACTTAAGATTCCTTATCTTGGAATTAAGATTCCAAGTTCAGGCAGGATCAGGCATTTCAGATTAGAGGGAGCTACAGAGATGCACAATTCCATAAATGTCTGGTTCATGGATACCCCCAAACAAGACAGAAAATGAACTCAGAGCAGTAAAACTGTAATAGAAATTGCAACTGAATCAGCGCAAACACATAGCAGTGGTACAAGGTCAAATGTGATATTTAAAAAATGGAGTTGAAAAAATTAAGGCCATCCCTTTCTTGCCCTTGCCCTTCAGTTCTCACTAGTGCCTTTGGTTGTGATTACTGGCTTGTGCTAGACTCACCTGGGACTGTTCCTCTGGCTCCTAGGTCACCTTGGCCAGTCATCTGGTGCACCATCCGCACTGCAGTTTGGACCTCTCTCCGGAAATGCAGCCTCCTCAGGTTCTGGACTGGTTCTGCTCACTCTGGCTTGCTCTTGGTCCCTCCTGTGCAAAAAAGGCCCAAAACTTATTGGGTTAGGACCTTTTTCTCCTCCTCCTCCTCCTCCTCCTCCTCAATTTTGTGTCTTCACTGCCCAATAGTCAAAGCTCCCTTGGCGGCTGGAGTAACAGCTTTCCTGGCTCTGGCATGCTCTAGTTTGCTCCTTGGCCCTGATTCCTAGCTTGATCCTTCAGCTCTGATCCCTTGGCCCAGTTCCTCACTGCCAGCTCTGAGATGCTCTAACTTTTACCAGCTTTGTATGAAGACAACCTGGAGTCTAACTTGAGGAAAGATCCCCAGACTTGTCCTGTGCCTCCTGGCTGCACCCTGGCTCCTTGCTCTCACCCCAGATGGCTGCCACATCCCCATCCTGACCTAGAAAGCATGTGCATCCAATGTGGCCTTCATTATAGCATCACCCTTTGTGCTGCAATTTTCTTTAGGTCTGGAGCTCCAAGTCAATACCTTGGGGTACCAGGAGTATGCAATTCTGTTCGAGCTGAGAGCCCCAGCGGATACTGTGTGCCTTTTCATCCCCCAGCAAAGGCCTGCTCTCGCTCTCTCCCACTCAGTTAAGAGTTCTCACACTCTCTCCATGGGGGCTGGGCTGCACAACTTAAGCAATATGTTTCTGCTCAGAATAATAGCACTAATTAACACCCTTTGTTTTACTGCTGCCAT
The DNA here is from genome assembly GCF_004798865.1 of Varanus komodoensis. Classification (NCBI taxonomy): domain Eukaryota; kingdom Metazoa; phylum Chordata; class Lepidosauria; order Squamata; family Varanidae; genus Varanus; species Varanus komodoensis. The sequence goes on along the minus strand of NW_025335873.1, from coordinate 6,617,089 downwards.
CTGTTCCACAGTGCAAGCCATCCTGCCCATTCTTGGCTTTCATCAGCCCTGGGGTCTTGTTCCCAGCATGCTCCAAGGCAGAGATTGGGAAGCAGAAGGGAGCGGAAGGTTGGGAAAGGCACACGGCAGCTTTTTCATGTTTCTTCCCTTCTGCCTTTCCTTTGCTCCTTCGTTACTTCTTATCAGCAAGTATTTGGAAGAGAGATGACTCCAGAGCAAAGCAAAGAGAGTTGTGTGAAGGTTCTTAGCAAGGGCAAGCAGTGGAAGTTCAGAGATTGCTGGTGGTCTGGTGGTATTTCACAGAAGAGGACTGATATGTGTGTGTGTGTGTGTAAGTGGGCATATGTGTAAGTCGTTGTGGGAAAGTCCAATAGTTAGATGATTTCTCTAATTCTTGGTCTTTCATGGGGATGCAAGAGTTTGAACCTGGAGATCTTGGCCTTCCTCTTTGGGACAGCCTTGGAGGTACTTATAGAAGGACATTGTGCCCCCCTCGGTCTTCTCTCCTCAAGGCTGAATATGCCCAGTTCTCTCAGTCTCTGCGTTGTCTGTCTCTGAAAAACTCCCTGTTCCAAGACCTCTCCCAATAGTTGTGCATCTTGGTTATTCCCAGGTGCTGCCAGCCCACCTGGGATGTCTGGCCTTGAGGGAAGCATCCCTGCTTTTCTCATTTCAGGGTCTGGGAATGGTCCACTTTCTCTGGCCCCTTCCCACACCTCTCCTTCTTCTGATTCTGGTTCTGGCCTTTCTGGAGACCAGCCAGCAGCCCTGGAGAATGTCTGCCTGATGCAGCCGTCTTTTTCACTCCCAACACAGCAGTGGTTGCTGTCTCTTTCCTATCTGTGTAAGGCAGACAGAAATGGTGGGTGGAGGAAGAGCTTGTAGCAGCTGCACCTTGGCCCGCATGTACTGGCTGGTGCTGGCGGCACTTCCATTCTGTGCTGAGTGCTCCCCCTGAGCTTCACCAGCTGTGAATCTGCCTCCTCTTCTCCCTACAAAGACCTCAAGCCGGTTTGGAAAGCACAGGGAGGGAGACAAGCCTTGTGTTGATCAGACCCCACCACAAAAGGCGTCCGTCACAACACGTCGCCTGCTGTTCCCGTGCAATTCGAGCCAAAGCCAGCACAGTCCTTCCTGCTCATCCCTCCCAATCACCGGTGTCACTTGTGCTCCCATTAGGGGATGAAAGGGCGATGCGTTTTGGCAGGGAAGGGGAGACGGTTGCCCAAAGTACACAGGCGTGCGCTGCAGCGAGAGCTGGAAGCGGGGTACTTCGCCGGATTCATCCTACGCCAGTTCAGGCGAGAGAGAAAAAGGACGATTTAGCAGGCGACAGAAAGGGGGAAACAAACCTGCAGATTTCTTCTCTGCTTGTCGCTTTTCTACTCTGAATCTCTCTGCCCCCTTTCCTTGATCCTTCCAAGGAGCTGCAGCGGAGCCTGCCTGTGCGCCCAATTGAGACAAGCTGCCAGTCTTCTAGGAGCGCCTTCTCTTTTCCTGCTGAATGACACTTCAGAAGGGGGGACTGCTGTTCGCAGGCGCGGCTTCCATTACGCCATGCTTAGAGATGTTGGTTGTGATTAAGGCATATGGGGAAGGGGCTGTCAGAGGGAGGAAAAGCCGCAGCGGCTTAGATTTCAAATGCGTACGTTTCCAAAGAAATGCAGTGAATCGGCACATCTCTCTGCTGACTTGCAGGTAAACAGTACCAGGGGAAATGAGGCAAGAGTAAAACATCTAAGGCCATCTTTTTCCTTGGCTTGCCCTTTCATTGAGAGTATTTTCTTCTTACTTACGAAGGAGCAGGGGGGTTTCTGGGTCTCACCTGTGGAATGCACTTAATCCTTGTCAATAAGTACAGGGGGGGGGGTCTCCTGACCAATAAATGAAGGAGCCATGGTCAACCCAAAGGTTGAAAGAGAGGGCAAATTCTGTGGACTAGTCTTAGCCATGTGCAATATTACGTGTAGTCCCTTGATGTAATTCTCAAGGCCAACTGACTGATCCCCACTGAAAATTTAGGGAAATCGATGCAAAAGGTAATTAGCACAAGGAGCAGAAGAACATGTAGGCACCCTCCGCCATCCTTGAATTTGGACAATGCCCTTATAAGCAATAGAGAGGGTTGTGTGATCCTGGAAAACTGAACTTGACAAATATTTGATGCCTTTCTGCTTGAGAACTGAAAATGGGTCCCCGGATGCTCAGGTAAAGGGCCAAGAATAAGATATGGGAAAGAAAACTTCTTGAAAACTGGAAGCCAACTTGCAGAAATTTGGAATCAAGAAGTTCATAGTCCTATTTGCATTAATTGTGGCTTGTTACAGGTATGTACCTGGGTGAACAGCATTTATGCGAATAGCTCATAAGCAAAAGAGTTTTTGTGCAATATTTCTAATGGAAGACATGTGCTAAACATCTTGGGCCACCTCAAGGAAGCAACTGCATGTGCCTTGGCAAACTGGACATCATCTTGAATCTTCCATGATACTCAAGCCCTACAACAAGAGGAAGCCACCAGAAAAATGTGGTGGAACATACTGGGAGAGACTTCTGAAAACTTCCCTTCTTTTTCTTGTGTGGGGGGTTGGAAAATGCTCAGATTTTTTTCCCCAGATACATGTTTGCTAAGACATTTCCATGCAGCTTTATTTAAAATTACCAAGGAAGCTCAGCTTGCAGGGATGGTGGCATACAATTGAGGACTTTAAAATTCCGCATGGTGTGGAAAATCCAGGTCAAAAGAAGTTTTCCTTCTACCATCATCCTCAAACCCAGGGAATTGGGAGGACTGGGACAAAAAGAAATACTTCTTTGCATGGTAGATAGTTGAACGATGAAATTCTCTTTCACATGGTGCAGCAACAGGCTGAATGAATTCAAAAGGGAACCGGTTAAATTCATGAAGAGCAGTGTTTTTTAAGATTTTGTGCTAGCACCAGAGAGTCCATCTTGTTTCTGCTAAAGAAACAGCCAGAGAACACATTGTGCTTGCTTCTTGTTCATGGAATTTGCAGGGATATCCACTGTAGAAAACAAAACGGGCCCAGCTTAGACAGTCCTTTGGATGGATCTCACAGGGTTTTGACCTTCTTGAACTTTCTCAGGACACAAAAATTCGGGGGAAAACAGTCCTGCAATGGAACCACTCCAGTTTGGCCTTTCAGTGATGTGGCTTCAGTTTAATCCACTGGTAATAGCTCGAGAGTATCTAAAGAGGGTTTCATCTCTGTTTGTTTTACTCAATTAAAAACCTGCAGACAGAGCTTTGCTCCCTGCTGCTCAGCGGAGGAAAATTTTCTATAACACGGCAATGATTTACGATCTACCAGACAGTGTTTAACCGAACGTCATCCCGGTGCTGGAAGGCAGCTTATCAAGGGATTGGTCACTCGTGTTAATGAAAAATGGATCCCTCGTGACAGACTGTTGTGCAGCTATATTTGGATAACAAATGACATGGTGGGGCCAGAGGCTTGGCAATTAATACAGTAGTAGAAGAAGGTATGCAGCTGGAAAGAGGAACACAGAATCCAAATCAATGCAACCTCCTACCTAATGCGTTGTTTTCTTCCAAGAGTTCCAAGAGGTTTTGCCAGGTGATGGAGTGGAGAAAAATGGAAGACTGAAAAACCTCTGCACCCTCCATTAACAAGGAAAAGCACCTGAAATCTATCTTTAACGTACGTTAGCTCATTACAACTTGTATTTATTTATATCGAAAGAGATGACTAGTTTTCATACCCCTTGAAGTTTACAATATAAAATAATGGAAAACTGCAATGAAACTGGCAGTTGGAATGTTAAGGAAAGACTTGAAGCAAAGCAATCTGCATGAAGTGGAACGGAGGAAATTCCACCCATCAGGAAAATGTCTGCAGTGCCAAGAGTGGTTTGAAGAAAGCTTCCATAGAAGCAGCCTGCTTGATCCAAGTGGAAAGACCATTCCATAGGGTGGGTGCCACGGATGAGAAGGCCTTTCTCTGCACCGTGGCCAAATGAGCTTCAGAAAGTGATGCATAGTCAGTGACTCCTCCTTTCTAAAGTGCAAAGACCAGGGCAGTTGTGGGTTAGAACACAATCCCATGTTTAGACACAATATTCCTGCAACTCCCTGGTTTTCCAGGCAACCATGGCAACTGGGACATTCAGGGAGATGTAGAAATTTTTTCCATATTTTTTTAAAATAAGTTTTATTTGAAATTATAATCCTAAAAAGAAAGAAAGAAAGAAAGAAAGAAAGAAAGAAAGAAAGAAAGAAAACTACAAACAACATTCATCATCAAAAACATTGAGCCCGCTGGGTCAGCCCCCACACTCTTCTCTTTCCATTTATGATAACTTAAAAACATATTTAAATCTATGCAAAGTCCTGTGTCTCCAGCCAGTAATAAGAAGAGTCCCAAGTTTGATAGAAGGGAATTTTTTCCATCTTAATGTACATAGGACCGCGTCCTTAATCAAATCCCATCAGGGTGCACAAGGGTTTTCAGGTCAATGGATGTAAAAGGAAGGCATTATCCCAAACATACAGCCGAAAACTCTCAAGATGTCATCTGAAGGCACACAGTCTGGTGGATTGTGTAAGTTTAGGAAAGTTCCTGATCTGATAAGCGCCGGGGTGGGAATTGCCTAGACAGCCTCATTAGCTGGTGCTGAGTTTCTTGGAAAAGAGCAGACATTTACACTTGGAGCAAAGAAACTTGGTCTTCACATTTGTCCTCCAGTGGGTGACTTCGGCGTGAAAAACAGTGTGGGAAAGCAAGAGGAAGTTTCACCCTTCCTCACCCAAAGGGTTAGAGGTAGGATCTGGGTTAGAACTGCAGGAGTTTCCCAAAAATTAAAGAGTTACAGCAACATTACAATTAGAGCAGGTCATTTGTGTGTGAACAAATGCTACAAATCCAGATGAATACAAAAGGATTCAGAGGACCCAAACTCATGAGAATGCCTCGAAGCTTTCTTCCTGGTGGAGTGATCTTCCCAGTTTTGCTTTCTTCCATGTTCAGTACCATTTCTGAAGGGATGTGTGCTTTTGAAGCATCCTTATAATGAAAGGGACCAAAGAAAAGTTTCTGCATCCTGGCTGAGGAGGGATATTAATGTAGGTGAGATGCTACCAAAACACCTCTTGCCATGCCCATATTTCTCCTGTTCCTAAACTCCCAGCTATGCCCTGTGACAATGAAGAGCATCTACTGTTTTTCCACCACTAAAACTGATGCCTTGCATGCCTCGGACACGTGGCTTCTTTTATCCATTTCTGGGACTCCTTACCTTTTCGTCCCAGTGGTTGTGGACCAACCATCCATTCTTCATCCGCTGTAGTTCCTGAGAAAAAGAAGCATCGACAGTGAAGTAGCAGTAGAAAGAGAGATTTCCTCCATTTGCTGCTAGGGCATTAAGCAAACAGAAACACTTTTCTTCTTCTTCTTTTTTTCCCCCTAGTAAGATAAAATTGAATTTCTATAATAGAAAGGGGACAAAAGGCTAATCAGCTTCCTAGCTAGGGAGGGGGAGATAAAATCCATTTTCTAGACAGGTTTCATTTTCTAGATGTTCTTTGGGGAAAAAATATGCAAGTTCTCTTTACCCACTGCGCTCTTCATGAGCCAAAAGGAGATGAAATCCATTCTGTTGTTGATAAGCCATTTTGTGTGTGTGTGTCTGTGTGTGTGTGTGTGTGTGCACACGCATGTGTATGAGAGAAAGAAGTCAAAATGAAATTGCCCCATCTCAGTAACACAATTCCATCTGTTTGGAATGAAAAGGGGCAGGGTGACCTCTGCTGATCCATGTATAGCCGGACTGCTACAAAGTACAACAGTTGCAATTTAAATAATGCAAAGGAATAAATCCTGGCTTGGATCCAGTCCAAGCCTTCCATCCTAATGCACTCACATGAAGATTTCACTGAATCCAGTGGACTTGCTTCTAAGTATGTAGTTGTTAATTAATAATGCTTGTATATAACCTAATTTGCTTTTTTTTTTTTAAAGGCCAAGGTGGTGCAGAATGCATAAAAACAATCAAATCTTAAACCAACAAAAACAAGAACACTGAAAGTCCGAAACTGGGCTAAGGGTTGCGGTATATAAACTTAATAAAGAAATAAATGCAGCCGAACATTAAGACATTTGTTTTCATAGGGGCCCCTTCAAAATGAATGGGGTTCATTTCTCGTGATCTAGATAACCATCCCAGATACATCTGATTGGTCATTGGCGATTCAGCTGCTTCCTCCCAAACTCAGATCACTTTCATCTAAGCCCCACCATGATGTTATTGTGCAACTACCGATGCCATTAGAAGGGGAACGATGAATGCCGGGCCCTGGCCAGTTCCTCCTACTATGAGCTCCTCTTCTCAGCCAGTTGACTTCTGTGATAGGGAGCCTGCCAGCATCCAGACATGCGCATGCTTGGAGTGAGAGGGGCGGTTGTTCTTGATGTGCATTCCTGTGTTGTGGCAATCTGTGCTCTGAGTCAGAGGAAGAAAAGGAGGATGCAGAGGGCGGCTGAGCATTTGGGCCTTCAGGCATTGAGCTGGGAGGAGCCAAGGAGTTCTCAAGAGCACTCTCTCCAGGTGCCGAGGCAAGCGTGGGGAACGCGCAAGAGGCAGGACTGTTGGGGGAGGAGTTCTCAGAGGCAGATGAAGCTGATACGACTCTTGACTCCATGGTGTGGCACTGGGAGAGGAGGTCCAGCCAAGTAGAGAGTTGGAGCACAGGGAAAAGGCATGCTTGCTTCCGAAAGGACCATTGCAGAGGGATGAGGTTTCAGACAGACTCAAAGTTGGTATCCCAGTAGTTGCTGAATCAGGTTCCACAGACCACTCTGTGCACGCTCAGATAGTCCTTCTGTGAAGATTGAGTCCAGTGGGCATTCTTTGGTGAATGAAGGACCAGTCTATGGCCGTGGATGTGCAAAGGGAGGAAAACCCATCTCAGCACAGTGTGGTATGAAGACATTCCCATTCCTTCTTCCCCACGACTTTCGACAATGAGGGTAAGCAGGTAGGTCAGAGGGAGAGAGAACTTGACTCTCTCTTTGTTAAATGAACAAAGAGCCCATTAAGTCTTTGGGGTTCTAATGCATGCTGCCAAATTAGAACTGCCAAGGTTCATCTTTTCAAGAGAAAGAAGACACATATAATCCATTAGGTGGAAGATACTTTGGATTCCCATCTCTCTCAGTACAAATCAGAGCTATGGCATTCCTTGGAGACCACTACCCAACCGCTTCTGAAACTTGGAAGCATCCATATTCATATCTGTGTAACTAATTTAAAATTGTGCGTTTCTGGTTTGCAAACACCACTACATCTGTTAGGAACTCTAGTCTTCGACCTCTGCCTTTTTTTTAATACATGTAGGGTTCTGTTCTCATTTGTGCTTCTTCTCTGATCAGCTCTTTTATGCCCCCGCCTCTCTCTTGTGAGAGACCTATTCTTGCAGAAAGAGATTTTTCAGGACTAAGGCAGGATTAAGTCTTTGAAGAGAGATCTCTGTTTGGATCAGCTTCAGAACTCTTGAGAGGCGTGTTAAAGGCATATTAAAAGTTCCTCTAATACTTCCGAAGGCAACACACCTTCCAACTCATCTTTGAGAATAACTGTGCTCAGGGATTTCTCAGCTTCTGTCAGGGATGTTGCTCAAAATAGGGTGTGCTAACATTCATAGGAAACCAAGGAGCCCTTGTGTCTTTCTTTCATGAGGTTGCCAAGAAGGAGCAGGATATACTATTTCAAAAGTAAACTTCACTCATTTCCTTGGACTAATAACATCTTCAGCAGAACTTGTCGGGAAGGAGGCAGTGCTGAATGCAACAGACTGATCAGGCAAATTCAGTTAGACTCTTGAGGTAAGAACGAGACACATCTCTAATGGAATTGGAGGAGAGTGATGTGGAAAGAGGAAGCAAAAAGAGCCAACAAGACTTGTGCTTTCTGCTGCAATGTAATCGGTTAGAATGACATTGGAACCTGAAAGAAAATGATGTTGAATTGGTCTAATTCATGCACTCTTCCCAGAATCTCCCTTGCCTAGCAATTGAGCTGGTATCTGGAAATAATGGAAATTACTCTCGGCAGGGGACTCTTTTGCTATCCGTCTTATTTCCTAATTCTCTCCAGTTGAGAAATGCTACCAGAAAATGTGTGTTTTTCCTCCTTTTCAAAACCATATACGTAATTTTGATAAGATATGTGACTTAAAAAGGAGGGTGATTGGGTCTGATGTAGGAGGGATTTGGTTCAGTTCAGTTTTTACTAGGAGTTACCCAGGTTGCTCTTTTTGGACTGAATGGACTCGGTTTCAGTTGGAGGTCAAAGCCTGTGCCTTACCGAGCTTGCATAGTGGTCTGCAGCCCAAAACACAGAAGCATTTGTCAACTTGTGTACATTTGAAAAATGTGAATGGAATAGTGTATACAAAATAAAAATAAAGGCAAATATGCTTACATTTCGGAGGTGTAAACAATTTCTGCATACAGTTTGGAAACCACACCTAAAATAGAGAGAAAAAATCAAGAAAGCTCATAGTCTGAGATGGACTTCAGTCAGAAAGAACTCTGAGGTGGAATTTAGGGAAATTTTTCAAGCTCAGGTTCTGTGTATTCGCACATATATAGTTCTGATGTAACTTTCCACTGGGGGAAAGCTGCCCCATTGAACTCTGGGCAAGGAACCCATTAATGTGTGTGTGAAAAACAGAATAATTGGAACAATATGTGGGGCTAAACATTCTACTTTATGCCCTCATCTGTAGCTGTAATGTTAAATGTATAGGGAGAATGGCAGATTGGAATGCTGGGAGATTAAAACTCCTATGAAGAAACAGAGACGCGAGTGGCGGAAAACTTAGGAATGCTCATTTCCCTTGTTCCAAGCTGTCGGTCCTGCTAGCCACTCAATATCACAGCTACCAAGGATGGCGGAAACTGAGTCTTTAGAGCAAAAGATATTTTGAAATTACTCTGCTGTTTGTCTATCTTTCGTAGATGTACCTTAAGGCTGGCTGCATCCGTAGGGATTTCAGGGTCCTCGTGCTGCTCTGAGGGAGTGCTGCATGCTCACACAAAAAGCACAGACACACCTGGGAGGTCCAAACAGAGACTGCTCACACTGCATCTATTTTGGTCCACTGGGGGAAACGCATGGCAGCACACGGCCAGTTCCAGTTCAGCACCATAGACAGCTCCTGCTTGTCCGCGTTGTCTATTCAAGGTCATCTTCATGTTGGTGGTCCATCTTCCTGACCCCACCCAGAAGGCCTTTGGGTAGCTGTTTCCTTCCAAGTGGAACACTGTGCAGCTGGCAACGTAACACAGCCAGCCTGGGCATTTGCTGCTTCATCCGATCAGTTCAATGTCCATAAGTGAGAGAAGACTACAAATTTTGCACGGGGCCAAAGACTTGTAGTGGGTCTTCCATGCAATGAGCAGACACATGGCTGAAATTCCAAGCAAGCACCAGGAAACAAATCTCAGTTGAAAGTGGCTTCAAGCAGAGTTGGGTAAGCGATCTGATTTGGATGAAAATCCTGCCGGCTGGCCCTGATGCTGCCGATCATCCCAGGAGGGAACTGACCCACTCTGATGATTTGCTTTTAAAGAGGGCAACAATTTGTGCATGCACACAGGTGTGCATTTATTAAAACCAAGCACATTTGCAGACATTCCAGCTGCAGTTGGCACAATTTGCATAAATACTACCTGCATGCGAATTACAGTCAGAATTTCTGAAAAAAAAATCTGGCTTTAAAAATGTAAATCATGGCCCATTTTAAAAGTAGAAGGTTGTGAATCCTTCCTGCTCAACTCATTCTACTTTTGGCTGTCTCGTGGGGGAAATGCTAAAAGTCCGCAGAGCACAAGCAAACAAATTGTGTTTGGCAGTATCACACCATCCCTAGCTTTAAACAAACAAACAAACAAACAATATCACTGACCACAAATGAGTTTTTTGCAGCCTCATTGCAGATTTCCTAGCCCAGGAAATCCAAACAATAATATATGAAAAGGCCCTTCGTATGAAATAAATTCATCAAGTATAAATTAAAACATAGTCTCATTGACATTTTCCTTCATTTTAACAGAAAGAATGTTATAGTCAGAATTTCTAACTCCCCCACCCAAAAAAAAAAATCCACAGAAAGGGTCCTTTGCCTACTCATCCCTTTCAGGTTTTGCAGATGCAACTGTGAAATACATCCTGAGAACCTGGGAGGGTTCAAGCTTCCCAAGATCTCTGAGTGGGAAGGTGGAAGCCATCCATTCTCTCTGGCTCAAAGTTTAATCAAAGCTGGTGAAGCATTTGGGATTTGGCATTGCCTCTCCTCTGAGGTGAGCATTTATGACCTCCCAAAGCTATGGGTCGGGATGCATTTGTTGTTATCCCTACACAATTCTGTTAGGTAGAATTTATTTCTTTATTTAGCTTCCCATGAAGCTCAGTCTCCAAACTGCCTCCTTGGTATATTTAGGCCTCACCTGCTAATTCAGGTAGGAGATGGGCCAGTTTGGAAGAGCTAAAATTTCACAGGAACCAAGATGTCATAAGGCCGCACAGTCTTGGATCCTGAATACCAGGTGCAGTAGATTTAAGTTCTTCGTGTTTCAGTGGCCTCACTCATTTCACCGGGTCTCCTCTAAGCATGTTTGCTGGATCCAAGCTGCATTATGTGCTGATGTACAAAAGGAACAGGCAGAGTAATTTCTGATTGGCTTAACTGCATTTGGCAACCTAGAGAAGGATTTTGAAGGTCAAGAACAGCAACTAGGCAGCTGAATTTCCCCTTCTCCCTGCTTCCTTTTGACAGCATTCTGCAGGATGCCAAGGATCAGGTTCATTCATTTTTATGAATGATATCCCAGGAAGGAATCCCATAGCAGCTCCTGTCAAACCACATCTTTCGGCTTAACTTCAGGTTTCTGCTAATGCCCTCTCTGGTGGGAACAGAAGGGATCGTCCGGGCTCCATCTCTCCACGCGTGTTCCTCTTCTGAGCTCACCTCCTGGCTCTGAAGCACATGCCACCGTGTCGTACCTGTGAGAAGGCTCTCCGTCCGCTGATGTGCCCATGAAGGATTGACACAGCTGCCGTCCCTGGACTGATGGGGGGAGGCTGCCAAGCAGCCTCCGTCCAGCCTCCTTCCTCCAGGCTCCCTACGTATCAGAGTGGCATAAAAGATGACACTGGCAGAAGTGGCGATTACTGCTGACACATCCCTGCTGACTCTGACTCTCTCTCTCTCCCCCCGCACTCCCGCCCTGGTTAGGGAGAGGATGCAGGGAAATCTGGCTCTGAAAGCAGCCATCACGCATGGCTTGTCTTGCAGGATTGAAGTCTTAAAGTATTGCTGCAGTGCACTCGCAAGGTGCGGGAGGAGCTGGCTGCTGGGAATAGCTTCGCAGGTTGATTAAGTTCCAAGGAGTTGTACAAGAAGGATGAGCAGGCTCTGTCTTTTCACATGTGTCCTTCCATTCATGTTCCGCTTTATCATCTTAGCTGCACCTTGCAGCCGGTGGAGCCACCTGCGAGGATTCTCCCCAAGCTTTCCCCTCAAGCGTCCCTATTTCCCCGCACAGAGAGAGACAGAGAGGATGTTGCTTTTTCCCTGTCTCCCCTCCCCTCCCCATTCATTCACTGCATTTATTTTAAAGGCTTTAATTTATTACGTGTTTATCCCACCCAAGAGCCAAAGCCATTGGCTGCTTTTATTGCTGGTATGTGCCCTCAGCTTGTTTCCTGTTCATGGTGATCCTTTGAATTAAAGGTCTTTAAATGCATTACAAAGATTAAAAGCACTTTATTTATTTTTTATTTGCTAGGGAAATGTAAGAAATCCACTTGTGGAGTAAAAAAATCTAATGGATATTCCCAACTCAGTCCTCCAGATTCCACCCCATTTCGTTTGGCCCACTTGATCTGACATGAGCTGACCCAACAGACGTATCTGCACTTTCGGACAAACCATGACTTCTGGGAGTCTGTTGTATGTGTGTGTGACGCTCAGGAACTTTTCACAAATTGCAGAGTGCCAAATTTGTGCAAGCGGCAGCCTGCTTTAGAAGCAAAAGAAATCAGATATTGTGAGTGTGAAAACACAACGGGTGTGGATGGGAGGGAATAAAAAGCATGGCCTTGTGTGCACAATTCATGGGAGTTAAAAAGGAATAACTGAAAATATTAACCAATGTGCATCTCCAAAGCTTGCAAAGCATGTAACCCAAATGGAAAGCTATAGGGCCAGTGCCAAACAAGATAAAATTGGCAATGGCAAGATGTTTTTAAGTTTATTTAGTGAAGTAGGACATGCAGAAAGCTACAGAATGGACTTTAAAATATAATAAAATATTAAAAGCAGAGCAAACCCACTAACACCCTTCTCAAGTATGGACCCTGTTTTCTCAAACACCCCATGTGCTCCTATGTGCAAATGAAAGTCCAAGAATTTAGGCTGTTCATGTGCAGAATTGTTTTATGAATGTTTCTGGATCCCTCTAGTTTTATTTTTTTTAATGGCATGGTCCATCAGACACAAATAAAATGGATTTCACAGCTTCACATACTATAAAACTGTTTTTAAATATAAGCATATTTTAAATACAAGCCTGCTATATTAAATACTGTAAAAGCATAAAATAATGCTTTTACAGTATTAAATACAATACTGCTTTTAAATACAAGCCCAGCTCACCCACAGCTCCAGGTAGATCTACAGATCTTTTTAAAAAAAAACCAGTAAGAAAAATCCAGGACTGATGCTTTGTTGTAGTAAGTTAAGATGAACTGAACTATTAGGTAGAACTATTTTAGTACATGACAATTGTGGCTAAAATTGCCTTAAAATGGTAAGCAAAAAGAAATAAATTATAGAAGATTGGAAAAGTAAGTTAGTGACTAAGCAGTAATGGCAAGAATGAATGTATTAAAAGATAACCAGCCAAAGAAATTAATAAGTGCATAGGGAAAACTTTAGAAAAGCTTGTTTTAGAAGGCTGAGTCAAGGCAAATAGAGAATAAATTGAAGAACTGCAGTTTAGTGGAAATTTCAGTAAATTTTAACTAAAGATCTAGAAAAAATGTGACTAGAGAGGAAAGTGATTACTGTCTTACAGCAATCTCCCTATCCCTCTCATACTTGGTTTTCTGCCTTGTGTTTGTCTGAGATCCCTTGGTGTTTCTTTGCTATATTTTCTTCATTATTTTTCTTTTTTCTTCTCACATTGTACTGTGATTAAAATAATAAGCAAGCAAGCATGATCCAGGACGTCTTTGGAGCCTCACCTTCTGCTGTCCGATGACCAGCAGGAAAGAAAATCCTTCGCTTGGCACTGAAAAGGTAACGATGCAGGTGCCAGGTGTGGAGGTGGTCCTTGGGCAATGGGCTTTGTGTGCCATCAATTCACGCTCCTCCATCTATCTTCACCCCTAAAGTTTATCCACTATTGAGCACCACCCTGCCGCCAAATCATACCCCCCACTCCTGCTTCCAAGAGGCATTTTGCCTGTCCCTCTAATCCTGGCTGGCGGTTACTCCCTGCCTTGTATTCAGAAGAGCACCATGCAGCTTCATGAAACTCTTGTGCTTCCATCTCCTTGGCTGCTCTCCAGACCCACTTTCACTTGTGCCAGTGGCTTGGATGCTTCACTGAACTCTCTTTCCCGCTCTAGGCCTTGTCTTGGATCTGCGTAGTCACTTGGCTCCTTTGCTAATTCACTATCTCTTATTCCAGGCCTTAAGGATGCGCTCAGTGTTCCCTGTCCACAGAGTTTATCCCCAGATTTTGAAGTCCACTTTCCTCACCGCTTATTCCAAAAGCGGGGCTGACAACATCAGGCATGCTCAAGTATTCCTGGGTTTGCTAGTCTATGCATGAATTTTCCACAGAGCATCATGACGTAACAGTTGGCTGCCAGTTTAATATCTTCAGGTGTGTTTGTCTCGTGCTGCCTTCTCTGCATCAACAACATGGCCCATTGAGAAATCACAGCAAACAAGCAAGATAATGATGTGTTTGCTCTACATTCAATTATTTCAAGGTTCTTTTTATCTCATATTTAGGAATCTATGAATCAGCAAAACATTCACTTCATACAGACGCGCCAAATTCCAGTTCGGAGCTCATTCTGTGCCGATTCATGTCTATATCAGACTTTGAGCATCATGTTTATTTCTTTTCATCCAAACCTCTTTGCATCTTTTCGGTCCTATTAAGTGTTTAGAAATGTACCTCTTTTCTCACTGATTCAAGCGTATCTGTGCACACGTTCCAGAAGTTTTCCATTTGCATGCATATTATTCACACGTGGGCACTTTTGGCCTCGTGGCTTGCTTTGTTCTGTGGATTCCCAGACGCATACAAACTTTGACTAAAGATTAGGTTCAATGCCGTGAATTCCGTGGGCTTTACTTCTGAGTGGGCATGCATTGGATGGTTCTGTGAATAGGAGAAATCTCCTAATCCCCATCAAACTGATCCTGACCCAATTCTGACTCCATCTGGGCTAATCTGATGACCGAACTTCAGTACCCTGCAAATTCTTGCCTCTAATTGATACCCAACCTTCCTTTGTTTCCCTTTTCAACTTTCCCTTGTTATATGATCTCATCAGACACAAAGATCAAGTGGTATTCAAGTGAAGTCCGGTGTCTTGTTGAACTCTTAGGGGATCATTATTCCAAATTCTGAGCAAGCCTGTCATAAAAAACAGTTGTCATTCTCCTAATTATTATTAGTACTTCACTCTCAAACACACTTGATTCATTCTGGCAGGGTATTTGAGGGGATGTGCGCAAGAAAGCATAAGCTACTTACAAAGATGAGCCACTGATTTCTATAAATGTCACCATTTAATATTTCCTTTCATCCTTCTCAGCTTCTTACTTCTCTGAAACTGAATGTTTTGTTCTGTCTTTTGACAAGCTGTGCTTGTTGGGGTGGGGAATGTATTCATATCTTTCAAATGCTGCCTCCTCTGTTTTTTCCGTACCCCATATTTCGTTTACTAAATGTTGGCTTCCAATTTAGGGTCTATCATTTTTGTTCCATATGAAGCAAATCATCCTATCATACTTGCTGCCTTCCATCTCTGACTGTCCCCAGAATGCACCACTCCTAATTTCCCCAAAAATTTGAACAAAGGTTGGCATCATCTGGTTGACTCTCCATTGACCATTCTGGTTACACATATTTCTCTCTGTGTGTCTCTGCCCTTCCTTTGCATTCTTTCCACACCGAGAATTGGGTATTTATTCTTTCTTTGTCATTCCTGCTATGTGACGAGATTTTTATTTTATTCTATTTTATTTTTAATCAAGAACGGACATCACCCCTTGCCTTTGGCAGGCTACCAGGCTTTTCTTAATAGGTTCTTCTGAGCTACTTCATCAGAAGCTTATTGAAAGAAAATCTAAATAAATCACATCCACCAGTCCACCTTTATCCATCCCTGTGAAGACTTTCAAACACAGTTAACCAGTTCCAGAAGCTGAGTGATTTACTGTGAGAGACATCCTGCTGGCTTGGCCAGACCATCTGAGGGCAATGAAACTCCACGGCTTCAAGCATTTCCCTATTATCTTCCACGCCATTGAAGTGATGCTTTGGCAGCTGGTCTCTTCCCTTGATCATCCACTGCAACTTTTATTTAAAGTTGAAGTTGCCAATGACCACCCTGCAGCCCAGCGAAATCAAAGCAGGTTTTAATGAATAGCTCTTCTTTTGTGAGTTGATCCATTTTCTCCTATTATCCCTGTTGAACTGCTCCAGTCCCAGGAGTTGATGGTCTTCTCCAAAAGTCTTTAAACATGGAAATACAACTGGCACCCTCATTAGCGTCAAAGGGAAATGTTGATATACCCATTCTGCAACTTGCTATGTCCCATCACCTTTATTCAGTGAGATGTAATGATTCTTTTCTCACCCAGCTGGAAATGTGAGATAGAGCCTTCTCAGAGCTACCCAGCCCAAACTATGTTATTCTCATTTATGTATGAACTTGCTTGCTACATTTATTTCCCACCTTTCCTCTAAGGAATTCAAGGCTGGGTATAGCTTCCTGCTCTCCATGCAGCCTTCCAACAGCCCCATGAGCCAGTTTCCTCTGAGGTCCGGTGACTAGCCCGAAGTAACCCAGTGGGCTCCATGGCTTCCTCTCCTGAGTCTTGGACCATCACTTTCACCACCGTGACAGGCTGGTTCTCATTGATGGCCTCTCCAAGTTCCCACCAACAAAGATGTCACCAAGGTCCCATCAACAAAGATGTCACCAAGGTCCCACCAACAAAGATGAGGATGTGATCTGCATACCTAGCAAAACCCTGATGTTTGCAGAAGTACCTCCTGCACGTTATTCATCCATTATGAGCTCATTCATACCGTCCCTGTTCCTCCTCTTTTTAACAAGACATTTGGGTTTGGAATAAAGCTGAAAATGTAGGCAGCAGAAAGAACACCGCCTTAGAACAATCCAGCAAGGTCACCAAAAGGAGGAGGGGGAGGAGAATTGTTTCACAGAGAATACAAATGGAAAATTAAACTCATTGATTATGTTGTTTGGTATAGCATGAGCAGTGCGGGGCAGAGTAAGACAGTCCACTAATCGTTTGCAGGGTTTGTATGAGTAAGTGAAGTGAATCACAGTCAGAAGGAATGTGTCTGCATTTGAGTGGGATGTCACCCAATATGCAGACAACATTCACCGAGAGAGAGAGAGAGAGAAACCAAAGTGGCATCGTGTTACTCCTCCTCATAGTATATGGAGGTGGTTGTAACTGCTTTGTAACCCACAGTGGGTCTGCCTACCAACAAACGGGAAGCATCTGCTTATGCCAAGAGATTCCCAAAGAATGCACAGGGTTTAAAATGTCCTATAGATGGTGCCCTCTTGAAACAGGGTAAAGGTAAAGGTAAAAGAGTCCCTGTGGATTTTAATCCACTAAGTCAGCAGCTAAAAGGGGGCAGTGCTCATCTCCATTTTGAAGGCCAGCACTATCCAAAGACGATCCCATGGCCATGTGGCCAACATGATGCCAGGGAGCGCTGTTACCTTCCCACTAAGGTGGTACCTATTTATTTATTCATGTTACATGTGTTTGAAGTGTTAGGTTGGCTGGGAGCGAGGGGAGATCACTCCGTTGGCGGAGGCTGGGCTTGAACCGCTGGAGTGCTGACCATTTCCGGCTGACAGTTCCAGTGTCTTTAAGCAGCTGTACCACTTCCCCTCAAAAGGGGAAAGGGGCAACTGTCCAAAATACAACACAGGGGTGCATTGCAGTAGAGATGCATCAGGACTTAATTTCAGTTTGCAAATCAATAAAACATTTCTCGTTCACAAGTCCAAATGCACAGTCTCTCTGAACTCGCCTCATTTTCAAATAAGGTGTGCTTGAAAGGCATGAAACTTGCTCAAAATGAAAAACAAAAATTCTTAAAACTCTAAACTTTCTCAAAAGATGCACATTTCACAAAATGCACAGCTTTCTTCAAATGTACCATTTTCTCAAAATACAGAACTTTCTCAAAGTGTGCACATTTCAGTCCAGGGAAGAGATTTGAGCAGTTTTGGAATTCTGCACAATGGTTTGAACAACTTCCTTGTTGGATGGATGTTTGTTTTGTGCAAACAAGTGCTAGCCAGGGAAAGACAAGTGGGCTGGACTGTTGGTGACCTCAGATATTGCTTGTTCACCCATCCCTAGATTGTGCCCTTGCTGGGAAATGCAGTAAGTTGTAGGACTTTTAAATGCCTAGGTCTGTGCCCTACATTGAACATACATTCCTATTTAAGAAGACTTGTGCTCATTTTAGTAAATTTAGCATTAAAATAAACTGAAAAAATACTCACCCATCTGCTCAGGCCAAATTCAGTCCCTAAGATTGTTCCTCGCATGGCGAAATGGTGATGTGTTTTTCTGTCTTCTAAGTTGTTAAAAATGAAGAGCCTGCCAGGAGAAAAGATGTGGCAACAAGTGAGCATTACCAACATGGCTCAATACACAAAGTTACCAAGACTTTTAAGAGCAAAGAGCTTGTAACTCTCAGCCTGAATAGAAAGCTCTGTCACTTCCACTATTTCCCAAACATTTTTTAAAATTTCTCACTTTCTGTTTATCAATCAAGGTGCACAATTTGATAAGATTGTGTTTAAAAACCCAATATGAATAAAATAATTACATGTGCCTACTTCTAAGTAGACAAGTCTAGGACTGCACCACAGCTGATGCTTCAGCCCCACTAAAATTGATAGGGCAAATTAGTTAAGTCTCTAACATGAATCTGATGGATTTCACCAGGACTAAAGCATGGCTAATTTAGCCTGGATCCAACCTATTGTTTCTATTCAAATGCAAGTTCATGCAAATTTTAATCAACTAGTGCATTGACCCAAATTCATAGGCCTTCTCTTATCAGGAGATGCAGCATCCCTAAAATTCAGAACCAGAATGATGTACTGTAGCCCAGGGATTCAGCCAGCCCTGAGGTTTCCTAGGCAACGACAGAAGCAGATGGGAAGAACTGGGGAAGGAGCTGAGGACAAAAGTGTTCTCATTGTGTTTGGACACTTTCCCCAGACAATAACGCCAAGGTACAAGATAGTCAATAGATGATTTCGAGAGGGGGGGGAGGTATAAATTTCATTTCTCGGCCCATGCATGCAGATCTGACTCCACTGCTTTGAAACAGGGATATGTCTGGGTGTGAGAAGAAGCATGAAAGTCTGACAATGTTTTTAATTATTATTACTCAACCCCATGGATTCCATTCTGTGAACCGAATCAGTCCGATGCACTGGTACCACCTCAATCCGATGTGAGTCAAGACAACACAAGGAATTCCATTTCTTTGGAACCGGCTGCAATTTGCTTGTTTTTTAAACAGCTAGTGAAACTTCTGTAAATTCCAGGGCTTTGCTCTGCAATTTGTGCAAATCTCGACACATCTCATGAATTTGTGCACAAATTGCACAATTTGTACAAATTGTGGAGTGGAAGCCTACCTTTTGCACAAATCAAAAATTAACTGTTGCAAATACCAAGGTGTCCAAGATGGAATACATGTGCATACAGTGAAAGGGGGAGAATTCCATACTTCTTCTGTGAAATGCATCCGCAAGAGAAAAAGAAGATTCAGATCCATCCAATGGGCTTCAATCTGCACATCTTGCAATTTGTGAAAATGAGCCAGAGAGGCACAGTTTGGGGCTCCAGCTTTACACAGATAATTCAAGCAATTTCATAGATGCTGAACACTCCTTCCCCAACTCAATTTCCTTTGGATGTTAGGTTAGTTCACAGAGCTCAAATGGAATCAGTTTTCCAGTGTTGCACATTCCTGCTTTGGACAGAGTGGGATTTCTACAAGAAGCCACTAGCCAAACAGTTGAGAGTGGATTGGGACAGACTGCAATACATTGTTCCATGTTTCTCTAATCAGCTGAGAGGCATTCAGGTTTTGAAAAACCAAGACTCTTCCCTATGTACCTTTAGGATCCTGGGGTGATAGAGAAGACTGAAAGGAACTAGGATAGTGGTGTACAAGTACTTGAAAGGCTGTCACAAAGAGAAAGGCCAGGACCTCTTCTCAGTCCTTCCAAAGTGCTGGACACAAAATAATGGGCTCCTACGAGATAACCTGCTAGATCTCAGGAAAAACTTCTTGAGTGTTAGAGCAATACAATAATGGAATCAATGACCTAAGGGGGTGGTGGGCTCTCCCACACTGGAGGCCTTCAAGATGCGGCTGGGCAGCCATCTGGGAGGGATGGTTTACCTGGCAGTCCTGCACTAAGCTGGGAATCGGACCTGATGGCCTTCTGGCCCTTTTCAGATCTGCTCTTCTACGATTCTATATGACAAAATGCAGCTTGGTCCATCTAACTGCTATTACCTACACAAGGTACAGGTTCTAAGAGGGCTCAGACAAGAGTCTTCCACAACCCCGTTTGTTCAGCTTGCCTCTCCCTGCTTCAGAGTCAGGCACAAGAACTGTTCTCCTAATCAACAAGCTTTTATTGTGCTCAACTGCAAGCCAGTGAGGTTTTGAATTAAGTCTTTTAGAGAAATCAATGACAAAAGTAACAAGCTGTGTTAGCGTTCTACAGAACCAGTTCATTACTGCAACATGACTCAGTTGAATGTTGATCTCGGCCTAATTAGAATGACCTTATGCCCTCCCCTTCCAGTAACCAAAATCCCAGGAACCAAACCCTTCAGTGGCTCTCAATTTCTCAAAACCAACGTCATCATTAGTGTTCCCTCCGTAAATGGCATCTCCTTTTTTACACCAATTTCCCCTTCATTCTGAACTTCAGAAAGGCTCCTGGTTCTCACAGTTTCAAGAGGATCTTGTCTTTTTCCTCCTCCTTCCCTTATCGCTACCTCCCTTGCCTTGGAGGTCTTCTTTCTCCCCTTCCCCTTCAATTATTCTCCATCAGAATCATGGTCTAGTTGTGTATCCTTTGCAGAACTAATGGATCCAATGCCAGGACTGGAACCTTTAGCATTCAAACAAGTCCTTCATCTAAAAATAAAGACTTCATGATGAGGAAAGGACTGCATTACTGGGAATGCAGAAAAATACCCAATACCAAGTCAAACCATCTGTTCATCTAGCTGAAGATGGCTCACAGAAGCTTTCAGTCTGCGGGTGTTACCATCACATGAAATGTTATATCTTCAGACCCTACGCTGACATTCCAAGGATTCCATCATTTAGAGAAATCATTATCACTAAAACAATATTTTTGAAGCACCACAAAACTGAAATTATGCAAGTTTATGGTACAGGCGTGTTTATCAAATCAATACTTAGCAGAACCCATGAAGAGAGCATTATACACATTCCGTAATTTAAACTAGGGCAAATCTAATGTTCTTCTTATTTCCTTCTTTATATTGCAATGTTCTATCAATAGATATATTATTAATGCCGAGAGAGAAGAGATACACATGCACTGAAGAAAAGCATCTGTTCAAATTCCTGAAATTAATATTTGAAATATCCCAGATAAAACAGAATTTGGGAAGACTGCCACAGCAAATCCACAGAATGGGAGCACTGGCTCCTCTCCATACCTGTTAGAATCGTTTCACCTGTTCTTCTTTTGTTCAGCAGATTGTAATGCAACTTTTCTACCATCATCCACCCATCAATAGAATCAGATTTTCCCCCATTCTGAAAAGTATGCCATAATTCCACCACAATTTTCACTTCTCTCTGTTATGTAACATGTTGCATATTTTCTCTTAGTTCAGTATATAATCAAGGAAAACAGCACAAACAGAAGAATAATATGCCTAGAAGTGCATCCAATACTGTTTTCAGGTCATTCTTCTCCAGGAAGGGACACAGTTGGTGAATCAGCTGAGGCTGATAGAAACCCTTGACCACAGCTTCTATCTGTGCTAATACCTGAAGGACCAGGCCAAACCTCAAATGCAGCCTTTCAGGTTCATTCAAGTTCAATCCAGTGTCATCATTCTACAAATGAGGATAATGCTACTGAATCTTTCAAGTTGTGCAGACACATATGTCCATGATCTTATGCAAACAGTTAAGGTTACAAAACCCACTTACCTGAGAGTAGCTTCAGTGAAATCAATGGGGTTTCCTTCTTAGAAGATATGTGCAGAATAGCAGCATCAGAGTCTTTCCAGATGGCCCGTAAGTATTAGAAGTCTAAAAGCATCTCTTTCGTCTCTCTTGAATGGGTTGGTTTTTCCCGTGTAACCTGCGTTTGGCTCATGTAATTTGTTATGCATAGTACTGAATGGCAGTAAATTGCCAGATTAGATACTTCTCAGAGATGCTATGGAATATTTACCCTCTAATAATCTCCATCCTTGATTAAACAAAGAAAAGTATTTCTTTCAGATGCTACTTACACACAGAGAAATGACAATCTTTATTCCATGGTGTAAGAGAATAGATTTCAACAGAACCAGAAGACAACTAAAACAGAACCAGAAGACAACTAAAACTGAAACAAAAGTGACATTTTCTGAGCCTGGCAAAGGTGGAACCCAGCAATTCCAGCCCAGAATATACTCATGAGTGAATCCCCCATAGTAAAATATTCCTACTTTGGGTTTGGTCTGTCTTCGCTAATGTTTATTCCAATTTTTACAAGAATGATCTATAACATTTTCAACATTATTTACGGACTCAGGCTTGGTAAGTCGACTGAGAAGATCAGATCATTTTGGCTAGGAGATATGAGCTCCTCCCCAACAGGAGGTAAAGTTTACTCTGAAGCCCTTCTCCACTCCCCCTCGAGTCAATTTCAATATTATCATGGGGTTGGAAGCTCAAGGCTACGTTGAGCTGTGGGGTTGGTCTCCCTTCCCCACCACACAGGTGTAAAAGGAGAGGAAGGGTGCCTGAGATAGGTGGGATCTTTGTGTCCAGTGTTTCCATGGTTGGACCTTAGAACACCTTGCTTCCCTTGTGTATCAGCTAGGGATATGCCAGGAATCTTTCCATGTGGAAAATCAATTGGATCCCCAGGCTTCAGCTTTATTTATTTATTTATTTAGAGAACTTCTATGCCGCCCCATTCGCTGGAGCTTCGGGGAGGCTCACAATCATAAATAAACAACACAGTATAAAACAATATAATTTAACAGCTTACCGGACCTTGATCCACTTCGCAGCCACCTGAGATCTGGGTTCCTGGTGAGTGTGCCCAGGATTTGTGTGGTACCCAGCAAGAATCAAGCCCCATGCAACATTCTTCCGCTCCTGCCACTGCTTCCAGGAGCAGCAAGAGGGAAAGAAGCTTGGCTACTGGCACACCCGCTCACAGCTCTCCTCTTTCACACCTTGCAGTTCCTCCTCGTGGGGGAGATTGCCAGTTGTGCAACCGAGTGTTCACAAGAATTTGCCTGCTCCCCTTTGTTTGGCTCACTGCACAGGACCTGGCTGAATATGATAGAAAGTCCATCGATTCCGGGGGCTGGGGGGAGGGCTGGGTTCTCAGAGGGATTGTTCCAACCCTAACCGCCATTTCCAGGAATTATGAACTGGTCAAATACCGAACCCATCATCGCTTGTTTTCAGTATGGCTTATTCTGATGTGAGCACCAGTCCCCTGTGTCCTCGGATGCCAAACTTTCCCATACTGGTCTTCTTCTA
Source organism: Varanus komodoensis (assembly GCF_004798865.1). Classification (NCBI taxonomy): domain Eukaryota; kingdom Metazoa; phylum Chordata; class Lepidosauria; order Squamata; family Varanidae; genus Varanus; species Varanus komodoensis. The sequence goes on along the minus strand of NW_025335873.1, from coordinate 6,593,948 downwards.
GTGACCACTTAAGGGAAAGATTGGGCTCCCTCTTTCCTGGGCACTGGCCTTTTTATTAACTCTCCATCCATTCTGTGTGCCAGCCTCCTTTGCTTTAATGCTCTCTCTGATATACAGCACGGTTCTTTCTGAAACACATTCCTGGCCCATTCTGCGGAGCTGGCATAGTAATGCTAACTCTCTGAAACCCCCGAAGAAGCAAAATTCTAGCTTATTTATGTCGCTACCATTTTATTCCCAACATAAATTTAATTTTAATGCACCACCTCCATTGCATCAATATTCTTTCACCCCTGGCAGGATAAAAAGCAAAACACAAGCAAATGATGATGACGAAAAGGAAGTATTTCAAGTTGCTGTCTTTCTTTTGGGAAGGCAGAGCATCTTGGGGGAAATGCAAATTACTCTGCATGTACCACCACCGGAGGGACACTTAACCGTATGAGACCCTGGGAGTCCTGTTGCTGATGTGTGCAAACCAAGCAGAGGATAAATCAAAGGATAATGGCCTGGCCACACTTTTTGTCCCATATCCAGTTTGAGCCATGTGCTGGCCCAGCTTTGCCCCCTGCATGCCCTTGGTTGTCAGGGTGCATGTGTGTCATTACATATGGCTCTCTTGGCAGAAGCATCTCTCCATCCCTGGGCTAGCTCATTAGCTACAGGAATCACCAAGTCAGCTCAACTAGGCTTCTCATTTTATATTTATTTGTACCCCACCTTTTTCCTGGAAGGGGCCCAAGGCGACTTACAGAATCCTCGAAACAACCCTGTGATGTCGGTTAAGCTGAAAGTCAGCCACCGACCAAAGTTATCCAGTGAGCTTCATGACCTAGAAGGGAGAGGATCCAGATTTCCTGAGTCCCAGGCCAACACTCACTAGTGTGCCCAACGAATCACAGCACTGCATCAGCACAGCACTGCTGCAACGAGTTTTGGATACCACAATGCCCCTGCTCTGATTTCCCTCTGCAACTCCCTGTTCTGAGTCACCTACTCTTGCTTCTGAAATGGAAGCAATGATTTGGGAAGCTTCCCTGATTCCCTGTCATGTTTAATGTGTACGTGCTCCTCCTGTTACCATGTTTGGTGCCTTTCAGCCATTCCTGTTGCTCTTCCTCCTCATATATTGGAAAAAAAATGCAAGGAAAGCAGTGTGGAAGCGATTTTATGAACAGAAGCATGAAAGCTTGTTTTTGTGCAGGAGGACCTGTGAGGATCATGAAGGACTTAGGAGCATACCAAAAGCATACTGCATGAAAGTGAAGGCTTTTTAAGGAGAACTGGATAAGCATAAATATATGCAGAATTACAAGCAGAATGGAATTTAATAGTCCTGGCTTGCCTTTAGTGTGCATTTCTGTCACATCTATGAATCTTAGGCTATGCCATCTTCAGCAAAAACGTTTCTTTCATGCCTATTGGAAACCAAGATGTTTCTTCCAGAAGGGGTTGTCTAATTTAGCTAATTACTGATGGTGCAAATCAATGGATGCTTCTTTGAAATGTATGTTATGGAAAGGCCAGGTAGTTTCTTCTTATTGGGAGTAGGTAATTATATGGCTAAATGTTGTACAGGAATCGACGTTCATATTTCCTAATGTGCTTGCTCTTTTAAATTATAGAAGCTTTACAGAAATTAAGAAACTATTGGCATGAATGGATTCTCCACAGCCTTTTCACAACTAAAGATAGATGCAACATTGAAGGATAAAAGTTCAGCTTCTATAATGCAAAGACTGGGAACCATACAAAACTTTCATTATTTGACTCTGAATGGCTATTTATTTGGATATTTGATCCACTTTTTCTGAAACTTATGTATATATTACAAATTCTTTGTGTGTGCATGTGTGTGTGTATGTGTGTTTGTGGAGAGGGGAGGGGTTGTGTATAATTCTATATACTGCAAGGAGGGCAGTACACCAAACCCCACCCCCCCCGTCCTGCTTCCCCAACACAGATGCAAACAATTATGACCAGTATTCAAAGAGAGAGGAAGCCCTCAAGACAACAGCTAACCTGCACCTCCCTGACTCTCAACTCAGGATTTCCCCACTTGACCCTGTACTTTCCCTGCCAAGCCCTATATAGAGAGACCCTAGTTAGGGGACAAATCCCTCACCAGCACACCAAAGTCCCGTGCTGTTGATGGCGGAAGTTGCAGGGACTGTGCTGATGGAGCGTATGATGGGCTATAAATATTTAAACTACAGAAAATGGGGGAGATGAAGAGTAAGACAGAGAGGAAGTAGTAGTCCATTATACCATTTCCTAGATGCGTAGAAACTCAGGCCAGGAGGCTAATTCCAGCCTTCCTATGGTCCAATCGGGCACCCCATGGTTCTTCAGATGGCCATGTCCCTTTCATTCAGACCTAGCCATCTCCCACTACCACCACTTGATGGCTGCCCAGCTTTTGTGGAGCTCCTCTCTGGCCCCATTCTAAAAGTTTACAACATCTATCCTATGGGGTAGCTATCAGGCATAACAACTTAAAGCTAACTTATGTTGGAATCATCATCATCATCATCATCATCATCATCATTAGTAGTATAGTCGCTGTCATCTTTGGTTGCACCTACTTCCAGAAGAAGAGCTTATCCAAAATTGAATCTGGACCTTGGACACAAAGAAATTCAGAGTTCCTGGGGATCATTCAAACTTGCTCCTTCCCAAACATGTCATGCAGGCGGGCATCACCAACCTTGTGTGGGTAGTTTCTGAAAAGTATCGTGGGTGTTTGGGACATGGACCATGCTGTGGTGCTCCAATTTATGACCAGGTTACAGGCTGTGACTTCCTGACCATGAATGGAAAAGTGCAGAGCCACCTCTTCCATAAGGCAGAGTGAAGCAGCCAGATCCGGGGAAGGTATTTTTTTTCTGACAGACCTCCCATCTTTAGCAGCATCTTTAACATGGTAGGCCGACAATGCCTGATCAACCCCTTCCTCTCCCTCTTGATTTGGGATGGTGCAGCTGCCTGAGAATTTTGTTCAGTTTCATTTTGAGAAGAATTTACTAAAAATGGTAAATGTCTTTAAAAACAGGATGGGGAGAATGTGTGTTTTTAAAGGGAGAAGGAGAAATGTGGGAGAAATTGAATATGGCAAATTCCTGGAATAACTTTCTTCATTCCTGGAATAACTGCAGGGTTGGTCTCACTCACCCTAGTTTGCAGTATCGTGAGTATTCCAATCAGATAAATAAATGCAATTGCCAGTATGATTGGAATTATTTGAGGAATATATTTCACCCTCATCCCCACAAGGCAAATTTGAAATGATGGTGACATTGTTTTCTCCATCTTCATTTCCCCACCACCTTGACCCCCAAACCTTGAAATGTGGTGAGGCATCAAGTCAGAGGAAATGAGTTTTGATGCTGGCCAAACAAAGCCACAGTTGCGGGGCAAAAGTGGGTTTGGTGTGATGCATTTTGTGTGGTTTTTGTTTTACTTTGCAAAGGAGGGCCAAGTGGCCGGGGAGTGAAAGAGATGTTCCGCTGCCATCTAGTGGAGAGAAAGAGAGAGAATCTGTGCTCCAAAAAACAGCTGGGTGGGGAAAGAGACCTTGCAAACTTCACGCTAAAAGCCAAGGATCATTTCCCTTGAAAGGAGCTGTTCTGTACACAAATTGGCTTGAAGTGAAGATGTCATTCTTCCAATAGGAGTGTTATTCCATTTTATCAATGAGAGCCTAAAGGAATATGAGCAACAGAAAATCCTCTGAGGTCATAAGGCCTTCTGTTTGTGTGGTCTGTTGGCCCCAAGAAAAATGGAATAAGATCCCTGCTAGACCAGTTCATCTTGGGCATTACATGAGTGGAGCCAGCGTGTGCCTGGAGTCAGACTAGATGGCCCAGGAGACCCCTTCTGACTTGCTATGTTTCTCTTTCCTGTCACCTCCTCCACCTTCCTATTTCCCACAGTAGTCTCCAGATACCCTCCAGGCAACACATAAGCAAGAGCATTGTTAGCACATGTTCTTGGTATCAAGTGACAGAACCTACCTCTGTGGCCAGGAAGTAGAGGTGCATGAGAAACATGCTTTGGTTTGTTTTCAACCAGTGTTCACCTATTTTGCTTCTTCTGGACTGAACATAGGCTTGGAGACATCTGCAGTGGAAGCCGGCCCATGTCTTCATTTTCGGTAGGATTTGTAAGCCAACAAATATGTGTTTGACAGCATGTGCACCTTTGAAAAATGTGTCCCTTTGAAAAGTGCAAAGTAGCAGTATAACCAATAGGAGAAGAATGCATGTATTTCAAAGATGTGGATCGCTGAGGCATAAATTTGAGAAATGAAACCAAATGAAAATGCATGCAATTGTTATTGAGAAAAGGAAAATAAAAAGTTCATAACCAGATATGGACTTGGAGTGGATTGAGAGAATGCAAGACGTTTGCTGTGCTCAAAATTTACTCACGTAAATTGTAGAGGTTTTTTCTGCACTTTTCTGAAGTTGGAGGCAGGGAACAGGCGTCAATAAATGGATGATTGAATTAAAGATGCTTGGAAACCTGCAACACAGAGATGGAACAGATTAAAGAAAATATATGCATCTCTATAAGAGATAGGGATTGAACTAACAGAAACCCCAAACTACTGCCCTCATACTTCCAGTGTGCGTAACACAACCAGGAAAAACTGAAAAGTTTCATAGCTGCATTCATAGAATCCCTTGCTAAGGCTTGAGAGGTAAAGGGAAATGAAGGTGATTTTGTCCTCACTCTTAAGTAGCTTGGTGGCACTCAGTGATATTGAAGGTTACTTGAAGGACCACCTGCTTGTGTATATACCTACGTGCCCATTTTGGTGACTGCCCCTACGTTTGGAGGCCCTCCAAGTGCCATCCTTACTTCCATTTCAGCACCAGGCAAAAACTGTCCTCTCTTGTAGGTATTTTGAAACCTGATTTTAACAACATACCTCTAAGATTTTGTTTCTACCACCAGCAGTTGGGTCCCCCAACCTGCCCTACCCTAGAAGTTCAAGTGTTCAATTCAATTGTCATTACACTGATTTTGTATCTTGCTCTTCACCGCTTAGAGAGCCCTGTTGAGTTATTCAGAGCCTATAAATTTAAAAACAAGCAAACAAGCAAATAAACCATACCATCGTGTTTCCAGATCTGCTTGGCTATGTGATTGTGCCACACTTCCTAGGAAGAAAACAGTCTTGATAAAGGAAATGGTTCACTAGGAGCAGCAAATTTGGATGAGGTAGAAGGGTCACTGTGCTAGCTGAAGGATGTGAAGTTCGTACAGGAACACACAAAGGCAGCTGTGCAGGAGCAGGTGAATCTGCTCCACCACAGTGCAGCCTTTCATCTGCTTTCACACACCCAAAAATATCACACGAGGGGGCCATATGCACAGAGAGATGTTTTGGCCCAAAGGCAGCGCCACACAGCTTCTTGTTCAGCTCTGCCTTCTATTTCAAAGGCAGTCTTTAAACAGCAAAAGCATTTGAATAAGAAAGTATCCTTTCTCTTTCCCCCTCCCTCCCTCCCTCCCTCCCTCTCACACACACACACACACACACACACACACACACACACCTGTGCATGGGAAAATAGAGTGAGTGGGACACATTTGTTGCTTCACTACATAAATACCCACTCTTATATTGGTCTTCTCTGCTGTCACACAGATGCTAAATAAAACCAGTTTATCTGGGAAGATTGATTACAGGAATGTGGCTCATACATCCAAAACACGGCATTTTAAAAATCACATCTTCTTTTTATTTGTATGGACTGAAAGGATTTTCATATCTCTTTTTCCTCCGTGATTCATCATTCCCAGAAATTGAGTCAGTTATCCACACGAGGTGGATCTATCGTGCCTATTGCTGATAGCACATTGTCCCAGTTTATTAAAAGTCAGGTGTTGCTTGAGTTTGGCACCACAAAGAATAACAAAGAGTGACAGAGTCGAGGCACGGGAAGAGGAAGCGAGAGGAGCATGACACTTTTTCAGCTCTGCCTGATCAGAATCACCCCCTTTAACCATCTCGGCTATGCATCCCAACTCTCAAAGCCCTCTTAGTGACCCACCGCAGCACTGAAGAGCAAACGATGATCCGTAGCTAACAGTAAAAGATCAGCAGGACAGAACTCGAGGCAAAAGCCAAATTCTAAAGGCCACAGTAGCTAACCGAAATTAAATTGCAAGGCCTCTTCGGCGGATGGTGTTGTGCCTTCAAAGCAAAGCAACCACACTTTCAAAAAGGTGCAGCCAAGCACTCAAGATCTGCTCCAGAGGACCTTCTGCATTTGCCCACACTTCCTGAGGTTGGACAGGCAGCTGCCAGAGAGAAGGTCTTTTCCGTGATGGCCCCATCAGTCACGCAATTCTCCCTCCAGACACGCTCAGTGAGTCCCATCTTGACCATATTTTAGACAGCTGGAAAGGTCCTTCCTTTGCACCTATTTCAAAATTGTTTGTGGCAAGTGTGTTCTTTCCAAGGTGAACCCGAGCGCTTGTTTTACATGCCAGTTCTCCCTCTTTTCATCTGCAGTTCTTCAATTTCTTGATGATGTATCAAGTACCTGGGCCATATTCTGGGCAGCACAACGCTAGTCATGATACCAATGTCTTGAATTCAGGGGCATACTCCAAACAAAGACTGGATGGGAAGGCAAGGAGCATAAAATGGAAGAGGAGAAACTTAGGGGAGGGAGTCCACAGGGAATGGCCACCTAAAAGGCAATGAAATGCTCTATTTCTTCCTCTCTCTCATTCATGGTGGCCAGCTAGGCCCAAAATGCAGGCAAGAAAGGGTCCAGGAGCAGTTGGAGAAGAACAAGCAACAGAAATGTCCTTTGGTTCCTCTCCTTCTCTCTCTCCCTCCGTAGAATGGCCAATGCTGAACTCCAAGTGGGAAAGAGTCAGACTGGCATATGAGTCTGGCAAGACGATGGAATGTCCGTCTGGCCATCCATCCATCCATCTTTCCATTTGTTTTGTAAGCCAGGTCCCAGCATTTAGGATAGCTCAGGAGAAATTCAAGATGAAGGCTTCTCTGGGTTGTTGAACCAAGCAGGCTCGGGATGTTAACACAAATATTTCCAATTCACATCCTATTCCCAAGAAACCCAGCCATTAACAAAAAATAACAACCCAAATGTGCTAATGCAGTTTCAGCATGGAAATGGATGTCTCTTGTGGACTCTCTTTTCCTCGCTCCAGTACCTCGTTTCACTTGCCACAGGCTATAGGACGGCATGGAAGATTTCGACAGGAAGCAGCGAACAAGGATTCACGATGTCACCTAAGATGTCAGCATCTTTTTTGCGATTTAAAGACCTTGGGGAAGGATGAGGTGGGCACATGTTTGTCGTCAGCAGTTTAATCTACCCTCTAGGCTGCAGAGAACGCTGTATGGTGAATATACAGCGAAGCAATTGAGGCTGGTTAATAAACATAATTTTGTTCATCTCATCAGAACTATAAGTAGATGGAAAGAGTTCTCCCAGTGGGGGGTTGTAGCTCTGAGGAGTGTTTTGTCTCGTCTCAGTTTGGTTTTTAAGGAAGCAGATCTCATCCCAATCCAATATGTGAACTGGAACACATCCCATGAGTTGTGAACTTCTCTGAGTTTCATGATGTAGTTCTCCATACAGATTTTTTTTTTTTTTTTACACAGAAGTGCTTATTAGAGAAAATGCGGTATAATGATGTGTATGTTATAGACAATTGCATACAGAATGCATGTGTTTTGTGTGGCAGGAATACTATTTTAGAATGTAGATTACTGAATACTTTTTTCCTAATCACAGACTCATGCTGAAACAAGGCAAAATGAAACTCGCATGCACCGGGAGTAGACTGGGTCTAAATCCATCCACATTTAGACTAGAAATAGGCTGGTTTAAATCCATCACCATTTAGTTCTATTGAAAGGTGTACTTGACTAAGGCATCCCTCAACAGGGATGTGTCAGCAACAGTTGAACTTGCTGAAGTTCTCCAGATTCTGTCCCAAGGCTTGTTCCAACTTGAGTCTACACCGTATTGCAATATTTGTTGCTTGCCTCATTCATGGGTATTTTTGTGCAGAATTTTCCTAGTGGACTCATTGACTGTACACATTTATATTCTTTTCCCATTAATGAAAGTGTGCTCTTCTTTCAAAAGAATACATTTTCCATGCATACTACTGAATTGATTTTTTGTTTTGTATGTCTGTTTGTTTGGAGAGGTGTGGTTTGCTCAGAAACTGCAAGCTCAGAAGTGTATGGGTTGCAGATTGTCTCCAGGTTTGTGTTCAGTTTGGAATGCATGAACTGGGGAAATCCTGCTCAGAAAGCTTCAGCTGTTGGTGGTATAGAATGCCAATAAATAACAAGCCATGTTGCATGGCACCCCTTTCCATCAGTTCCAGATGTCTTTGCTCTCACCCTTTCATGAGACCTTTCACTAAAACAAAGGAAGAAGAATAAGAGATGATGCTGAAGTTCATAATCACTTCTTCCTGGATACACATTTCTTAAGTTCCTAATGTTCCAGAGTCCTTCCAAATGATCGTAATTCTTCCCGAAGTTGTTCTACAGCTTGGAATGTCAGATGAGATTCTGTACATATGCAGTCAGTATACCGATTAACTTGGGTGGTTTGCAGATACATGCAAACAAATGTTTGTGTATTTCAGTGCCTTGAACTTGGTGACGATCTCTTTGGTTGTGATGAATTGTGTGACCAATCAGCCAACTAAGCATCCTTGTGTTTAGCAATTCCCCCCTTCCTCAAATGGAGTCAGTTTTCTCAGTTGTTTCGTATGGTTGTCAAGGGTTTGCATGAAACACTTTTTCATTCCTGGGTTCATCTGTTGTCGCTGGGATGCGGAACCTCCGTGAACTCTCAGCTGTGGCTGGCACTATGAACCGTTCAGAATGGTGTCCATATGCCAATGTTGAAAGCCTGCAGAGAGACCTTGAAAAACTAGCGTGTTTGTCGAAAGAAACAATTCCCAGGAAAGAGCACATGCTGCTTCTGAGTTAAGCCTTTCAATATAGGAATGGCTGGATTTGGACATTCAGAGATGGGCATAAAATAAGATGTTGTAAAGCCAGTTCTGTCTGCATTTTGTGGGTTTTTGGGTGGTTTTGTCCCATCTCTTCCTTATCGGCTGGATTACCAATTTGCCCACAAATTTATCCTCCAAATGCAGAAATGCCCGTAACACACCCAATTGTGCATTAGCATGCCCTAGGCTATGGGGAATTGTGCACTTCGGTCAGCGGGATTTCCCCCATATTCTTTTATAACTAAATTATGGAAACTAACAAAAAAGGTCCACAGATCAATGGAATTGGCCAGGCTCAGAAAAAGCCAGTCTGCTGAAGGATCTGCAAGTCGGAGCTGTAAAAAGCTGAACTTGTATGAGTTCATTGTGAATTTCTCTAACATCCTTATGAATGAGTGTGCTTGATTCTTGCTTTTGTGGCTGATTATCTCTCATAAAGAGGGGACAGGCACTAATGCCAGACGTTTTAAAGGAGGCACAGTTAGGTACTCTTGAAAAAGTCTGGTCTGGAATGAGACGTTATGGCCAATAGCCATCCTCCCCTTCCTGGGCAAGGTGCTTGAGAGCTTGGCTGCTGTCTGAACACAGACACTCTTGAGTGAAACGGATTATCTAGATTCATTTTTAGTCAGTCTTCAGGCCTGGTTGTAGAGCAGAAGCAGCCTTGGTTATGCAGTGTGGGGTGCCTGGGATGTTCTTTCCCATGGAAGTGATGGAGTGCAATGCCATTGATTCTGTTGGACTTTCATCCACTTTCAGAGCAAACTTTTGGGTAGTTTGACTGAGCTGCAAGTTGGAAGCACTGGCTGGGGTTGGCTGTCACAAGAAGCCCCGGTGGTTTCTTTCCCTTGCTGTCCTGTCATGACATCTGGATCCAGCTGGTGCCCTTAGTTTCCTGAAGCCACAAAGAGAATCACTGCTCTGTGCTAAGCTTATTCTAAATTGAGTCAGTATCGGGTTCCAAACTTGGCCTTTTTTCTTCTTTTCCATGAAAATTTGTGCACATTTCCCCAGTCAAATGCATCAGTTACGCACGTCTTTGAAACCACGTGCATCCTTCTCCCATGGATTTGAGAGCATGTGTGCACATTTTTTTTCTTTCAAATGTTTGCATGCAGTCACAGTTGGGATGGCTTTGCACACTGCCTGGATCTTGATTGGAGATTGTGTTTGGAAAGTAGAGAGCAAATTCTGATTAAAAAAAGGAAGGGAAAAGAATTCCTAATATTTCTAATCTACACACAGCAGGCTACAATTATGACAGGATAATGCCAAGATTTCAACACACTGAAATGCAACAGCAAAAAAATTATCAAAGGAAAGGGCATTTTAAGTTGTTTTCTATGTTATTTATGTCATTTTACTGTGGTTTTATATTTTATTTATTGTGATCTGCTTAGAGGGCCCTCAGGCTGATTAGCAGAAAATAAGTCTAAAAATAAATGAAATAAATACAATAACATAAGGAACACAGAGCAACTGAAGGACAACAGAATGCCAATCGATTCTTGGTGGGATGAAATAGAAAAATGGAATAGAAGGAAGAATGGGTGGCAACATTTAAAGCAGATCTGCATCATCCAGAATGAAGCTCCTACCTGCAGCAGGACACTTTGGCCAAAATCTAGGCAAGGTCTATCTGTCCGTAGGAGAAGCTGGAGCCCCAGGTCTGACCTTGGAAATGCACTCCAAGGTCTGAACTGAGACTCCAACCTGAAGGCTCATTCCCTCCACCCCTGTGCAGAAAGAACTTTGGCTGTAGTTCCAGGGATGGAAAATAACCTTGTGAGGGGAGGTTTGAGGGCATTCTGGAAGAAGAGAAGGGAAGAGTGATGGTTCTCCATGATACATAGAATCTTGGAGTCCCCTCAGATGTTCCTCATGCACAGAGGCACAAGGATTCCATGGGCAAAGTCGGCCATCTTATTTGTTGTGGGGTGATTGATGCTGATGATGCTGAGAGGTAACTTTTGACTTCAGGTTGCTCCTGTCTTCCATCAGGTGCTCCTATTCCTCCTTGGAAGGTAACAGAAATCCACACTGGATTGCTCTGTTGGAGCATCTTCTTATTGGATGCATCATCCTTCCACTGTGGGGAAAGCTACAAGATCCACAGGAACTGGGATCTACCTGCCTTTCGTGTTTGCATGCGTGATACTCATTGAGCATCCCTGTGGGAATCAAGGAACATCCCACAGACCAGTGACAGGGTCCCTTTTCAGCTGTTTGCAGGCATTTAGCAAATAAATGTTGCAACGCACTTTTTATGCAACCCCCAACCATCGCAAAGACCCCCTACTGCTTTGACTTCATTGCCTGGCAATATCCGAGATTGGGAAGTGGAAAGATGAAAGATCTCTGCACATGAAAGTTTAACCCTCCACAGAGAGTCAAACTTAAAGAAGAAGGAAGGGGAAAACAACAATCTGTAGTCAGATCAAGAATAAAGCCAGGTTCCCTGCAGTATTTTGTTTCATGTTTTTCCAATTTTGATCCATTCATTTGGCAAATGGCCTGCACTCGCCATGAATTAAAAGAATTCAGTACATTCTGCCAAACGTTTGAAGATTGCAGAGTGCCGTGCAGGAGAGAGAGCATCTTAGAGGAGGGTGTGCGCTTCAGACGAAATTGGCTGGCTCCCTATGGCTTGGGCGAAGGACATTTCTGCTGTGTGATTCATTCCCTCCTTTAGAGCAGGTATTCACATTTCCTTAAAATGCACATGTTTATAGGCGGAGATAGGACTGAGGTGGAAGACAAAAGAGGTTTATAAAATGATGGATTGTGTGGAGAAACTAGAAAGGGAGATTAATCCTGCCCTGCTAGTCTTGGAATTCATTCAAGGAGTTTAAGCAGGACGTGGATGGACTTCTTGGAATGTTCCAGGTTCTCCCATGGAGCAGCAAGGGAGCGGGGCTGTCCCCAAAGTCCCTTTTCGATGCACATCACACAATCCTGTACATGTTCACTCAGAAGGAAGTTCCCTATTTTGTGAGTTAGCGGCAAGCAAACACGGTTTCCCCCTTGAAAGCCATTTCAGCTCAATTTTGTTTCCCAATATAAACCACAGATTTTGGAAAAAAAAATATTTTACCCATGAAACCATGCAGATTTTGTTAGTGGGATATATTTGCTCAAGGGGCCATTGATTTGGAAATGTTCTAAGGTGCATGATTGCACGCAAACCCAATTTTGAAAAATTGCGAAACAGTCTGCAGAAATTGCATCCCTGCTTGTATTCACACACTGGACACGTTCACATGGTTTGCAAAATGGACAAAATACGGCCGCGCTCCAAGTGTCTATGAACCTGCAAACTTACCAAATAAAACAGATGGATAGTAGCTTCGGGATGGACAAATGAGCCAGATTCACTTGCTCTTACTTCTGAATTTTTTAAACCTCAAGTCCTTTGTTTTATCCTGAATATGAAGAAACCTGTGAATTTTGGCAAATGCTTACAGAAAGTAGGCGTGTATAAGAAATTGCACAGGATTTACCTGTTGCTCATCTTCCAAACGAAACCATGGGCTCAGACATGATTTTAATTTAAATATTCATTTGGAGACTTCCCAAAAATGCGTTTGATGCTCTGAGTACATTTGGGGGAAAAAAAACCTTCATGGAAAATGTGCATTTTTGCTCACTGTGCTCAAATGCACTTCAGTTCATGGGAAGAAAATGCATAACAATCAAAACGTGCTCACAACTGATGTATATGTTCGCAAACGATGCCGGATGGTTAGCACAGGTTTTCAAGGAAAACAAAAAAACAACCACAAACTTATGCAGACTGGAGTTGGAAAGAGTTTTGAGATGGAATTCAGAGAACTTTGGCCAGATTAAGTTTAATATAATTAATGTAGCTACTGTATTGGATAACTTTCAAAGTGGAGAAGGCATATTCAAGTGGGACCAGTTTAACATGACTATTAGCCATGATGGACACACAGAAATCCATAGTCAGAGACAGGATCCTGCTGAAATGATTCAGCACGGGTGGGGTGGGGGCAGGTGACACCTCGTCCATTTACCAGTGGGTGGGACTGGACAACTCTTCCATTCAAGCTGGATGGACTTCCAACACTCGCCTGACCTGACAGTGGAAAGTGAGCCAAGCCATGTTTGGGGTAGAGTGAGAGCTTCCACAATATTTGTGCTTGAAACATTGAGTAAAATCGGAGCCCAGAATGACCTAAGCTGAGTGCAGCTTCAGTTCCTTGGATTCAATAGAATTGGACAGGAGATGGAAGGATGTTATAGAATTGGACAGGAGATGGAAGGATGCTTCCCTCCACCTTGAATTTTCTGACTTTCCTACTTTCAGACCTGAGCAAAATCTGGGCTTCCCCTTGAGTTCATGCAAATTGGCAGAGTGACGTCTTGGACTGGGCACAGATTTTCCCAGCCCGGATAGCAAATGTCAGCACTGTGAGAATAACGTTCAGTGGAAGATGGTTATTCCACTGGTTTATTTACACAGTTATATATGGCTCCCCAGAGGGGCTGGTAACAAAGGCTAAATACTGTAATGCACTGCTTGTTGGGGCAGCCCTTAAAGATGACCCAGCTAATCCACAACGTGCTGATTTGGGGGACTAAGCAGAACCTTGATCAAATCGCACTAGCTCCGTCATCGTTATCTTGTGCCCAGTTTAAGCTGGAGGCATTATCCTAAAACGCCGTTCACCATTTAGGAGCACTGCCCCTAAAGACGCACCTGTCCCCTCATCGTCCTCCCTGAGATCAACCTTGGAGATGCTGGTTGAACATCCTTGCATGCTCAGACTTGGTGGGTAACTGACCCAGGAGTGGGGCCTTTGTGTTACAGAATAGCTTCTGCAGAGAAGTCCACCTTGAAGTCCTCCATTATCTTTTTGACATTTGACAAAGACTACTTTTATTCTCTCTGGATGTGTAATCTTCAATATATTTCTGCTGATTTGTAGTGTGTATCCATGGTCTAATCCTCTATATTTTTAGATCTTCTTATGGTGGTTGTTTTACCTTCTGTGCTTTGAATTGAGTGCTTTGCTATGTCCCCCACCCCCACGCCGAAAAGCCTGTTTTTATGAGGAATTCAGATTTTATTTCTGTTGTATTTAATGGCACTCTCAGAGCTATTAACTCCAGGGTGGCTCATACATCTTAGGAATAAGCAATAAAGAAACTAACTCTCTTCCCACAGAGCAGAAAGAGGGGAAGGATCAAACATATCTGGTCTGAGACAGAAGTGGCAGGTGTCTTGACTGGACTGGGGCGAGGGCATTGGATGGGGGTTCTTCAGGTGATGCAGTAGGACCAGAGGTGAAGGGCATGTCAAGAACAAGCAAGGGCCAGGTGGCAATGAGACATAACTGGACAGGACCTATGGCCAATTCTGTATCAGGCAAGGGTGGGATGCCAAGAAGCCAGAGAAGAAGAAGAAGAGGTGAAGCCAAGCTAAGGAGCGGAGGGAAATCAGGTACAAGGCAAGGTGGGGTCAGAATACAGGGCCAAGAGCATACAAGAGAATACTGGGAGAAGGACTCGGGCCCCTCGGCAACCCATAGAGAAGAATGTGCACCATGACAAGGCTGAGCAGAAGAGGGAAGCCTGTGACAGAGCCTTCCAGAACTCCCAGCTCTGTGGCATGATTACCTAGGTTCCAATCCAGGCAAGTAGCTGCAGGGCTGGGGTTAGGATCCTGCTGGAATTTGCAGCATGAGCTGAGCTGCCCATCACCAAGCGGGGCTGTGTCCAGTCTTCAGAGCCCAACATGACACTTGGGGAAGAAGCAACATCTCCTGGCGGGGCATCTTTGTCTCGCAGACCCAGCTCCTTGCAAATGGCTCATGCAAGCATACTTTCCATCAGGAAATACAGATGATGGGCCAGAAGAGCAGGTGATGAGCCAGGGCTGCTGTGTTAGCAAAGGGGAAGGCAAGGCTCGTCTGCCAGGGTGTCAGAGGAAATGTCAAAGGCCCCGAAGAAGTTTAAATGTCTAATAATCCAACCTGTGGATTCTGCAGCAGGCTGGCGGTTCCTGATTTGCATGGATTTTGTCGACTTGCTGACTATTTTCCATAATTGAACACAAATTTTCTCATACAGAAATATGAAAGCATAAAAAGAACACCACTATAACATTTGCATGCCTCCTGAGGGCTAAAGGATGGGAGTGTGCATTTTGGAGGGGGGCAGCAAATTAGTGAAAGTACACAAGGATGCATTTTTGCAAAGTCCAATTATAACAATGAGTGGATGATGGGACAAAACGTGGCTGACTTAGAATTTAAGATTTAACTACATCCATGAATCTGGCAGGTAGCCAGAGGGGAAAGAGTGTCAGATTCAGGTAAAGAGAAATATAAAGGATGTGTATTTAATGGTTTTTCTGAAAGAGATGTAGCATGGCAGTCAGGGAAGAAGTTAAATGCATCCATTAGGGGGCTGATTGTAAAGTGTCCTCCCTGAGGTGGGGATTGGTGTAAGGGGCAGGAGGGGGGTGACCCTCTTTTTTCTCATCCTGCCCCCCAGTTGTCCTAACTAGAGATGGAAGGCTCAGCCCATGGAGAATGCACAAGGCACACCCCTCCCAGTCTCAGTCGCTTCCTCCTGGAGCATATCTTTAATCACTTTTTTAATCAACCATTTTTAATCAAATTTGAGGGGCATGATTTTTTCCTCCCATGCCTGGGAGCATCCCTAAGTGAGCAAGTGTTTTCTCCTGCCACCAAGCCCGGGGCCAATCATTCCATCCATGTTGCCTGCCCTTCCGGAGTGAAGCAAGCAACCTTCCCGTCACATGCCGGCAATGTCCAGCGCACAAACAGATCCCTGACTCTTCTCGGTGACTCTAATTAGGTCATTTATTCTTAAATTAGAAACTACGGTGTTGAAGCCCTTCATAATGCAATCATTCCTGCTGAGCAGAAGGGGGGAGGGGAATCCGTTGAGGTGGATGGATTGGACGCCCGCTCGCTCATTAGCTGCCTGTGTGTTAAACATACCAGCTCACCGCTGTTCCTTCTGCCGGCCGCTAAATGGAGGTCTCACGCATGCCACTTGCTGCGACCATTATTTTCTGCAAGCAACCTGCATTGTATGATTTTCCCCTTTGCTTTCCTTCCGTTTCCAACTCACGTGTGGCAATTATATTAAGTGGACCTTCCAAACAGAGCAGAAACAAAACAGAGCTTCCCCAGCTGCAAATTCGGGGGCTGAGTAAATGTGTATGCTAAAGCCAAGAACCCTGTTTTTCCAACATCCAGTCTTCTCTTTTTCCTCCTTCCCTGCCTTGCTTTATTTCTTCGGAACAACAAACAGAAAAGGGTTCAAGGATTCCTTTTTGAAAATCACCATTAGGTGCACAAAGCTTAAGGCTGTTTCTATGGCAATTGAGACTCTGAGCACAGCGGTTATGGCTGCAAAGTGGAACTCTTTTGTCGCTTGTTCCATGTTCACTTATTTCCAAGACTAAGATTTTCAGGAAATAATAATAAATGGATCAGTACCTCTGCAATGTAGCGCACACTCTTGCACATTATGAAACCAAAGAGGAGGCCAAATAGCAGAAGCCCCCATTTAGAAAAGGAAAAGAATTGGAATATCAGTCTCTGGGCAACTACGGCAATGCTTACGTCAGTGAAGCAGAAAATAAATACGTATTCTTCATCTTTTCCTTTTGTTCTAAAAGACCGCTCAGCTTCAGATGTCATACGCAATTAGGAGGTTTCTGAAGTGCTTTTGGTAAGCAAATAAAAAAGTACCTTTCCTTTGTCCCATGTTGCACGGAAACTGATGTCCAGTGTGTTCATGGATCCCTAAGGATTTTATTGAGGAAGAAGCAGGCATGACTCCAAGATCTGTCAACCATCTTGCCTGGCACAAACCTGCCAAAATATTACACTCATTCTCTGATATAAACTCATCAATGAGAGCCGGCGAGAGAGAGGACTGTCTTTGCGGTAGCACCCCAGTACAAATCATTTCCTCAGCCTGTCACCAGCACCGTTCCCCTTCTGGTGCGCAGTAAGGACCTTCTCTGCTCTTGAGCACCTGCCAACACACGTTTTCATTTCTGGTCCTGGATTTCTAATTGTTGATTATCGGGAAGGTTTGATATGGGCAGGCGTGTGTACGCACCTGCCTGTTTACATGTTTAGAAGTAAAAGAAAAGAGATGATGGATGGACGGACAGATGGAAGGACAATTTGCAACTATTGGATTTCAAGGTTTTAATCTTTGTAAGGAGTTTTGGCAATTCATGGGATATAAATGTAGTAGATGTAAGCCAATACAATCTGGGTGTGCCTTGTGTCCTTAAGGGACTGCTCAGTTGAACGACTGAAGGAGGAGAGGCGACCAGTAGGCTTGGCATCGCCCGTTCACTATTGCAAGAACCAGGAAGACTCCAGACCTCCCAAGTCCCCATCCTGCACCGCACGGTCTCCCCAGCAGCCGACCAACTGCACTTTCTAATCACACCGGCCCCATAGGCAATTTCCCCCATAGTACACAATTTTGTGTGTGATTTTCCCCCAAAGAAGGCATTTTGGGTACAACCATCAGTGCAGTGGTGTGAGTGTTGGCCTGGGGACCTGGGGCACCTGGTCCCCATTCAGCCATAGACCTCCTGGGTGACTTTGGGCCAGGCACAGACTCTCATTTCAACCTACCTCACAGGGTTGTTGTGGTGGTGAGGATCAAATGGAGAAGAGGATAATCTTGCAAGCCACCTCGGACTCCTAGTGAGAATAAGAAAGGTGGGATGTCAATGTAACATTGTAAGAGTAATAAAAAAAAGGATCAGCCAGGGTGGATCTGGATTTTATCTGCATTATGTTTTATTTTATTTATGTAAGCCATCCAGAGGCTATGTGATGGGCTAGCATACAAATGCTCTAAATAAATAAGAAATAAATAACAATCCCTAATTTAAGCATTTGGAATGCACTTTTGAGCTGAGAACTGTGTTATAGGATGCAGAGAAATATGCAATTCAATGTAGAGGTTCTGATGATGCATTTGGTCCACTTATTAATCAGCCAAGTGGGAATCGGGACAGTTTCCTTAAATATGTGCACAGAATTACATTATCTCCAAGTCCCTAAGGGAGCACTGATCTAAGAACTCTAGAAACTCTCACTGAAAAGTAAAATAAAAACCAAGCAATAATCCTCAGGCAAAATCAGGGATTGTCACCAAATAAAAATGGTTTTCCCAAAAGGAAAGGCTTTCCTTGATAAATACAGATGGATGGAACAGGCAATGTACAAACCAGGATGTTTCTGAGACGAGAGATGAGCTGAGATTTACAAAGCACAAATTAAATCTCTCTCAAACTCTTTTCCCCCTCAAAGTGCACCAAAGACATTGGCTTCCTCTACTAACAATTGCAAAAGCTGCCCATAAAAATGAAAGTTTATCTTTGCCAGTTTCCCATTTGTTGTTTTATTGTCGCTTCACTGCCTATTAAAGAAGGGAGGGGGGAAATCTCCTTGCCGCTTCCACCTGCATAAAACATGATGCCGTACCCTGAACAATGCAGGAATACATTACATAAATTTCTCTTTGATATCTGGCATGTTTGCGGCTTATAATGGAATGTGAACAGAATATCACCACACCTCCCTGACTAGGAAGATAACTCACGGTACACATCCTCAATTAGGTCCAATATTGTCAAGCCTTCCAATAGAGTTGAGTGCCAAAAAACAACAACAAAAGCCAAAGATGTTCTCTTTGGAGACACTAATAAGGCCTCCAAGCCTGAGGTTGCGGTGGCGAGGAGCGTTTTCCTTCAGCTCCAGCTAATCCATCAGCTGCACCCCTACCTGGAGGACGATTGCCTAGTGACAGTGACACATGCATTGGTTACTTCCTAGTTGGATTTCTGTAACGTGCTGTACGTGGGGCTGCCCTTGAAGACAGTCCGGATACTTCAGATGGTGCAAAATAGAGCAGCCAGGTTGCTGACGGGGACTGGGTGTTACTCTCACATAACCCCAGTCCTCTACCAGCTTCACTGGCTTCCCATCGAAGTCCGGGCCCAATTCAAGGTGTTGGTAATCACCTACAAAGCTCTTAATGGCTTGGGGCCTGGATACCTAAAGAAAAGCCTGCGTCCATATTTGCCCTCCCGCCCCTTGAGATCGGCAGCAGAGGTCCTCCTCCGGGAACCCTCCATGAAAGATATTAGGAGGCTAAGTACCCGGAGGAGGGCCTTCTCTGCGGTGGCGCCCCGCCTATGGAATGCACTCCCCAGAGAGGTCCGTCTGGCGCCATCGTTATTAGTTTTTCGGCACCAGGCCAAGACCTTTTTATTTAAACAATATTTTAACAACTAATATTAATATTATCTATTGGTTTTAATTTTACAGCCAGGGTGAATCTGGATCTTATGCGTACTATTTATATGGTTTTGTTTATTTATTGTATGGAAGCCATCCCGAGGCTCATGCGAATGGGACGGCATACAAAAACTCCAAATAAATAAATAAGGCAATCCTATTTTGGGAAGTGGAATCCCAAGGGAGCCGTTGGGTATGGTGCTCAGCAGAATACATCCCACACTGGGGCCAGGTCAGCCTGAAATGGATACGGCCAAGGCAGGTGGGACACGGGGCCATGTCTGGCTTTCAGCAGCCCTTCTCTTCCTCCTTTTGGAATATAAATGTTGATCAAAGAAAGCAGCAATGGAGTTGGTAGAAGCACCCACAACGTCCATGCTAGTGGAAGCTGGACAAAGTGGCAAGGGAGGGAGAGTTTCCTGGAGATTTTGCCCAGGAACCAGGGAAGTATCTCTCTATAGTTTCTGTGCCCCAAAAAAGGGAAAGGCGTTGAGAGCTGTTGGATCCAGGGATCCCATGGAAGCCTAGTCTGAAAAGGGGGGAAAGAGAAAAGCAGCTTTCTTCAGAAGAGATGAGAGGGGAAGACCATGGGAAGCCAGTGTGGGGAGGGCTGTTGCAAGGGATTAGTGGGGGGAAGTGAGGTGGTTAGGGGACAAAATGGTGACAGAGTCCCTTGAAGAGTGCTGGAGGGAGAGAATATCCCATAGATGTTCTCCGTTAGTTAAAGAGTAAGAGTTGAAATCCAGGAGGTTGCTTTCCCGCTTAACGCTATCAGTGTGCGTGCACACACTTCCAAAGAACTCACCCCAACTCATGGAAATGAGTTGTGTAAGCCTTGAAAAAGATAACCTGCAGATTGATGCAGAAAATACTTCACAAGCGTTTCACATGAAACAAGAATTATGCTTAGTGCATCCGTGCCTCTTTATCTGCAACTGCAAAAAGAGTAAAACAATAAAAATATAAATAAAAAATCCCTCCCTATGGTTGCCGGAATTTTAGGTCATACTCTGATGCACTTATAGATCGACTACTGCAGATTTCTGCACTTCCGCCTTCCTGTGGCTCATCTCAGACCTCTTACTCCTGGCCAAAGCTCTGCTGTCAAAATAATTTTCTTCTCTTGAGGTTCGTGCCCAGGATAATGCAAAATGTCATGTGGGTTGCATTCATAAGTGGAGTGGCCTAATATTCTTTCCCCAGACTAATATGTGGATCAGTTCACTCCTCTGAATTTTGAAATGCAGCTTCTGGCTCAAGGTGTGCAAGCATAATTGCGCATAGCAGTGAAAGGTGCATAGAGAAATGTGCACATGAGGGAAAGCCTATGTTAGAAAACGCACGTGAAAGGGAATCGCAGAGAAAAAATAACAAATGTTTGTATATTCCTAAAGAAGCGAATCACAGACCAACGGAAATGAGACTTTTTCCCTTCCTCACTCCCATCATGTTCCCGCACAGTGAGCTTCCAGGGCAGGGCAGATCCCTCTTTCCAGCGGTCTGATCCTAGGCAACCATTTTTAAACACGGACAGAGGGTTTCTCATTCCCCATTTGGACTGTAAATGGCTTCCAACAGGAACGTGGCCCCTTTCAGTCCAGTCCGGATGACCAATGATCAGTATTGCTGGGTATTATAGACCCAAACCTCTGGAGAGCATCAGGTTGAAGGGGCTATGCTGAAATACCCTGAAAAGAAGAAAGAGCAGAAGGGGGGAGGGAAACTTACTTTCTGGAGGTCAACTTACTTTTAACATGTTCTAGTTACATCCAAGTCTTCCTTTTGCTACCTACTTCCCATTCCGCAATGAGTGCAAAATCATGACTGTTTGTTTGTATTCCACTGTTTTCCACCAAGGAACCAAGGGTGACTCACAGAATATGGCGCTCTCTTTTTCCATTGTATCCTCACATCAGCTCAGTGAGGTAAGTTTGGCTGAGGGTCAGTGACTGGCCCAAAGTCACCCAAGGGAGACACACGACCCAGGTAGAACAAGAATGCAGATCTCCCTAGTCCCAATCCAGTACTATAACCGCTAGGCAATACTGGTTTAAGGTCAGTTCCCAACAAGATGCATGGTTAATTCAGTGCCTCTTCCGTTCCAAAGATATCTTTCGTAGCTGGCCTTCTCTGGATGCATCTTTCACACCATTTTATGCTTATCTGAATTCATGGCTGGTGAATGTCCCCATACCTTTGTTGTGTCATACAGCTAAAGGCAGGGAGGAGATATAAATCTAAATAGTAGTAGTAGTAATAATAAGGGGAAGAGGAAGAGGAGGAAGTTGTTTGCATGGGGGTGTTATTAGAATCCATCTACCAGAGAGATCAAACCGGTCAGTCCTAGAGGAGATCAACCCTGACTGCTCTTCAGCAAGCCAGATACTGAAGGTGAAACTCAAGCACTTTGGCCACTGGACTCACTGGAGAAGAGCCTAAGGCTGGGAACAATTCGCAGCAAAAGAAGAAGGGGACGGCAGAGGCAGAGGTGGCTGGATGGAGTCGCTGAAGCAGTTGGTGTGAGCTTGGATGGACTCCGGGAGATGGTGGAGGACAGGAAGGCCTGGAGGAATGTGGTCCATGGGGTTGAGATGGGTCGGACATGACTTTGCGACTAACAATAACAACAACAACAACCAGAAGGACCTCTCTTGCACTTGAAAATCCTTTCCATTCCTTCCCTCCATCCTCTCTCCAGTGCAGCCCACCAATCAAATCTCCCCATGATGTCCAGATATTTCCCAACATCCAGGGTCCCATCCTTGCTCCAGTTCCGGTGAACACCTCTTGGTGCTGCACAGCAACTTAGTCTCAAGGAGCTCCCATGCATCGGGCAACGAGGTATGGTTGGATGGAGCCACAGCTTCGGGTTTACGCTGGCATCTTGGTTTGAAGCACACGCAATCAGTTTGCCTGGTCCTAAGTAACTGTTTTGGAGTGTGTGTGGGTAAATGTGTTTATAAAACAGTAGAGGCTAATCCATCAGCCCTCAAAGAGCTAATCAATATATTCCAATTTGATCTCAGAGCCGTTTCGCCTCCAGGAAGTTTAATTTATTTCAGCTCATGGCCGTGGGGGAAAAAAGGAACAGCTGAAGTGAACAAAAAGGGAGGCCATGGGAGAAGGGGCATAGATATCGTGGTGTCTTTATCCCTGCTCCCATTTCCCATTTTACCCTGAACAAATCAGTCTTATGACTCCAATGACCATGAAAAGTGATTAAGAGTCACCAAGGGACTGTAAAGGGAACAGAGCATGTAAAGGGAAGCTGGAATAAAGGCCTAGATTCAGTCTCTACCTAAGAAAACAGACACTGTTCAAATCAGGAGATAACGCTAAATCGTCATACATCTCTGGTCATTGTTGCCGTTGATTTCATTTCTGTACCACCCTACAGACAAAGCCCTCTGGGTGGTTTACACTATCCATAAAAGCAAATGCTAAAAATAGAACAGAAATATCAGGAAAAGCAAACAACGGAAGGAATGCTGGAAGGAGTAACTTGTCAAACAGCTGGAGATCCCCCTCAAGACGCTGGGTGGCCGAGCAAGTCCTTAAAAGTCTCAGGAAAGATGACTTAGCAAGGCACCAAAAAGATGGCAAATTTTGGCACTGGGGAGGTTATTCCAGAGATGTGGTGCCACCACCAAGAAAGCCCTTCCCCATGTTCACATCCTTATAGTTCCCTCAGAGTTGACACTCAGAGGAAGGCCCCAGTGGGTGGGTCCCTTTCTGCCCCTTTTCCAGCCCTGCAAACCGGGCACAGCACTCTAAGTATGATCTCTATCTGCATAAATTGATATTCCAACATTATAATATTGGCAGTTCCATTTTATATCTCCTTTTCCTTAGTTGCCCAAAGTAGCAACCTGCAGAGATAAGTAAATATAAATTGGTGTGTACTGCCCAGAAAGCTTTGAACATGAAGCAGTATATAAATGCAAGGGATGAGAAAACAATGATAGAGTGAAGAGCAAAGGAGCATGAAAAGAGGCAAGGACATGGCAGTGTTTCACAGTAATGCAGTTCCATTCCGAGTTGAGACGGCTCTGCCCTTTGTATAGTCACTTTTGCCATGAAGCATTTAATTATTTCATCTTTTATATTGCACCCAAATTGTACAAATACCCTAGGAGGGTGAGCAAGCGAGTGGGCAGAGCCAACCTGTTGCACTTGGACAGGGAATCTTAGTTCCAAGTTGGTGAACAGCTTGGAGCTGGGGGAGTCATGCTTGTTTCTCCTCCCCACCTCACAGAGGGGAGGGGACATCTCCTGGTGGGGCTCCATCCAACTCGTCTCCCTGTCTGAAGTGCCCAAACCAGGAATTGGCTGCGGCTGGCAGGACAACTGACTTGCAGGGAGGAGAAGACAGCCTTTCTATTCCTTCTACCCATGTCCCCCGAGTTTGTTGAAATGCTGAGAGAATGAAAGGATCTTCACCTGGTGCTGAAAAGGATATAAAGTAGTCACTGGGCACTCCATTTTGAGGAGCTCATTCCCAAAGTGGGGTGCCACAACCAAGAAGGCCCTCCTCCTGGTAGCCATCCACCTTACTTGCTTTGGAGGAAGCTCCTGGAGAAGGACCCCTGAAGATAACCTCAGAGTAGGTACACATGGGAGGAGGTGATTCTTCAGATACCCGGGGTCAAGCAACACAGAATCATGGAACCATAGAATAGTAGAATTGGAAGGGGACAAAAGGCCATTGGGTCCAACCCCCTGCTGTTGCGGGACACCAAGTCACACCATCCCATTCAGCTGACTTTCCAAGCAGTTTCTGAATGTCTCCAGTGAGAGACAGTCCACAACCTCCCCAGGAAATGAGTTCTATTGCTGTACTGCTCTGGTATCTAGTCTAAATCGGGTTTCTTTTAACTTAAGGCCTTTATTCTGTGTCCTGCACTCTGGAATGGAGAAGAGGCCTTGTCCTTTCTCTTTGTGACAGCCCTTCAAGTTCTTGTAGAGGGCTGTCATATCTCCCCTCAGTCTCCTCTTCCTGAGGCTCAACATGCCCCATTCTCCCAATCTTTCCTGGCAGGTCTTTGCCTCCAGTCCCTGCATCATCCTTGCTGCCGTCCTCTGAACCCCTTCTATCTTTTTCACATTGTTCCTTTTTCAACTTAGATGCCCAGAACTGGACACAGGACTCCAGGTGCGGTCTGAGCAGTGCTGAGTATCAGGATACCGGCACTTCACGTGTCTTGGAAGTGATGCAAAGCAATCCTGCCTGGAATCTTGGAAAGTGACTCCAAAACTCTGTCAGAAATATAGGACTAAGTGAACCGATGGTGTGAACTCCTATGTTAGTTTCCAAGATGAATGGCTCACACAAATAGCAGTTTGCGTGTGAGATTGAGACCAGGGAGATCCAAGTGCAAACCCCGAGTCAGCCATAAAGCTAATCACTCTTCCTCAGCCTAATTTACCTTGTAGGATTATTATGAAGACGAGTATACACCTGAGGAGCACATGCTGTGTGGAACTCCTTGGAGGAAGATGAAGTAATGTGGAGCTCTAAGAGCTGGGGAGACTGTGGAGAAGAAAAAATTTGGAAATAGCCTTCTTTATCACCTCTCTTCGCCAGGATGCAGATGGTTTGTGATGGCCTTTGCCAAATCTTTTTGTGGAGGAAACTGTGTGTCTCCTGCTAGATCGGGGCAGATGGAATCCAAAATGCACTGCAAAAATTATTTAACTAAATGGCCTTGTAAGTTTAACGAAGCATGCCTCTAACTAATCCACTAAGGACTCTCACCAACTGCTCTCTTTTCAAGTTTCCTTCTACAGGGGGTCTTTAAAGCAAACAATGAACTTGCTTGCATGAGATCTAGATCAAAGCCAGAGGAAGAAGGAAGGACAAAGAATTGTTGTACAGTGGAGAGGACCCCAGGGGTTGTACAGCAAAACTCCCTCTCTCTGTACTGTGGGGCGGGGGGCTCAGACATTTCTAAAGCACCTGCAATAGAGCATCTTCCCGAACTATAGATGGACAATGATGTTTCTTCCTCCCACCTTCGTTTTGCAGAATTGTCCTATATCCTTCCTTCTCTTGTTCCCTTCTGGGGATATGCAAAGAATCAGTTTGAGGGTGGGAATCTACAGGATTTCCCTGGGCTTAGCTTCCTGGACTCTGGTCTGCTTTGCCTTCCAGGAGCTGTCACATCTTCCTCACCACTGTCATCACTGCCCAGTTCACATGACTTTTGAACAAGCCAAACCACAAGGCTGCCCTGGAGGAGATCAAGGAGACATGCAGGGGCTGATTTTCCTTCTGTTTGCTCCCATCCCTGTTTGCTCTCAAGGGAAGAGACAGTAGATGATTTTTTACTTCTTTGTCGTCTTCTTTCCAAGACATCCAAATCAGAAAGTTCATAAGTTTCTCAAAAATACAAATTTAGAATGGCACGGAATGGAATAGGCTGATCCTTCCTCCAGTGCTTTGCCGTGTTTTTGTACTGCCCAGCTCTGCTGTCCCAGGCAACCCCTTTGCTACACCTAATGGGCAGGCTGGCTCTAAAGAGAGACAGGAATGGAGGGTCTTATCATTTCTTTTCTGCTTCCCATTAATTGTTCATCTACCAGTCCTGCCACTCAGCTCTCAGAGCACTTTTGGCTGCCATTTGGGGGCTCTTAGGACCGGATGCATCCTGGACAATCGACTGATCTCCTTCCAAAAAGTTCTGGACACCTTCGGAAGGCCTCTGAGGGAGGTCGCTGCATTCCATGCTGATTTGCAAACTCACAAATCCAACATGGAGATCACACGCACATTGCTGGTTTATACCAATGCCAGAAAATGTTGCAACTCAGGAACAAATTGTATTAATTTTGTTTAGCTCCCACCACATTTCACACTAATGCTTTCTGCTTTGATGCTTCCTTTCCCACTCATATCCGATTCTGCAAGAGGACCAGTCTTTCGCTCTCTCTTTCTCCCCCTACCCCATGCCAAACATTTACTTGATAAGCCTTTGTTGCTTGTCAAGAAGTTGGAGGGAACATACTTTTAAACATTCAATGCGCATTCTGCGTAAAAGAAAGCCACTCTTTCTAATGAGCATTGGAAAGTGTGGCATGGAGCAGAAACTGTTTTCTAAGATGTGTCACAAATGATTTAGCTTTATTAGTTTTAATAGCCCTTAGCTACAAGCAAGCCATATAAGTGAAAATTAAGATATTTTTCACGCAACGAAACCACAGATTCGATCAGAGAGAGCGAGAGAGAGAAGTGGACTTTCTGCTTCCTCTCGCACTTTTTTCCTTTCTCCTTCCTTGGTTCTATTCTTGATGGCATGTAGTCCCTGTACGTGAAAATTGTCCTGTAATGCTGCATTGAAGAGACACCCCCCTTTCAGAAAGCACACAGAATAGCATTTTGCTGACATCATCCAACCCTAAAGGGGGCCATGTATGTTTTATAGGAATTTGATCAGAGAGATAGAAAATGCTAACACACTCAGAATCCTAATGAAATGCCTCTCTCCTCTGGGAAGGAAAAAGCACAAAACTAATGCTTATTAGCTCCTGTTCATCAGTTTGTTGTCTGGCCATGTTTTTTTCTTTTTCTTTCTTTTTTTGCAGTTTTCTATTTTTTCATCCACTCCCTCCACACCAAGGCTAAATTAACCTATTGTCTTAAGTCACTATAGTATGGACAACCGCAATTGTAAGAATAAAGGAGACCAGGGCTGAGAAAAACTGGCCACTCAGAATTCTGTACCCTTTTTGCAAGTGGCAAAATTTGGTAGGAGCTTGAAATGTATTTTTCAGAAGGTAGGAGAAATGTATTTCTCCAAGAGTTTCAGGATGAAGAGAGCCCAAAACACAGGCCATTAGCTGGAACATTATTTTCTGAGAAATGTCCTCCCAGCTCTTGAATTAAGTCCTGTTTACCTAGCAAACCTTTGTGATCACAGCCAGTTAGGAAATGAGACATTGCCCTTGCAGTAACAACTCATCTATTTCCTTCGGGAATGGAAAAGAAGAAATCTCTTTTTGTGTTACCTCCCAAAAAATACTTCTGGCTAAATCACACCGTAGCCGTGAACAGTAAGATCACCTTCCCATGGCCACACAGTTTAGTGTAAAGGTTTAAACAATTCTTTTTAAAATGCTACCTCTGGCTGCATTAATAGAAGTATCTCTTCCAAATCACATGAAGTACTAGTGTCCCTTCACTTAGCACTGGGCAGGACTCATCTGGAGTCCTGTGTCCAGGTCAGGGCACCACAGTTTAAGAAAGATGTGGACAAGCTGGAAAGAGTTCCAAGGAGGGCGAAAAGGATGATCTGGGAACTGGAAACAAAGACCTGTGAGGCATGCTTAGTCTTCTCTTGTCGAAGGGAGATTTCTTAGCATGCTCCAAGTACTTGGAAGGCTGTCACAAAGAGGAAGAACAGTACCTCTTCTTGACCATCCCAGAATTCAGGACATAGCCTAGCCTAATGGGTTTGAGCTACAGGAAGTCAGATTCCAGCCAGATATCAGGAAAAGCAGTCTGACAATGGAACCAAGGACTCAGGGAGGTGATGGGCTCTCCCACCCCAGAGGCATCCAAGATGAAACTGGACAGTCAACTGAGAGGAATGGTTTTCCTGGAAGTCCTACAATGAGCTTGGACTTGATGGTCTCTGACCCCTTCCAACTCTATGATTCTATGGTTTTTTCCAATCAGAGCTTCATTTCTACATGCATTTTTAAAACCCATTTCACCATGAAGAAATGTTCACCTGCGCATTTGGGGATATTGTATACCGTGCAAATATGTTGGAATTCGGATTGGCATCCAAAAACAGGTTTTTCTGTGTGCAAAACTGCCAGATGATTGTACATGGGCTTTGCAAAGGGACACGCACCATTGATTCCTGAGCAGATCAGAAACGTAACCAAGAAGCGAACTCATCTTTGAAAAAGAAAGGGTTTGTCCTTGCGGGAACGGTTTGAACCCTTTGCCTTCACCAAGTCCCTGCTGCACCTATGCACCTTCATGCCTTCACGAGCATCAATTTCATCTTTTGTCCCGGGACAAATAGCCGCCATATGGGAAAAGTTCCAGGCTATGGAAAAGAAAGAGTTTAAATTTTACTTCCTGCTACACCAGTGTCCCAGTTCTGGTTGTACCTAGAACCAACCCTTCCCCTCTCCCAAAAACAATAATAATAAAGGGCAAATCACACATGCTCAAAGTAACCTGGGTTTTACACTCAGATCAAAACCACTTTAACAAGGTTCTCGCCAAGGAAGGGGAGGCATCAGGAATGGTAGATTTGGACCTTTATGTTTGTTTGCTTGCTCGCTTGCTTTTAAGATTGCCTAACTAATTTAAGTAGCCTAAAGTTAAACCAGCATGCACAGACTAACAGCACTTCGGAAACAGATGGAGTTATTATTATTATTATTATTATTATTATTATTATTATTATATTATTATTATTATTATTATTATTATTATTATTATTATTATAGCAGTTCATGTTGCTGTGATAGAAAATGCAACTGCATTGAGCTGACCTTCAATCAGATGTTTGCTTCTATGTTGTTCCCCTTGAAAGCCAACAGTACTTTCATGCGGTGCTTCATATTTCATTGTTTGCCGTGTGTTGCCATGATTACACGATCCACATATCTTTAGCATTAATTATGGCCTGTTTCAACTTCGCGAAGCAGCGGTCATTTCTGAGATCATTCTGCCCTTCCTCCACCCTCTTTAGAGGAACATAACCTCCATCCTTGAATATCAAAACTTGGCATCTGTGAGTTGGAACTTCACTTCTATACTTTGCAATGGCAGGGGAAAACACACACACACAGAAACACACTGCATGGCTTCAAGACCGGATTATGGAGAGAGTCTAATCGGCCACTTGAGAAAGATTCTGCCTCTTTCTCTGCTTTGGGAATCCTGCCTATCTGCCATTTCATGGAAAGCTAGACTCTGTCTTAGAAACATTCTATTTGGATTAAGGTAGGATTTGGAAAGGATTTGTACAAGCACCAGTTGCGGGGTCAGTCTCCTGGCTGCGTTGGGAAGAGGGGGTGCTGGCGATCTCCAGAATACACAACCAAACAGCCAACATAAACACACTCGCTTTACTCTAGGGAAGGGTGGCTTGTCTGTCTCAGTCTTACTTAGCAGGACAAGGTTTTTATACCAAGTTCATTCCCTCCTGTTCCTGCACAAATATGTGTTTAAAAATACCAACAGCAAAGCAACTCTACCCAACTGAACCCAAACCTAGAATTTCGGCTGCATGTGCAATTCATGCATTCTTGTTGCACGTACCCATCAAGTCCCCCACATTGTTGAAATGCCGATTTGAACATGCTTACTCTGAAAAGCAGCTCTGTCTCAGCTAGGGATGCGTGAGGAATCCCTCTTGTGAGTGGGAATCTATCAGATTCACGAGGGTGGCTCCCTGGGTTCTTCTCCACTTTGATGCAGTTGTGGGTCTCAGTCCCTGGTAAGCATGCCCATTATCCACACAGCAGTCACCAGGAATCGAGCACATGGGAACGGTGCACAAAATGGTGACCCTCTTTCAAGCCTTTGTTTGGTGCACATGATGCAGAAGAAACATAGAAATAGAGCAAGTCAGAGGGGGTCTCCCAGGCCATCTAGTCTGACCCCCGACTCCAGCCTGCTCTGCTCATGACATGCCTACCATGTGCATGTCCAACCTGTCCTTGAACACCCGCACCGATGGGGCTTCCAGTTGCACAGCCTTTGTTCTGTGAGCGATTGTGTACTCCCTCTCAGCTGAACTCATTTTCCAAACAGGACCAAGCATATGAGGAAGTCCATGAAGCTCAGAGGCATGGGTTCCTTGGAACTTGGACTCATTCCTAGTCACAGGAAGCACAGATTGGACAAACAATCAATCCCACCTTCAGCTCCTGATTTCTCACTCCTCCCTTCCCAACATTTAGCTAACATTTTCAGTGTGTATCAACCTGATACTTAATTCAGCCATCAGTACTTAACCTGGAGTCCAGTTATTCAGCCCCCAAACCAGAAATAAAGAGGTGAGTTCCAGGTTGATGTACACAACTAAGTCCATATTCATTTGATCTCAGATCAAGAAAATGAGGATCAACTTTGTACCTCCTCCAAAAAGTATCTTGTGTTACTCCTTGTTATTTCCAGTTTAGGGTATGTTTTAAAAGGGGCCAACAAAACCAGTGAGAAGATAAGTGAACATCACTTGTATGGCCTCAACCTGAGTGGATGATCCTACACTTAGGTGCAAGGGAGGTGGGATAGGAGGCAGAAACAAAGAGTCCAAACCTGGGGCAGAGTACATCTCGATAGCTCCCTAGGATTTGGAGAAATGTAAGTTCCACTCTAGGTTGTTTCTGCCTTGGGGGTGAGTGGTGCTCAAAGAGAACAGCTAGAGAAAGGGCTATGTACTCTTCTGGTGGATTTTAACCAGGAAACTTCTTCTTGTTGGCACCTGCCCCCAAAACATGCTCCACGACGTATGTATTGGATGCTGACATGGCTACTGGTTTCAGCACCAAACTATACCTGTAGAAGCTGACTGAGCTTCCGTGAGGTGCAAGAAGATGCATTTGGACTCTACGGTGCATGTGAACATGTGTGTACCTGAATGCCAGCTTCCTTTTCCCCTGCATGCAGTAACTGCCTATTCAGCTAATAAATGCTGCCAGATGCATTTGATTTGCTGCTTTCCCATAATAAGCACCACCCTATCTGTCATGAGATTAAAGACTCTATTAAGCAACCTTAAATTATAATAAGGTAATGGTTATGGCCAGTTTACTCACCGACCTGTCTTCAGGAGTGAGTGTGCTAAGAGCAGATTGTCACAGACATAATTAACACAGATGATAGAAGGCAGGGAAGAGGAAACAATACATGGGGAGGAAGTGTGGGGTCTGGCGGTGGTCCTCAAGGGTTTCCTGACAATAAACAAACATATCCTGCACCCAAAATATAGCAAGAACAAGAATAGTTCTCCAGTTCCCAATATCAATATAGCCAGAGCCCTGTAAAGCCCTGTGAGGAGAGACGGAAAGAACTGGGCATGTTTAGCCTTGAGAAGAAAAGATGGAGGGGAGATACGATAGCTCTCTACGTGTACTTGAAAGGCTGTCACTCAGAGAGGGGGCAGGGTCTCGTTTCAGGCACACCAGCACGCAGGACTCATCATAATGGGCTTAAATTACAGGAAGCCGAATTCCAGCTGGATAGCAGAAAAAACTTCCCATCTGTTAGAGCAATACAGCGCTGGAACCAATGGTCTGGGCAGCCATCTGCTGGGGATTCTTCAACGTGGAGTCCTGCACTGGGCAGAATGTTGGACTCGGTGGCCTCGCAGGCCCCTTCCAACTCTACTATTCTGTGATTCTATGAAACAGCATGTGAAGAATTGTATAGGCTGCCTACGAAAGGCTGAGATAGATGAATCACAAGCTGGAATTAAGATTGCCGGGAGAAACATCAGCACCCTCACATATGCAGATGATACCACTCTAATGGCAAAAAGTGAAGAGGAACTAAAGAGCCTCTTGATGCGGGTGAAGGAGGAGAGCGCAAAAGTTGGCTTGAAGCTCAACATTAAGAAAACTAAGATCATGGCAACTGGTCCTATCACTTCCTGGCAAATAGACGGGGAAGAAATGGAGGTAGTGACAGTCAAGAAATTAAAAGACGCTTGCTCCTTGGGAGGAAAGCTATGGCAAATCTAGACAGCATACTAAACAGCAGAGATATAACCCTGCCAACAAAAGTTCATATAGTCAAAGCTATGGTTTTCCCAGTTGTAATGTAGGGCTGTGAGAGTTGGACCATAAAGAAGTCTGACCACCGAAAAATTGATGCTTTTGAATTCAGTGGTGTTGGAGAAGACTTCTGAGAGTCTCTTGGACTGCAAAGAGAACAAAACAGTCAATCTTAAAGAAAATCAACCCTGACTGTTTTTTAGAAGGTCAGGTACTAAAGCTGAAGCTCAAATACTTTGGCCACCCAATGAGAAGGAACAACTCACTGGAGAAGGCCCTGATTCTGGGAACAATTGATGGCAAAAGGAGAAGGGGACAGCAGAGGATAAGGTGGCTAGATGGAGTCACTGGGGCGGAGGGTGTGGGCTTGGGTGTACTCCTGGGGATGGTGGAGGACAGGAAGGCCTGGAGGAATGTTGTCCATGGGGTCGCAAAGCGTCAGGCATGTCTTTGTGACTGTACAGCAACAACAAGGCTGCCTAAAAAGACCTCAGCAGTTGTAGGCGGCCTGTAAATGAAGAAAGAGAGAGAGAGAGAGAGAGAGAGCGCGCGCGCGCGCGCACGCGAAAGTTAACTTCAGGAAGTACATTGGAGAGTCCACAAAAGGGTGAAACTGAAAACAACCCAGGGAAGATTCAAAATACAGACTTACCATTGAACACTTATTGATCATGAGGCAGGCAGAAAACTGGAAAGGGAGGTGGAGTGTCCTAGAAAAGTGCCCTAGAGAGGAGCGCTCAATGTTAATTTTTATAGCAGGTCCAAGTGGCTTCCCCATTGAGACATTGGAATATGCTTCACCTGGTTGTAAATCTGAAACGATGTTTATTGGTTTGATGCCATTATTTTCGTGTTCAATTTTGGTGAGGTAACACCAACAAAAAACATCCCAACGTGAACACTGAGATTTCCTTGTACTTTTTCTCCTGCCTAGAGAATTAAGTAGTGAATACTTTGACTGCAAGCAATGAATACGGTGGGGGTGGAACAGGGGAGGCCGAGTGCCACCTGCGTCATCAATAAAACCATCAATTAACTCCTAATTGCGGAATCTTCATTGCCAGGGATGATATATAAGAGGCAATCGGATTAGAAGTTTCCATGTAAAGGCTGCAAAATAATAAATAAATAAATATCACATTGGTCTCAAGACACAACGGGGATAAAATTGGAAGTTGACGTGGATTTCAGATTGAACAGCCCTGGATCAGATTGTGGTCAGTTTAGGGTATACTCTGGTGGAGATCGTGGAAAACCTCTGCACTTGGGCAGCCTATGAAAGTGAAGAGCATCTTCGTGCCCCCGCAACTAGTTGGGCAATTTCAGCCCTCTTGCTGTGGCACATCTGGTGGAGAGCGGAAGAGGCCAGCAAACGCTGCCTTCTCCCTTCCCCCTGGAACGTGCCCTTCACCCTTCCACTGAGGTCAGTGTGAGCCCTCAGAGAGGCATCCAGGATGGTTTTCTAGTTCAGAAAATTCTAATCAGCAAAGCTCAAACTTGCCAAAGTACTCCGGCTTCCCTCTAAGTTCTTGTTTCAAGTAAAGTTCATATCACCAGTGTAAGGTCATTGAAAACATCTGGCCATACCTGCAAGCTGAACCAAGAATACTGCTCAATGCTGCACCTGCTTTTTCATAGAAGGCTGGTACGGCTTTGCATAGGAGTCTGGTAAGGCTGGGAGTCTATCCAAAACAGCCAGAATCCCTGTTTCTAGACCTTCCATTTTCTGAAGAGTCACTTCTTAGTCTGGATTAAGGTTCATCTCCACTTCGTTTCTCAGCAGATTGTGAACAATCAAATGCTTTAGACAGCAAAGTGGAATATCTCCTGTTGCTCTCCAGCTTTCTTTTCTTCTCTGTGCCTTCTCTCTTCCTCCCTTTGCTAGTTGGGTTCATTTTACTAAAATCCCAAAGAGACAAATTAGAAGCAAGAGAGAATTTTTGCCAGAAAGCTTTCATTAGATTGGCGCTAATAACTTCTTTCAGCTGCCCGCCATGCGTCACATTTGACATCACAGCTCTAGCTTGTCCAAGAGCTAATTATTCTTCCCATTATAAAACAAAGGTATGGTATCAGAGTCCTATAATGTGACACAGCACTTATGCCAGATGCAATGATTTGCAAAATAAATCAGCTATCTCAGGACAGGAAGTTGCAGGAGGAATGGCAAGAAATTGCAGTCACGTTCACACCGGTTGGCCTGAAATTCAGGGCTGCGCTTGCTAGTCATTTCTTCATAAGAAGACATGAAGGGAAAGCTTGTCTCTTAGGGACAAACTAGACAAGGCAAGAGAGAAAGGAACCCAGACAGCTGCCTGATTGATGCTTCTAGCTCTGCAAAGCTGGTTTGGCTCTCCAAGGGTTCAGAGAGAGAGAGATCCCTCCCACGTTTACCTTGGGATGCCTGAAATGGAGGTTAGGAACTTCTGCAGCAATGTCTTCTGTGCCTCACCACTGAAAAGCCATCTTTCCCTAAATAGCTGGGATCACAAAGGAAGCTTCCTTTATACTGAACTCAGCCTCTAGCCTGGTCTGGTGAGGACTTTCTGGCATCTGTAGCCCTTTTATGATCGAGCTGTCCCCCACCTTCTAGCAACTATTTCCTGTCCTCAGGCTGATTCACCATCAGGGCAAATAAGATCTACTTTCCTGGTCAACAGCAATCTCCTGAGGCTTAAAAAACCCCCATTGTGGGGTCATGGGGCATCCCAGCAGGGTTATGTCCTTTGGAATACCACAAAGCCAAGGGTGACCCTTGCTCTTCTGGGTATGCTTCTCCTGTATGGTTGTGTGCTTAGACCCATAGTTTGGTGGGAGGAGGACCGTGGGCTGTCCACCATGGGTAACAGCTCTACGAGGCCATGTTTAAGGTTTGGGTCCTAGTGTACAAAGCCCTGGCCAACTTGAGACCAGGATCCATTGCACAGCCCTTTCTCCTGTACCCGTCTGCCTGGCCACTAAGGTCACTGGAGGACATCCCCCTGGTGGTCCCACAACTGGAGTCCACGAAGAGAACGCCCTTCGGTGTGGTGGCCCCATGTCTATGGAATTCCCTGCCTCATGAGGTCATGCTGACACCAACTCAGCAATCTTCAGCACCCACAGTCTTATTCCAGGAAGTCTTCTCCTGCTGAGCAGTCATGAGTTTAATGTTGCCACCATTTCAAATGGGTTGAATGTATTATTTTCATTCTTTTGTTTGTTTTAACCTTGTGGTGATCACTACTCTGGAATCTGGACATGGAACAACACAGAAATACTGGAAATAAGAAATACTAGAATATAATTTGTCCATCTAGCTCAGTTTTGTTTACACCAGGTTCTAGGGCCTTTTCATCTTTTTTCAGAATGAGGACTGAATCCCATTTCATAGATGATCTTGGAGCCCACGTTCTTGTGGTGGCTGTGGCTGGAAGTGAAAGGGGACTAGCCAAAAGGGACAAAGCCAAAAATATTTTAATAGTCTTTTAGCTTAACACTCTTATTGCCAATACCTAAGCAGTTGAAGACAGCCTTCCAGAAAGAGGAACAGACTGCACTAAAGCTAAGTAATCCATCCGTGTTAGGGGTATGTTGGCAGATCTGGGAGAAGTAGTTGTGGCCATTTGGGGACCCCTGGTGGACTAAAATTGAAGCTCTGCACACCTGGTCTAACTGACCAGCAATATCTCCCCAAGATCTCAGGCAAGGACCCTTCCCAGATGTAACTGGGAAGCCAAGAATTGAATCTGAGACCTTTTCTGCATGCAGAGCGTGTGTTCTACCTAGGGATGGAGAGAATTTAATTAAGTTCACATTCTGATAAGAACTTCTAGACTCCAGCTTCTCAAATCAATATGCAAACTGGAATGCAGTTGTCCTTATGCATTTGCACTTCTCAGAATTTTGTGATTCAGTTGTCTGAACTAAAACTGAATACAGAAAATGTGAAGGTTAGAAAATGTGCGCAAGGACTTGGTTTAAAGCAATAAATGCAGAAATGGATGCAAAATGGGACATAATACATGTATTCATATCCATGAAATAGCATGCATCGTACCCTTTTTGCTCATGAGACCCACCCTCTGGAAGATGCTTGCCTGTGCGGTTTGAAAAACAGCATCCCAAAACAGGCTTGTGCAAAAAGCTTTCCCTAGATTATGACCATCTCATTAATCTATCGATCGCATCTTTCTTTAATCTATTAATTGTTTCTAAGGTTTAGATTGTTTAATGTTTTAGTTATTGCTTTGCATTTCTATCACTACCAAATAGCCAAAGTGCTCTGGGCAGTTGGTGAAAGATGATATCAGAAGGTATATTAAGGTTAAAGTTTTATTATGTTGGGACCTAAGGAGAGAAGACTTGAAGATTTTAAGTGGTGCTGACCAGAACCAGGCAGAGTGGGAAAAAGAAGGCTTCCATACCCTTCCCTTCCAGTATTTTCAAAGCTGGATGGATCTTTGAGGTCATCCAGATCTTCCACCCACCCAGGGAAGGGAAAGGAGAAGAGGATGTTTATGGATTTGATGTGTTCATGTCCTTTCTGTTCCCACTGGCTAGGGATGTCTAAGTGCTTCATTTCAGCTTGTTTTTGATCTGGATTTTGCCCAGTTCACACCTACCACACTGAACAGAACAATCAGAAGCCCAAGTCTCTGCATTCCACCATTGCAATGTGAGTTGCATTCTGAAAAAATGTTTGACAACATGTCTACATTTTAAAAAGGAAATGAACCCTCGCTGTTCTTTAGAAGGTCAGGTGCTAAAGCTGAAGCTCAAATACTTTGACCACCTAATGAGATGGAAGGACTCATTAGAGAAGACTCTGATGCTGGGAACAATTGAAGGCAAAAGGAGAAGGGGACGGCAGAGGCTGAGGTGGCTGGACGTGCTCACTGGAGAGGTGGGAGTGGGCTTGGGTGTACTTCAGGGGATGATGGAGGACAGGAGAACCTGGAGGAATATCCATGGGGTTGCAAAGAGTTGGGCATGACTTTGTGACTGAACAACAACAATACATTTCAAAAGCATACACGAATAATGTGTATATTTTGAAAAGTATGCACAAAAATGCATGCAGATTTTCATGTAAGCACAACAACAACAACAACAACAACAACTGTGGTCTGCTATGGATTCAGGATGGTGAACCTTCTTTCACACCTGAACCTGTTTCAGACTTGGAAGAGACGCCACTTTCAACCTGTCTTAAGGTTAAAACTGTGCCTGCAGCCCTTGGGGGAGAAATCCATTATAGTTACTTTTCTGAAGAATATTTTCCAGGAGCCATAGGGTTGTGCTCAAAATGGGACATAAGTCTCATGGAAAAACATACTGTCCAGAATAAGTGAATGGACCCTATCCATAAATCATAAATAAGAGCCAGTGTGGTGTAGTGGTTAAGAGCATGGGACTGGGACTCAGATGTCCTGGGTTCTAGTCGCCACTCAGCCATGGAGCCAGCTGGGTGACTTTGGGCCAGTCCCAGACTCTCAGCCCAACCTACCTCACAGGGTTGTTGTGGGGATAAGATGGAGGAGGAGAATGATGTAAGCTGCCTTGAGCCCTTTGTAGGAAAAAGGCAGGCTATAAATAAAAAAATAATTAAAAAAATTACTGGGAAGGACAAGCTTGCACACTTCCTGGTGAAGTGGACTGGTTTACATGGAGGAACGATTTTGTCCTAGTTTCTTGGCTCAGCATGCTTCCTTTCAAGCTGCCTGTCCTGTGGTGAAGGCCCTTTTCCACCTTGGCTCTTCAGGCGATGGTAGGGTTGGGTAAGAAAATTCCTCAGTTCCGTTGTGCCAAAATGTACCCTGTTTGCACCTCCTAGAATTAAATCCAGATCTAAATGCAGCCTGTAGGTTAAGGACTGGACTTTTCTGAGACTGTCGTGCAGTCAAAGAAAGCTGAGAAATATAGAAACATCACCAGGAGAAAATGTGCCCAGTTCCAAGATGTGTACAAATGATGCATATCTTTTTTTAAAAAAGTGGGACAAAACTTGCAGAAATGTTCATGCAAGGTAAAATAAACTTTTCGATCCCATATGGACATGAGTCAGAATGAACTTTGAGGTGGAAGCTAAAAAAATAAAAACCTCCGTGAGCCTAAATGGAAGACAATTTTTATTTTCCTGAACATTGAAAGCAACTGTAAGTAACACTGCTCCAAGGCTGGGAATAGATAATTAAAACCCACTCGCTTCTCATTTCAGGGCCCACTCTCCCTGCCTTCATCTTTTTTCTCTTTGTGACCACCACATTGTTTTCCTTGCTGTTGTTTTACATGCCTTGCTCTCCTGGCCTCTTGTTTTATTCTCCTTAATTTGGTTTTTCAATCCCTGCTTTTATCTCTGCAGGTCTGAATCTATGCCTGTCCTTTAATTCTAGTGAGCTCCTGCTTGAAAGGGTCTCGCTCAGCCTTTCTTTCCATATTAATATTAGCTATTTACTCTGCATTTCCCCCTACCATCCACTCACCCACACTGCTTTCCTCTCTTCACCCCCCACCATGTTAGTTTCCTTGTTTTTTATCTGCAAGTCCTTCTGTGGCTAAGAAACAAACCTCTTCCTGAAGCTGATTTTTGTTATTCCAGTCTCATTCACTTTATTGAGTTATTTTCTTTGCTGCAATCAGTCTCTAAATACAATCCAGTAAAGATAGGGCAATGAATTTTGACAAGCTGACCTTTCCCGGCTTCCTCATACTTGTTTAATTAGGTCCTACGTGCAGCCATGATTTGAGTGTTACAGTTTCTCAGTTTTTTGACGATGCACCCACCAGTACAGAATAAAACACAGAACATCATTTAAATAAAATAACATGAAATGAAATGAGAACATGGTGTCATGAGACGGTCATCCTTGGCAGGCCATCTTCAGAAACTGACAAAGGAAGATTGGCAAGTTCAGAGAGCCAGGCAATGCTTAGTTAATTGTTCTATTATATGCATACATTTTTTCCCCTGAAAAACCATGGAGGGGGAAAAGCTGCCAAGGCACTGAACACTAATGAACAGGTTTCCAAAGGGGTGTTTGGATTTATCCTAACAGACTTGGGCCATGTTACTTTCTTTGTTCACCAACCAAATGAGGTAAGGCTGAGATATGGCTGCTACAGCTCCTGCACAGTTGCACAGCCGGAAATATTTGACTGGGTGTGCGATGGGCCCCCAGGGATGCTCTGGAGCCTGCTTTCCAAGCCACGTCTCTCCAGTTCTCTCCCTGCTGGTTTCCAGTAGTGCCTCGGGCCCAAGTTAAGAATGCAGATATTTATTTCCAAAGCCTTGAGTGGTTTTGGAATGGGGACACCTTCCCCCATTTGAACTGCCCATCCGTTGGGCTCATCACTGGAAGGTGCATATTGCCCTTCATCCCATGGCCACCAGAGGCAATAACGTCACCTCAAAAAGAGCTGTCCTCATCTTACGTTCATTACTCAACAGAAAACCAAACAGGAAAATTCTACTATATAACCATAGGCTGCAAAATCTGGGAAAGAGGTGTGGCTTGGGGGTGTGGCTCTGACCATCATGACCCCCCCCACCTCTAAATTTGCCACTACACCATTGGTTGGGGGGCATTTAGATTTAGTGCCAGGAGGAGAAGCTGCAGCACTGACTGGATTCAGTGCAGCTGGGCAGCCAAGCTGGCATCAGTCTTTGTCCCCAAGCACACCATGTAAGATTGGCGAATCAGTGCCTCCTCTTGAGTTAGGAGCTGGTGTGGTTCTTTCCACATTCATTGCAAGGGGGGCAGGGCATCAGCTTCGTGGTCCAGGCATTGCAGTTGACCCAGCCAGTGCTCAGAAACCCCCCAAAAGTCACCGGTCACCCAGGCAATTTTGGGAGACCATAAAGTTGTACCCTTAGAGATAGAAATATAAAAAATGTTCAGTGATGGTACTAGGTATGTGTGTCTGTGCACGCATGCACGTGTGTGAATTATGTGCATTTAGGAGCCCAATCACACAACCAAAACTGAAGCAAACCGAACCAAGAGGAGACAACCCGAACCAAGCCGAACCGAACGAGCTGAATCAAGACAAAACGAGATGAGCCAAACGGAACCACAGCACAGCACAAAACAGAAAGACCAGCGAGCTATACAGCCCTAGTCAAGATCAAATAAAGACTTCTTCCAGCAATCTTTTCCTAACTTCCTTCTAAAGGGGATTGTCCCAGGTTTGCACTTTCTTTAACTCTCCTCTATGAATTCAAAGATCTGGCTGAAATCCACCTCTCCTTCCCTTGCCAGACTTCTTTTCCATGCCTGGCCCTGGCCGAGAAGTGAGCTGACACAAGACCAAGTCCATGCGCTCTCGGGAACACGGGTGGTCCATTTGTGCAAAGCAAGCAAATTATGTCATTCTTAGTGCAACATATATAAAATACACCATTCTTGGCACCAAGTACGCAAAACCTGAAAATCATGGCTGCATCAGCAGAATTCCACGTGCACTGCGGGTGCATGATCTGGTGTGTGCAAGCCAGACTTTTTCCTGCAGGACACGCATCCAGTGCTCCATGCAAAGCAGCCTCGGGGCAGAGAGAAAGCTGGTTGCACCCTGGAGAGCTGAGCTGAGGAAGTCCAGAGTTCCCACTCCCAAACCGGGTCCTCACCCATTGCCTCACAGAGAACCAGTAATAGGATGAATGTTGTGGGAGGGGTCCTTTTAGCACAGTGAGTTCCCATCCTTGCACAGCATAAGAAGTGCACAGTGAAAGTGTCTTCCACGGATTTCTGCCCAACCTACAGGATCTTATCCCGAAGGATGGGATCGAGTGGAAGTAGAAGGACTCCGCTTCTGAAAGAGCAGGAAAGGAAATGGGCAATCCCAGGACAGCGGATTTGCAATGGGGCATCCCACAACCCCCTAGAAGCGCACAAAGAGCTGGTCTTCTTTGAGATCACACACCACTGAGCAAAATGCCATACCTCCTCTCTCCAGTCTGCAAACCAATGAATTAAACGCTGGCATTCCTACCCACCCCACCCAGTGTTTCGTGAGAAAAGTGACCCATGCAGGCCATCCATCCTGAAGAAAAGGGATGCCCGACATTCCGTTTTAATACTGGCAAAGGCTCAGGCCTGGATGTTAACCCGCCATCCACCCGCTCCGACAAAATTCTTGTTGTTTGAAGGAATACAAAATATCCATTTACGCCTGGGCAACTGTATTACTCATATTCCGTTATGGGTATTATTTAAGCAGAGGGACATGACAAAGTACCCAGCTGACTTGATTAATGCATGGCCTGAGGGAAAAGCGAGGCATGAGGTGAAGTTAAATACCTCCAACGTGCATTAATCAACACCACGACGCCAGCCGAAATTGTCTCATTGTGGGTAAAAAATGGATTTCCTGTTTCAAAGTAACATTTTTAATGTTTCACATTAATTTTTCTCATATAGCATCATACCAGGAGAATATTTCCCCCTCCCCTTTCCTGTAGAAAGTCATATCGTCCTTTCGAGCATTCTTCTTCCAAAATCCTGAGGGGGGTTCTGAACTTTTGGCAGGGCAATAAATTCAGCTGAAGGTGTGGCTTTTGCTCAGAGTATATTTTGACTATTTTGTTCATTCGTTCTTTCTCTGTAGACTCAAAACCAGGATGCCCTAAGAGGGATTCTGTTAATAGCCTTTTGTAAGATGTATTATTGTTGTTGTTTGGAGGAAGGAGAAGGAGAAAAAGCAGGAGAAGATGAAGAACTTTTCTCATTGCATGGATCTGTACTTTTTGGAGGAATATATGATACCAAATTGAAACTAAATATTAAGGAATTAAGAATGGACAAGAAGCCTAGTTTAGACAGTCTCCTTATTTAAAAGTACTTTGCAGTAGGTTTCATTATAGTAAGTAAATCTAAAGTGGTTCTGTTAGAGCTTTAAAAACAACATGAAGAAGCCTAAAGCTGTTATATTCACTCACCTGGGAGCAGAGCCCACAGCGAATTGCTTAGTTGTGCCAAACTCTACCTGCATCATCACCATCCTCATGATTCCCTGTGAAGCTTTGTTAG
Source organism: Varanus komodoensis (assembly GCF_004798865.1). Classification (NCBI taxonomy): domain Eukaryota; kingdom Metazoa; phylum Chordata; class Lepidosauria; order Squamata; family Varanidae; genus Varanus; species Varanus komodoensis. The sequence continues at coordinate 6,551,833 of NW_025335873.1, read as the reverse complement.
AGAAATGGCCCTGAAAGAGCAGAGCATTTTTCTTCTCCTTCTAATTTTATTTTTATGAAGATTTATGGAGACTAAAAAAGATCAAAGATTTAATACATGGAAATAAAACAACCTCCCCCATGGCTGGCTTCTCAACAGATGCCAGATACGCACCATTCATTCTCTGTGGACAAAGATCCATACCTCAATAAGAAACAGTACAGTCCTTCCTGACAGGTTGGGCCTCCAAAGACCAAGAGACAGAAACATATGGAACAACCTTTTTTTTTTTAAAGGAAATGCCCCCCTTTGAAATCTAACCCCCGGAAATACCAGCAGACAAATAAAGCAGTAATGTTTTCCCTGTTAAGAAAATGAAATTGAATTATGGATGCGTGAGCAGAAGCTCTTCCTAAGTGCAGAAACTGGTTTCTTTTTGATCCCCACAGACAGTGAATGACGACCAGAACCCACAGGGAACTTGAAATTCTGTGAAAGGTGGTTGGATGCAGGAGCGCTGACAATGAGATCAACTAGAAGATGAACGATGACGCCTGAAGTAACAGTGGACAGCCTAAGCAAACGGCAGACGGTGCCTTTGATGCATCGATGCCCCCTCTGTATAATTCATGTTCATCCAAGGAATCATGAGTTGATTGACATGATAAAGTTGTAGAACTAGGGCCAAAAAAATTTCAGAGATTCCTCTTTTCCTGACCTCTTCCCCTCCAAAAGGAGGTCAGTGTACAAAGTGTTCTCCCTGGGGGTGGAAGTGAAGTGACTCCACAGATAGCATTCTTGATACAGGGACCAATTTTTTGATGGGGGGGGGGGGCAAGGGGATATTCACTTGGTACCAAGCCTTCCAGCTTTCATAGAAACATAGAAACAGAGTGAGACAGAAGGGTCCTCCTGGGCCATCTAGTCTGACCCCCGGCTCCAGCCAGCTCCGCTCACGACATGCCCACCATGTGCATGTCCAGCCTGTCCTTGAACTCCCGCACCGATGGGGCCTCAACGACCTCCCATGGAAGCCCATTCCACACCCTCGGGGTCCTAGCTGACAGGAAGTGCTTCCCGGCATCCAAATGGAACCTTGGCTCCCTGAGAAACCAAGGGACTTTCAGAACTGCTGAGCTGAATACAGCAAGATATTGTAATCAACTTCTTTCCAAACATCACCTTCAAAGGAGGGGTGGATGAGGCAACAGGGGAGAGTGGCACCCAGTTCTGGGATGGTCTTCTCACTGAGGCCACCCGGTTAAAATTCCCCTTCTCTCCTGAATCAGCATTTAATACCATGACGGGGCACTTATGTTAGCTGATTTAACAGGTATTGACAGTGTTTTAGATGTGCAATTGTTTCTAAAGTTTATATATCAAAATGTCTTGTTTGTATATTTTGTACATTGAAATAGTTCCCTGTATACATGTGCCTTGGTGTATAATTCTGAACAATCCAGAGAGCTTCAGTCACTGGGTAGGAAAGAAATGACATAAATAAGAAATAAGAATAAGACATTTTATGAATTGTAATCTACTTAGAGGGCCTTTCGGCTGATTTAGTGGGCAATAAGTCCATATAAATAAATAAATAAAATTCAGCGCCAGTTTAAGACCTATTTGTTCATCCAGGCTTTTGACAGAAATGGCTTGCCATGCCATGTAAGCTGTGATGTCCAAAAACAGGGAAATCTGGCTCATTTAAGCCCGGAGAGACAGATTCCAACCAGATCTTTGCTTCCCTGATTGATACTGGCAGTACATTATGTTATATACTAACACATAGAAAACTTGTGTCAGTTGGGAGTGAGATTATTATGGAAGCAGCCAGGAAAAGTGACTTAAACTCATCTGTACCGGTGGGGATGGGTTTTCACAACCCCTCCTTCCCATACCTGCCTCTCCTAAAAAATGCAGCATGGAGAGTCAGGAGATGGTGTGCCAAAATGGAGCCGCTGTGGTGCAGGCAAGGTCCCCCAAGACCAGGCAGAGGAGTTTTCCAGCGCAAGATGCTTTCCACTCAAGGAAGGCAGATCCTGGATCCGACCCATCATCCTTGGGTGCCTAAACAAAGAGAAGAGCTGAAGATGCCCTCCTCCCCAGGTCGAACCGCCTTTCTTTGTTTGACCACCTGCAATGAAGGCTCCCGATGGCGGCCCTGATTAATTCCGGTTGGGTGTGTTCTGCTTGGCTGAGGTGAGCAACAGCAGCCTTGTAGCGCTATTTTATCACTATCGAACACTCACGGGCAGGTCTTCAAGGTCTACTGGCACGGAGCGACGTATCTGAAAATGATTAAGTTACCCTAGTAATTATTAAATTGGATAGCACTCAGATCTGCACTGCTTTTTATTACGCACAATGAGCCACCATTTATAGGCTCATAAATCCAACTGGAAGAAGGGAAGTGACTCCCGGATGGGGACAAGCTGTGGCCGCTTGGGAATGGGGCCAAACCTCAGCTGGTGCTTGCTTCTTGTGGAGGGAGGGGACTGGGAGGAGGGATGTGCTCAGCCTGGGGATGATGGTGGCTGGAGATCTTACTGAAGTGCTGCAGCCAGCAGAGGTGCAGCTGTGGAAGGAGGATGTTGCACGGCAGCAAAGCAAGTGGGATTCATATGACGCTGTGCATAGCATCATGGTGCCACGGAGGAATGGAGCATGGGGCATAGAGTGGACCTCACAGCAGCAGCAGCTTGCTGCACGTACCTCCTGCACTTTCTGATCCTGCTTGTAGGCAGAAAACAAGGAATGCTAAAGATCAGAAGGTACAAACAAGGTGGACTGGCAGGCTGAAATTAATGATGCTGACTGGATGATGCCATTAGTTGTACTCCCAAAATGGCTTAGGAGTGAGGGCAAAAGACATTTCTGAGTGAGGGAAGGGTGATGGCAAGGCTGCATACCGAAGACAATTCAGAGTGAGGACAATGATTTTTCTCTCTCTGGAGCTGTTGTGTTCCAAAGAAGCAGGTCGCCCAGGAGGCAGGTGGCAGAGTTCCTAGGCTGGTGACCGGAGCAAAACCTGACAAAGCAGGGGAAGTAGAACTCTAGGTCCCAGAGCTCAATTCAGGCCACAGGGCTGCCCTGCATCCCGTCCTATTCAGCACCCTGGACAGAGCTCTCAAGGCAAACGCTCTTCTTTCAGCCAGCACAGTCCAGCTGGATGGGACACATGCTGGGTGCCTTCTAGCCCTTCGAGAACACTGCTACGGAAGCCGACACAAAAGTGAGTCCCAGACAGTTCAATCGCTCTTGGTCCCTAATCCACGAGGACAGGATTACAGCTTTAAAATGTTCCATCAATAGGAATGTATGAGAATCTTATTTCAGTTCTTTTTTTAACCAGATTTTGCTCAGTTCACACATACATGTGGAACAAAAGGAGAGGCAGTGTGGCTTAGTGGTTAAGCACACAGCTCAGGGACCCAGGGAATCTGGGTTCTAGTCCCCGCCCAGTCAGGGAGCCAACTGGGCGACTGGGCTAGTCCCAGAATCTCAGCCCAACATGCTTCACAGAGTGGTTGTTGAGGGGATAAGATAGAGAGCAGTGGGAGGGGGATGATAGAAGCCACTCTGAGTTCTTTAAAAGAAAAAGGGCACAATATAAATCTAATGAAGAAATAAAATGTGGATCCAAACACAATCTGTGCTTGAAGACTTTACATTTCCCTGCTTTTCAGTCATGGAAGGAAGCATGCAATTAAAAATGCATAAAGAACTGTGCATATATGCTCCTTAATAATAGAAAAGAAATTTGTGCATAGCAAAACTGTGCACAACGGATGCATACTTTATGACATGCACATGCAAGCTGGCACACATTTCTGCACAGCGAAAGCAAAACGTACAATCTGAAATGCACATGAGTTGGAATGAGCTCTGAGATGGAATGTGGAGAAACTGAATGAGCTCAAGTTTTGCTAATTCGCACACCATTATGCAGAAGTATAATTACTATTTTAAACCCCTTAGCTCAATGGGATATAGGAGAACACATTTGTAAAGACCCAGTCCAGAGGAAAACATGCAGCAGCCTGAATGTTCCCTGGTCTCTCCAGTCATTACCCCCAAATTTGAGATTGCAATAGCAGTTGTTTTATATTTATTAATATTATAGTTGAGGTGTAAGCTGCTGTACAAGGCACTCTCTCTCTCTCTCTCTCTCTCTGAATATAAATATATATAGATATAGATATTTAATAAGTATTTGGACAGGATTACAGGAGGGTAGGCAGAGGTGGGGTTTAACACCACTCACTCCATTGCATTGTGTACAACTATGAGGGCTGTTCAAACGTCTTCTCAGCTCTCCAAAGTTCATTCCCAACAGTAACAGCAAAAAAGGTTTCTTGGGAGGTGCACAAAGGTTTGAACTGCACATCAGATTTACAACCTCCTTTTAAACCAGTAAATCTCACCGATCCCTTCAGTCCCTGAATATTCAGAATATAGCTGTAACCCCCTTGTAACCCACCCGAAAACAAAACATGAAATAAAGAGCCACTTTATAGGAGCGCAATGTACCTTTCACTGCTAGTACATATACTACTGGCTGGTTATTACTCCCATATTTTAAAGATCTTTCTTTAACTGCCTAGGTCTGGACCACTGAAAAGCTGTGGTTAAAGTTCTCTTGAGTCATGCTTTTAAGTCTGTTCTTAGTCTTTTGCTACCTGGTTTGCACCCCCTCCCCACCACCCACAAGTTCCATCCTTCCTTTAATTGAACGAAGTGGACTTAATTTGAATTAAACTGTCAAGAAATCTCCCACTTAAATTGATTTATCTGCTTCTTCGGCTGAAATGGATTCATTTCTGCACAATGTATAAGAAGTGTGTGTTGATGGATTACGTCGAATGGAATAGAAACATTTTTTAAACGTAACTCCATTAAATTCTACTCAGGTATGAAAAGGAAAAAGAATAAAAAGAAAATATGAATATGTAGGTAGAAGAACATTGTGGGGGCGGAAAGAAAATGGCAGGATATGAAGAACCGTCAGACATAGATTCTGACTGTCAAAAAAATCACAATCTTTAGGTGAACAAATCCAAGACATACAGAGTTTCCTTGAGATTTCCCCCCCCCCCCCAATTTCTACCTGAACATACTATGCTCTTATTATAAGTTGTGCCCTTCTTTTGACACTCCGCATAATTCTATATAATCTCCTCTTCCCTATGCCTTACGTGGGTGTGGATGCATCCTGGTGAAAGGAGCAGGAATACAAACCAATGGAAAGGCAGTGTAGCAGTGATCATGTTGTTAGGTTTAAATTATAGTGACCTTGGTACAAAACCTCATCTAGTTTTCAAGAAACCTGCATAGGAAGGACATAAAAACTTAAGGAAAGTGCTTCTGGATCAGGCCAAAGCTCCATCGAGTCCAGCATTCCACAAACACGGTGGCAAACCAGCTACCTAGAGGATCATTCAAGCAGGAGGGGGGCAAGAGCTCCCTCTGCTGGTCCCTGGTCAATTACCTTTATACAGCTATTTCTGAGAGAGAAAGGCAGGTAGGCAGGCAGGTAGGCAGGCAGGAAGAAGGGAAGAAAACATGCGGACTGTCTAGGAAAGAGCATTACAGAACTCTGGATTTCAGGAAGAAAAGCCCATGCTTGTGCAATGACTTCTAGTGGTGTCCTTCTAGGAGGTCCATCCCCATTCCTGGAGGACAACTCAGGAAAGGAGGCTTGGAGGTCAAGATGAATGGGCCACATCTGCTACTAAGGACAGGTCGCAACATCTTAGTCAGCACTTCTGGAGCTAGGGAGCCAACACATGACTCTAGTGGAGTCTAAGAGCAACTGGCAGGGTTTTAATATCAAGCCATGAACGTTCTTCTGGAAATACTATCCCTTCAGATTCTCCACCTAGAAGTTACAAGGCCAGCAGCCCTTTGTTGTGAGGAATGAAGTTTGGAGAAGAACAAGTTGGAGACTTCCTATTAAGCTAAATGGACCGGTGATGTGGTGGCGGAGTATAGAACTCTACACCATCAACAGAACCAATGTGGATGAGACTGGGACTTGGGCATACGGGGTTCTAGTCCCCACCATGCCATGAAGTTCACTTTAGTTACTCGCGGGGGAAAACAAGGTGTGATCTAAATGACAACATTTATATCTTTAACATTTTTATCTTTAACATTTTCCATCTCTGCCGAGAAGATATAGTTCAAGCACCAGACAAGAGCTGTGAGTGGCAGTTGATTTTACCACATTTATAGCACAGATTAGCAATACTTTGCTTCAAGATGTTTCACCTCCTACCATCAGAACTGCTTTATTTGCAGAGCTAAACTGGGTGGCATTTCAGACCAATTTCTTATCAAATTATGGATACACAAGGACATGGCATCTTGTTTTTAAATTGGTAGTCTGTTGGGAAGATTACTGCATAAATGCACACACAAACTGAAGACCACAGAGACCTGTATGAGGGAAAAACAAGATTCATCTTCCCGATGAGTTTAGTTGGAACCCTTCCTCCTGTATGAATGGGCCCTCCTAAACCCTCAGCTGAAGTTCTGATCTGTAGCCCTCGCCTTATCAGAGAAGCGAGGAACCTTGTTGAGGGCCACAGTTCCTCTAGGCAACCCACAAAAGTGAGAGGAACACGGTGGTCCATTCTGAGCGAAATGGTGTGACGTGGTGTCCTGCAACAGCAGGGGGTTGGACTCCATGGCCTTCATGGCCCCTTCCAACTCTTCCATGATTCTGTGTGCAGTGTCCACACCCCTCTCTCTTTCTCTCTTCTTTGCTCAGTGTGACGAGTTTACTTGAATTTACTCCCAGTTAAGTAGTTATAGTATTGCAGTCTGGGGGAAAGTTTGATTCAATTCAATGAGAACTTCTGCTCAGTAAGGATGGAAAGATCAGCCCGTACTCTGCCTCTCTTGTACTTACTTGACTGCTTTCCCATGCTGGGCCCAGGCCAGGAAGTGAGCTGAGCTGAGATCAAGTGCGCAAATGCTCGCAGCTTCTTTGTGCCAAGTGTGCAAAGCCCACAAGCCACCTGTGTGCAGCAGAACTCTATTTGCGCAGTGGATATATGTTCACTATACAACACTAAGCACAAGTACCTGGTGGAAAGTACTCACTGGGACTTGCTTCCTGTCAGGTGCCCACATGAACGAGAGAGAGTGGGCTGGAGTCCAGGGAGCTGAGCCAAGGTAGTCCAAAGGAACCCTTCCCCCAAATGGGATTCTTCACACATCAGTACTCCTGAGTAGGTATTTTTAGTTTCCCATGCATTTCAGTGACACCTATATCATTTGAACGTATGTTCTAGTTGCAGGCCAACTCACACCATTTGGAAGGAAGGGTGTGGAGGAAACCACAAGGTCCGCTCCAAACCCTTCACTAGCAAAATCTATTCCTGGAGAGATGCGTGTAGATTTGAGGCGAGGACAGACCCTCCGAAGGAGCCTGTGCATTGCAAGTGGGTTTTGCAACACACGGTGAAAATGCTTTCTTTTGCATGTCTACATAATGCAACTACGTGTGCCAAGTGAGGGAGAAACAGATGGAAAGATACAATTTTTGAAGAAAAGTATCACCCCCCACTTATATTTATCAAGTCTGACACCAAGGGCTGGCAATACACAAAAACAGAATAGAAAGATCAGAGGAAACTTTGAAGATTTCTACAACCACTAGCTAAATCTCTCTCACATACACACTCTCTCTCTCAAGATTACACCTAGAATGCTAACATAGAAATTCTCTGATCAGCCTCTTAGGAACAAGGGCTCAAATCATATTGTTGGAAAAGCTGAAGATTTATGGGTGGTGTGCAGTACTTCACAAATACAACAACACAGGATGTAAAATACATAAAACTGGGATGTCAAACCCATGGCCCATGGGCCACATGTGGTCCAGAATGGCTATGAATGTGGTCAACATAAAATCGTAAACTTAAAACGTGGACCTTTTAAAAAAAAAAAAAAAAAGGTAACTCAACTGAGCAGTTCTCAAGCGTGAACTTCGTACATGACAATGTCATGTTGCGATGTCACATGAAATAAATGTACACATGCTCTCACTATTTGTGCGCATGGTGGTGACAGATATCATGAAAATTATGCACAGATCTTCTTGTTGTTTTTGCTCATCAGCTTTTGTTAGTGTTAGTATTTAATGTGTGGCCCAAGACCATTTTTCTTCTTCCAATGTGGCCCAGAGAAGCCAAAAGGTTGGACACCCCTGACATAAAGTATAAATAGCAGTAGAAAGCATGACACATTGCAATGGCTGTTTAAAACTATTTGTAACAACTAAACACAGCAGAACTCTTTGAAGAATGTTGTGCAGAAGGCTAAATGGATGGAACATCAATTGAAAAGCAAACAGAGGTATCCCCCTTTGACCCTTGTACTTACCGTGTTGGTCCAGGTGTGAACTCCATTCACCAAATGATGGATTGTGTCTTCAGCACACCTGTAAGAGTGATGTATGCAAAATCCATTTCAGTTTGCTTTAGAGCTGAAGTTGCCCGGTTTCCTCCTCTGAAACTGGAATGCAAACCTTTGTCCAAGCTTGCAGTGTAATCTGTAGGCAAGAGAAATGCGTATATTTCAACAGAAGTCATGAAAATTGCATTTTGGGAGGGGGCTTGTACACCAACGTGATTTAATCATTGATTAAAATAGCTGCTTTTAAAATAAAAATGAGCACAAGTGATGCATAACTTTGGGGAAAGTGCAAATTTTGGCACAAAAGGGGAAGCTTGCAAACAGCTGTGAACTTATGGTAGGATGAGATCTGGTGTGGAAACAGAAAATCTCAGATTTCTCAGGATATAGGAGAAATTCATTTAAGTCCATTTCTTGATCAAGATGTACCTACCTCACCTCTGGACTGAGCACAGGCTGGAGAACAGCCAGAGATTACAGTCCTCAGATGTCCGAGCTCGCAATATAACTCGTGCCTTCTTCAAAAAAAAAAAAAAAAAAAAAAAA
>NW_025335873.1:6465708-6542784 GCF_004798865.1 Varanus komodoensis | reverse complement strand
GGATGTAGGACAGGGGGGGAAAATAACAGAAAATTAGAGCCCACAAATACCCACGCTCAAAAAAAAACCGTGCCTTTTTAAAAAAAAAAAAAAAAAAAAAAAAAAGCATTAGAGAGCATGTGTACATGAGAATGCACGTGAAACATACCTGTCCTTTTGGAAAACGTGCCCGAACATGCTTCCATCAATGGTGGAATAAAATATGCAGAACTGATGTTTAAATTTGGGGAAAATATGCATACATTTTCATATAAAAGGCGGGAGGAGTTCACAACCTGATATGCTTGGCACTCAACCCATGAGAAGCCATAGGTTGAGAACAAATGACCTCCGCTTTCCACATCCCTAAGATGTTCAACATCCCACACCAATTATCAAATAGCCAGAGGTTATTGTTGCCCTGAGTCCAATTCCAGGCAGCTCTCGCCTAATTTGAAAGGCTCTCAGGGTGCCATCTCTTTGGACCTGTGGCAACAGTGATTGGTCCCTGTGTAGGAAAGCAGGAGAGGAAAGATAAGTGAAGGGGCAGAAAAAGAAAAGTGGGGACCCACCGCCTACCCACTGCTGACTTGAGGCCTTGACAAAGTAACTTGGCAAGGATACAAGTAAGGTAACCTTATAGGACTGTCTCTGGACAAGGGCACCCATGTAGTCTGTGCAGGTACTTCTCCTACCTGTGCATGGTTGACCTCCATCCCACCTTGCCATTGGCTTGCTTCCTGCTCTTTGCCTTAATAAATTCCTGCATGGCCCTCTACGGTGGTTGTTCTTTCCAAAAAATGTTGAAACACAGACCCCACTGATGCTTCCAAGCTGCCTTTGATCTGTCGCTCAGCACACAAATTTGCCTTAGCTGTCTATGCAAATATTTCCTCAAAATTACAAATATTCAAAATGTCAGAAACATGCAAGGGCCTTTGTTAAAGCACGTTGTTTTATGGGATTAACAACAAGCTGGGATGCGTGGAAATGTTGACATGTTATTTGTACAAGGCTGAGGGTGGAGAAGGGGGAGAGGGAAAGGAGGAAAAGAAAAGGATTGTAATAACAATGCAGCAAGCCAGCTGAACAAGCCATAAATACAGTATAAGGCCCTAAATATATAGATGCAGATATTTAAGTGAACCAGTGAAAAGGGAAAGAAAACTGTGCTTTAACAAGAGGATGGTGTTGGTTTATAGCTGTCTGGTGTGCAGGTGGGTGGTACGAGGCAAAATTAATTCCAAGGCGCAAGCCCTGGATCAACATATTTGGGGGAAAAATGTACCTTTGTATCTAAAAAATCAGAGTGCCATGAATATTTAACAAGGGAGAGAAAAAGAAAGATTTTTGTCATCTGGTAAAACAGTCTCTGAGAGGCTTAGATTTGGCCTGCCTTGTGTAAGCTTCCCTTCTTTGTAAACAAAGTACGTCACATGCCAGAGAAAAGATTGCAATCCTTAATTTGAGCTGGAGATCAGCAATTTCAGAGTCTCAGATGCCACCTTAGAAACAAATCAATTCCCCAGATTTATTATGATCACCACTCTGGCTAATTCAGGCTTCAGTCCTCTAGCCCAGAGGTATTCAGTGCACAACCAACGGGTCGCATTTGACCAATGGCTGCTCCTGAGGTGGTCTATGGAGTGGCAGAGGTCTTTCCAAAGACCTATGTAAGAGCTCTAGTTCAGATGGCCCTTGTCAAAACTGACAGCTTGGAGTAAGGGGTTGGTTTACTTTTTTTCACTTTCTCAAGGCTTGGCAAATGTTGGAAATGTCCAGGTCACTGAAACCTACCAGGTTCATGCAGAACACCTAGAGGGTCTTGTCACAAAGAGGGAAACTACTGGTCAGCTCCTTTCTTGGGCAAAGATCCATCCATGGCGTTGTTTGCTCTTGTCAGATGACCTTCTGACAGCTGTCATAGAAAGCAAAGTAGAAATTTAGCCTATTTCTCTATCTTCCTCTCCCATTTTGACAGGAGAAGTTTCCAACACATTTCATTTCAGACCCTGGTAGGAGTGCAGGTGAACATTTGTGACAGACCCAATTTTGTCCACTAAAAGAAAGGTTTTGGAGCTGAATGCCAGAGATCCAAAGTCAAATTATGTTCTATGAGTAATTGCTGGAGTTCCCCCTGCCCCCCTATATATGTGCAGGGCACTGACCTTCATTATTCCAGTAGGGAATAGATTTCTGTAAGAGGAAATCAGGTCAGAATTATTAGTGGAAATTTCAAGGACCACAAGCTTCAACCTAAGCCAAGCAGCTTCTAAGAACTGGGTTACCCCTTGTTCAGCAAAAAGCAGTATTGAATATGCAGGACCAGAGAAAGAGGGCTATAACTTAAGAAGTCCTGTTGTCTGACACCAGTTCAAGATTACTGGCTAACTGTGTAACATACATCACTCCCACCTTCTGGCCAACAAGCAGCAAGAACCTTCCTGAGGATGGAGCTAACACTGTTTGGTTAAGAAGAGAAGAAGATTCAGTTTGGGATCAACTTCTTATCCAGAATGGTAACCTTTCACCAGTTATCTGACTCTCTGACTTGACCGTTGTCCTTTGTTAAGGGCCTCTGAAATACTTCTTTTCTACCACAAAGCCAGCCTGGCAGGCCTGCTTCAAGATAATAACAAATGCAGTCAGAAGCCTCTTTTCTGAAGCCATTTGGAAGCAGAAAATGGTGGGCTTTCTATGGGGGTGGGGAGAGACCAGTTTCCAACAGAATGCTACGAAATCTGTCCCATGTATGCACTGTGAATTGTCAGTCACCTTTCATTCCATCATTGATGGGATCAGAAGCTGCAAAAATGTGTTTTTGTACACTTTTGCATGCATTTGAAGTTTCAAAAATTCACATTCCTGAAAATGCAGAAATCCCCCTCAAAATACACAAAAATCCCTGCCATACCCATATTGACATACTTTAACCCATGGGAAATACATTTTTCGTGTATTCTATGTATTTCAGTACAATGAAATTTGCAGAATATTATGTGCAGTCTCTCTCTCTCTCTCTATCCAGCAGCCATGGAATCCATAACTTGGGTAAAGCCAAGTGCTTGGATTCTTAGAGGCTCATATTGAGTGTATTGCAGATCCAACATCCTTAATTCTGCCCTCTGTTGACCTCATTCCAACTTCTGATTCAGCTGGTAGAATTTGCTCAAAATCCATTATGCCTAATTGAAAACAAATCCATTTCTGTAGTGACTCCATTAATGGCCCAGTGAAGGGGTTGCTTTTGCCTGTGTGTATCCTAAAATATTCTGGGCAGACCTTGTCCTTCTTCCTCTGCAAAAAGAGCCACATTAGAATGAACAAATAATTTAAGTTTCATCTCTGAAGCCAGGTTCTCTTGTGCCTTGAAGTGGCTAAATTATGAAGTCCCTTCAAGGCGATCAAACTGGTTAGTCCTAGAGGAGATCAACCCTGACTGCTCTTTAGAAGGCCAGATCCTGAAGATGAAACTCAAATACTTTGGCCACCTAATGAGAAGGAAGGACTCCCTGGAGAAGAGCCTGATGCTGGGAACAATAGATGGCAAAAGGTGAAGGGGACGGCGGAGGATGAGGTCGAGTCACTGAAGCAGTCCGCCTGAGCTTAGGTGGACTCTAGGGGATGGTGGAGCACAGGAAGCCCTGGAGGAGTGTAGTCCATAGAGTCACGATGGGTCGGACATGACTTCGCTACTAACAACAACAAAACAGGGATATGTGTAAACCCCCCAGAAGGTGTGCCATTTTGAAGAGCTAGTTTTCCTGGCTGTATAAGTCACTGATTTTCATGGGAAACTGCACTCATCACATGCTTGAGGTATCACCTAAAGATAGTAACAAATGTTTTCTTCCATGGCACATTCCAGATGGACTCATAGCATGCATTCCCTGCTCATAGTGCGTGGATTCTGGTTTGGGGGTAGGAATCTGCTGGACTTGCTCAGCTCGAGAGGCTGGACTGCAGCCCTCATTTGCTTGGCACACGCCCTCTGCTCTCCTTCAGTGCAAGTGGAGTCCAGCTTCCCCACACATGACTTGCAGGCTTTGTGCAAAAGACTGTGCTTTCTGCATTGTGTCTTGGCTTAGCTCACTTCCTGGCCAGGGCTCAGCATAGGGAAGAGGGCTGATGAGCACAAGTGAGACAGATTCTGACCCAGTTCTAACATCCCTGAAGCCACGCTACATTCTGGGCTTAGGTTTCCTTAAACTCCTTAAGCAGCAGCTCCCACACAAGTATGCTACTTTTAAGACTGTACAGATACGTTGCCTAGCAGAATCCACTCTGAGAGCCAGCTGGGTAGATGGCATTTCATAACAGGATAAATTGGTCCCTGCAACAGCAGGGACTTGGACCTGATGGCCTTGTTGACCTCTTCCCACTCTACTATCCTATAACTGTATGAAATAGCTAAACCTAAACACATAATTTGATGGCATCATTTGAAACCTCGATGGCTACTTGTACTCAGACTCTGTCTCTTCTGCACCCTCACACCCACATAACACATGTTTCTGGCTGCATCCTTGAACAACCAATGGATGGATTACAATCTGTTCACAGAATACAGCTGGGCATAGCATTAGCTGACTGACAGATCCAAAGGCCAGAGTGATAGAGTTGGCCATCACAGTAAGCTGCTTATTCCATCTCTGCCCTTGCAGCAGGACTGAACTGTGCAGAGTGGGCCTTTTTGTAGTTTTTCCAGGATTTTATCCAAACAGATTAATAGAACTGAACAGCTTTAGCCTTCCAAGTTTGCACTTCTCCAAAATTCACAGTGGCATTCCCCAGATTTTCAAAACTGTGATCCAATGTGTATAACTGGGGAAGGGATATATGCAGACATGCATGCAAAGGTTCATTCAGGTGAAGCCGTATATTCAGAAAATGGATAGTGAAATCCTGCCCATATTAGAAAAATGATACATTTGAAATGCATGTATCAGAAGAGATGTGAATACATTGTGTTTGAATTAAAGAAACACCTCCAAGTTCAGGATGAAGCAGACTTGGAAAATGTCTGGTTGGAAGAGGTTGCTTCTTACTATGTTGCTCTTCTGCTGAAGGGACTGCATCGGTTGCTGATGTACCACTAGCCCAGACTTTTGGTTTTGGAAATAGAGTTCGAAACTTGAGGGACCCGGGATCAGGCAATCTGAGAGGTCATCTTCTCCCTTTCCAACCTTCCCAATCGTGCAGGCCATTGGAAGACATTATCCTGGGGTCCACCAGGGAAAAAACCATCAGTGTGGTGAATCCACTCCCTAACTTTGAGGCCAAACAGTCGGGACACCTCTAGAGGTATCTTTTCTCCAGAAGGGCTTCCTTGCTGATCAGGCACAGGGTGAATGTTACCCCATTCTTAATTCATGATTGATACTCTTTTATCTCATTTGCCTTTTGAGTGTTTGCTACTTTGGAATGTGTCCAGCTACAACGCAAGACAAAATGTGTAAATAATAAATAAATCAACGGCTGTTAAGACCACAAACAAATGAAAAACCAGTTCGAGGCAAACGTGACACATCCCTCCATGTCTAACTGCCGAGAAATTCCAACTTTGCCTCAGTGCACTGATGACACTGACATTTAATATATGTAGAGCAGCATTTTGGAGAAACTCGTTGCTTATTCATAAAACATTGGCCATGTTTCGGAGGATGTTCTTTCCCACATGGCACTTGGCCAGCGAAAAGTGTGGGCAAAGCTCCAGCAAGAGCGGCACTGGAGAAGCAGCTAATGGAGATGGCTGGAAACCGAGATGAGTGCTTCAGTGTGTGCAAAATGAAGCAAAAGGTGCACTGGTCTTCCAAGCTACTGCATATGGAAAGGGGTGTTATGTGGGATTAGACGGCATCTTTTCTCATTTTTAATTAACCTTCTTCACCTTTGTGCTGTTATAGGCACACACAGTCCTTGGTCCTGCATCAAGGGTGTAATTAGCACAGGCTGACTATGCTTTGCAAGAGAAGTGCTTTCCAGATAGATAAGAAGAAGAGTAAAGCAGAGGTTACGAGGACTTCACAGAAGTGAGCAGATTTGAGAGGGGGGTTCGAGGAACACAGAGAGAAAGCTCATGAGATGGCCTTCACTCCCCTCATTTACCTTCTGTGGGTCTTCCCAAAACAGCTGTGGAAGCCCAAAGGGGGATGAAATCGGGCTGGGTCTGGGGTTTTCTATGGATCTGGCCATGTCTCAAACCATAACATTAATTTCATGTTTAGGAAGATGTGGGCTGTCATAATTACTTGGGAATCCTCTCTTTTTATCCAATCACTATATATTTTACTTTGGACATTTACTTCTTTCATAGCCTTTCTGAAATTCCCTATCCTTTCCCCAGGCAGAAAAATAGGGAAACAACGTCACCCCAATTTTCCTGGGGAAGGAGAAATTCTACAGGTTTCTCAGGCTGGGCAGAATTGTATGTCCTCCACAGAGTACTGGAGAAGGAAGTGTGGTGATCCCTATACTTTAAAAAAAAAGTGGGGGGAGTTGAAGACAATTTTGCACAATGGCCTATTGTTCTAGGAGAGAAGGATGGTCAGGGGAAAAGACACCCTAAGAAATTGTCTCAGCTAAAAAAAAAAAAGAAAAAAAAACTTCTCTTAGAAATGAGAAAACTTTGGATTGTGTGTGTCTGTGTATATGTGTGTTTTAATCAGTTGTTGTTGTTTTAACATTAAGCCAATTTGTAGATCTTGATGGTTGGAAATTATGTAAGTGTGTGGGTTGTGGCGGGGTGAGGAGAGAAAGAAATTTCAGTAAAAAAAGCTATATTGCCTGTAGATCTAAATAAGGGATCCACGTCCATCTCCCCACAGCCTCTCTCTCTCTCTCTCGCACACACACATTTTTTAAATGCTGCTGTTTCAGAGAAAAGGTGCAGCCACTCCAGCTGCTGGCAGTAAATCATCCCACTGGTTCTCCAGGATGTGTGCTGAAGAAGGAAAGCCATTGATGAATGGGGCTGTCCATACTTACATTGAGAGCAGAACAGCTGTGAGAATCTCCGAGCACCATGAGTACCGCTTGTAACCGCCTCTCTGTCTCTCCTCCTCGGCTACGCTCACTGACAGTGATGGATGTCCCGCTGCTGCACAGGATTCAGCCAGTGGTGTGAGCGGCTACTGGTGTTTGGCACGATTTGGAGCAAATCCCGGTTCCCCTTGGATGTGGCAAAGCTCCTGCGTGAGGTCGGGCTGTCTGTCCCGGATGGGCAAAGCTGGCAGCCTTCAGGCAGGAGGAGTGGAGAGAGGTGCGATTGCTAACAATGGCCTCACCTCTGTTAATTGTGGTCTCTGGCTGTGGGGCAGTGTAGGAATGAAATCGATGCTGCTGCTGCACCAGGTGATTTAGGCTTCACCTTTTGAATGCCTCCAACACAGGTAAATCTGCTACAAATGCTTTAATTGTTCTCTTCATTCTAATCGAGAGAGAGAGAGAGAGAGATAAAGAGCAAGCAAGCATTGAGAAATGTTGCTGTGGACCAAAGACTGAATTCTGAGCATCATCCACTGATCTTGAATCTAGCGATGGATGAACATCATGACTGCACGGTCACCTCCCAGAGGGTTTCCAACCAAAGCAAGGTGCAAAATGAGGCAAACTCAGTGCACTGTAGAGTGAGTTTGCACATGATGATCCTACATGGCACAGGACAGTCCTCTGTTGGAAGGGGTAGAAGACCAGAGGGGAGTTTGTTCCATAGAAAGTGGCCACCACTGAGAAGGTCCTTCTTGTTGTTGCCACCAAGTGAGCCTTCCTTGGAAGTGACCATTGGAGGCAGGCTCCAGAGGTGGATTGGAGTCCTTGGGCAGATGGCAATCAGGAGAGGTGTTCTGTCAGATATTGTGGTCCCAGGCCATGTCAAGCTGCATAGGTTAAAACCACCATCTTGAGGAGTTGAGTTTTGTTGAGTTTGGCTCGGATGCATACCGGCTGCTAATGCAAGTGGGCCAGAACTGGTGTTGTACGCTGTAAACATCTGGTCCCTGTTGTTAATCTGGCTTTTGCATTTTGATGATGGATGGATGGATGGGTAGATAGCTATTAGAAGGAAGTACTTTAAGGTATTTCCTGATATACTGTCTGAGCTATTTTTTTTGTTCTCAGTCTCGTAAAGGTCACTTTAGCGAAAGCTATGTATTTATTATGATTTATGATTAGTGTTTACATACCACCTTTTGTGCTAAAATGCCAGCAAGATGCTGTACAACAATTTAACACTGTAAAACAATAAAAAGATGGCCATTAAAACGGTCACAACATTAAACAACACCCTTCGAAAAGGATGAATCAAAAAGACTGTCATTGCAAAGGCCAGGGAAGCGTGTGGGGAAGCTCATTCCATAGCCAGAGAACAACACGGAAGAAATGCAGAAGGTTCTCTGGATGTAACAGTTTTTAAGGCTGCCTCCATCCCTCACCCCTCTGTTGAGGATCCAGGATGGTAGCCGGTCTCATGTTACTTCCTGCAACATTTGCAAACAGACTAAACAATCAACCAAATACCTCCTGGGAGGAGATGCAAGAGGTGTGCTATTAGCCTTGCTAATGATTAGTCCCAGACCAAGAAACTGTGGGAAAGGTTTTGCACATGCAAGGTCTCTGTCCCCAAATAGGACGGAGAAATTTGACGGGGGGGCTTTGCACACAGCTGACATGAAAATACATTCTTCAAAATAGGATCTCCTCTCTCTCTCTCTCTCTCTCTCTCTCTCTCCCTAGAGATGCTGTTACTGAGCTAAACAGCCAAGTAATCAAGAAATTGATATAGCAGTCTAAAATGTGAGCTCACGGGGGGGGTGTGGGGGGGGTTCTACTTTGAACTTCCTTTTGTCTGGTCTTCCTTGTTGTTCCTAAGTTGACTGGCGCCTTTGAAGCACCCAGCCTTGTCTTCTTTCAGCTCTGCTGACAGCAAAAGAAAATGTGCATCAGAAATGAAATTTCTTTATTTCGACATCAGGAGTAAACAAGACGTCAGTGGTTTTGCGAGACAGAGGAAGAATGGAGAAGTGGAGGCAAACAGTATGTGAAAGGGGGCATGATGGAGGAGTTAGAGATCATATTTTCAAATGAAAGTGACAGCAGAAGCCAGGAATGTTAAATCCTTGAAGAAACTGGAATATTGGGAGGGAACACACACACACACACACACACACACACACAACCAAATAGAAAAAACTGAGCTCCCCTATGCTGCTCATGAAATTGAGCTTGAAAAGATGAATTGATCTCAACTGTTGCACACAGTTTTCAAAGTAAAGAGAAGAAAACAAAATGGAACACATTTTGTCGAAGGCTGCACTTTCTTCACTAAAATGGCTGTCAACATTGACTAGGCCTTCGTCTGAACTTCTACTGCTTTGACCATGAACCACCTGTTAACAAATCATCTTATTAAAGTGTCTGTTTCTTTTTGCCTTGGTCTTCTTCAGAAATCAAATTGTGGGATGAAAGGTGGAGGGGGTTGATGAAATCCACACTGACTTCGTCTTTAGCATGAACCTGTCCAAGCTCTCTCTAATTCCTAGAATTCAAGTCCTACTAACCCGCAAGTTCTCATCTTTCTGATCTTCGGCATTGTCAGTATTCTATTGTTACCCACTTTCTATACGTCTGAAGATTTTTCTCACATTTTGCTAAGACATTACATATGTGTTTGTCTGGGCAACATACACCTCAGAATGTCAAGTGTTTCTTTCAGAAACCCATGGATTCTATGAGGCAAAAGGCAGCAGAATTGTATCCAAAACAGGCATGGCTATAATTCTCTCCTCTGCCCATCATTCATCAACAGCAGCAAGTAATCTGCCCCCAGGTATTTTCCTTGTGCCCCAACTTATACAGGGCTCCCCCTGGCAGCTTCATGGTTGGGGGGCAGAGATGGATAGAGTGAATGATATCCTTCTGGAGTGGGGCACAGCCTGGAAAAATGGACTGTGGCCTGGAGAAATTGGAGGGTTGGCATGGGACTGAGGACCACAGGTCTCCGATTGGGCCCTGGCCATGACTAGAGGTTCTCCTCCTCTGGTCTCTATAAGGCCATTGAGTTGTAGAAAGACCTGCAGAAGGAAGTGGCATCTCTTGTGGATTTCCCCTGCTTTTCTCCTCCGCGCTTGCTGGTATCCCCTTTTTCCTTTCCAGTCACACACAGCCTCCCTTGGTTCATTCTCTCCTTGCTGAGATTGGAGATTAGATAGAGCCTGGATTTATAGCTAGTGGGGAAAAAAATTCACTCCTATCAAGGATTCAAATGATTAAATATCCCACCATAGAAATACTTTTAGCTTCACTTACAGTACCATCTCACTTACACACCGAGGCTTAGAAAATCAACCTGAGTAATAAGAATCTGAAGAGGGAAGGAAACCAGGGAAGCAGAAGGCGGAGGAGGAAGGAGGAGACGGAGAGACTGGGAGAAAAGGTGGAATAAGAGGCGAGACAACTAAGTGAAGGGACTGCTGAGAAAGAGAAATGGTTTCCCCCACCCTTCTGTAGCTCTGAAGGCCTTTGGGAGCAAAATTTTGGGCTCTTTCTTATTCAAGGAAGAAATTCTGGGCAGGCATAAGCATGGAAGTGTTTTACTAAGGTGTACTAAGTACTAAGCTTGTTTTCCATCCATGGCCTCACTCCCATGGGAGCCATCAGTCAGAGACCACATGCTTGGACAGGGCTGAATCTGCTGGTGTATACAGTTCCTCTCTCTTTGGGGAGCCCCGCCTTCTCCTAATAGGCCATCTTGTCCTTTCCCTTTCCCATCATCCCTTTCCTTCCCTTTCTTTCTAACACCCCTTTCCTCTTTTCTTCCTCAGTTAGTTTTCACTCTAACCAACTTCACAGGGTTCTTCTGGAGAAGACAAAATCGACCTCATTCAAAAAATGGTGAAATTACAATGTATATTCATTCATTCATTCATTCGGGGAACTTCTATGCCGCCCCATTCGCCGAAGTCTCAATATATCAAACTATATTATTACAAAGAAGAGAACTCTGCAGAGACAAGTGGGGCAACATGGCCCTCCGGAGATGTTGACCTCCTGTTTATCAGCCCCAGCCAGCATGGCCCAAAGATCTGCATGGCTGCATGTTGCTCAGCTCTGGTAAAGAAGGTTTCAAGGCTGCACAAAGAGCGTATGTAGAGCAGCCTTCCCCATCCTGCTGCTTTCCAGATTGTTTGAACTTCAGCCCCCACCACCCCAGCCAGTTTGGCCAATTGTAACCCGAGAGAACTGGAGGAGGTAATCCGATTTGGGGAATACTGGTAAAGAGGGCACCCACACCTGTATTTACCTCTGCTCCCAAATAAAGTCCAACGTATGCCTTAGAGAGGAGGCCTTGGGAAGTCCTTTAGACACGATGCCATAAGGCATCAGCCATCCTATTCTATGCAGGGAGACTCCACATGGGATTTCAACTCCCGAAGTTGCAGGTTCCTAAACACAGCCTGTTCCCAATCCATGCGAACTTCATGTGTGTTCATTCCATTCTATCTCCTTATCAATTATTTTTGTACTCCTTTTTTTTTCATTTTACATGGATTCTGTCCTAAACTCCGCAGAGTTTTACATCTCTGTAATATAGAATGGGTGGAAACAGAAGCTGCCAGTGGATGGAAACTGTAAGGAAGCAAAGTTCGGCTAAAGATTAGGAGAACCTTATTAATTTTGAGAGTTGTTTGACCACAGGTGACAAGCTCTGCTTCACTGGATCTGTCTAAGCAGAGGCTGCACGACTGTAAATGATGTCTCAGCTGTAGCCTGCATTTCAGAGCTTGCCTTGAACTCTGGGAGAAAGGTTCCTTCCAGACTTTGATGGTCCTATGGTCTAGTTCAAGCAACTTGGAAACACAATCGTAATCACTTAGAAAACCCAAAGATTTAGCCCTGTGTCGACCTTTCCTAACTGCATGAAGCCACGTGTTTCAATCCAAATGTCCTCTAACGCAGCCGCAGTTGCTAATGGTGGTTATGGATCAACTCAGTGGCTCCTCATTATGCAGTTTGATGCAGCATAAAATCACCATTGGATAAGATGGGAGAAAAGCAGATTTATGAATAATTCAATGTGGCAGGGAGCAAAATGTAACGGAGGTCCCATGTCTTCTCCTTCTCCGTATCTGCTTCCCATTTGTTAATGCAGGGATGAATTGTGTGTGTGTGTGGGGGGGGGTAGTGAGGGGTCTTCAGGTACCATATGCTGGGATTTGGGTCCAGAATTAAAACTTCTACTCCAGGCTGGCTAATTTTAGCTCTGCAATGACTCCTCGGTGGGCTGCAGGAAGAGCATGGAGCATGCTGGGAAGAAAGAAAAAGCTCACTTTTCACCTTGGGTGCAGCGTCCTGCCAAAGTACCTGCCCAATCTCAGTCAAATTGGCAATGAATTATTAACTTCCCATTTGCATACTGTCTTTTTGTCTAACATCAGTGGCACTCCCCTGAGCAACTCCAGCAAGGACATCGAGAGAGAGAAATTGTGCAGAAACGGCACATACGCATACCCACGAAAGTTTAGGATTAGTAGAGCAAACGTAGCAATGAATGGATTGTGTTAACTCTGTTCTGTTCGTGTTTCAACAATTGGCAATGGCATTGAAAACCACCAACAATCATGAAATGTTGTCAACCATCAATCAATCTGTCAATGGTGGAGGGTTTTTTTTGGAGGGGGGGTTCAAAAATTTTGTTCCACTCATGCTAATGTCCATGAGCACCAAGTTACACCTGCTAATACACGTTTGCACAGGTGTGCATTATAGTAAATTCCCCCCAGAGGTGTTTTAAAAAACCTGATCCACCAGTCAAGAGAATTTGTGCAACATGGGAAATGAGTATCCATCCTGCACTCTGCAGCCTGGAGCCAAAGAACTCTGAACTTATTCAAATCCATTGTGGATTTCTCCAACATCCTGAAATAGATCTACTGGAATCACGTCGGTTATGACTAAATTAAGTCTTATTGATGTCAGTCTGACTGCTCTGAGGATTTATTTTACTTATTTAAAATGTTTCCAGGGCAGAAGTCCTTGCATGGCTGCTCACAATAATAAAGCGGACTGAAATAAATTGATAGAAACCACCTTCCAAAACACAGCAACAGAACACATACATATGATCAGGGGAAGCAGTGAATCAGGAAGCATAACTAAAGCTGGACGTCGTCCTTAGGAACAATGGCCTCTGCTTCCAGCCTCTGTAAGGCTATCTACATATTTAATTCATGAATGGCACCCTCCAGGGTCATGCCAGGCCTTCTCAGTGGTCTGCAACAATACTGGTTTTAGAAATAACCCTGAAACAGTTAAATAGGTGCCTTCTGGCTCACTTCTGTCCTACTCATGGGCTGAACAGGGATGGCTCCAACACGGAGCAGAGCAACGAGGTAGATCCCGTCATCGGATTTTTTTTGATTTGAGCATAATGGAAGGGTCAGAAGTGGTGGTGGTGGTGATAAGGTACTGACAAGGGACATCAGGAATTTTCAACCTGTTGCAATCAAATCATTTGGTGGACCTTGGATTCAACGTATTTTTGCTAACCCTGTGCACATCAGCTTCCACAACTGTTTGTTCTTGGCTTGGCTTTAGTCGAAAAGCAAGAGGGAGAGAGAGGGAGGACAAACAAAGAAAATGCTTGCAAAAGCAAAGGTATCTGAGAGATTCCAAGGAATATCTAAACATAAAGAAGAGAAGAACATCCTGACAAATGTAAAAGGACAGCCCTAAAGCATCCATTACTTACAGCGTGGAACCTGTGCTTCTGCGAAGGACCTGCAAGGTATAATTGCTGGCTAGCATTTTTGTTGTTGTCGTCATTGTTGTTGTGTGCCATCAAGTCACCTCCAACTCATGGCAACCCTATGAGTGAAAGCCCTCCAAATTGTCCTATGCATGCCAGACCTGCTCAGTAATTCTAAAATCAAACTGGTGGCTTTCTTTATGGAGTTTATCCATCTTCTATTTGGTCTTTCTTTTCTTCTGCCTTCAACTTTCCCTAGCTTGATTGTCTTCTCCAGGGAGTCTTGCCGTCTCAGGATAGGGCCAAAGTATGACAGCCTCTGTCATTTTTGCTTCTATAGCGTTCATTGAACTTCCAACATGCCCTCAAAGTCCCTCCAGTTTCTCCCTGGCTCCAGACCGTTTCCATCTCCCCATAATGACAGGAAGCACTGTACAGATACTGACAATATCTTTAAGCCCCAAGATCACAGCTTGCTACTAATTACAGGAATAAATAACTGGTGACTTCAGCCATCTGTTCTTTATTTGGCAGTGCGCTTGTGTCTTTGCAGAATTTGTGCCACCTGCAGGCTCCACCAGGGTCCCTTGGAGAGCCGGTCACTCTGACCTCTAAATTCACAGATCTGCAGTCATACAAGCGCTGTTTGCAAGGGCAGCCCCAAGAGCTCTTCCTTGTCAACCCCCTCTCATTTCGGAAACCCCAGAAGGGAAATAATTAATGCACTCAATTTACTTTCATCAGTTGTTCAGTTCTGAAGAGAGAATGGCAAATGGTAGCTGAGAACTCCACACTGTGCGTGCTTTAATTCTAGTCAGTGCCCTGCACCCAGAACTGCTAAATATTTATTGGAAATTCAACCCCCCCTTTTTCATTGGCCCCAATTCATTAACCCCCCAATTCATCCATCTTTTCTCCCCGCAAAGATCATTCATTCTTTGCTTGCCTGTGCCATTCTTCTTTTAGTCATGTTACCTCTTTGGGCTCCAACTTTTACAGTTCTTTCACTTGACTCCTCTCCTCTGTGGTAGAAGAAAGACCTCAAGCTTGTACATCCACTCTGGGGGCATCCTCCATACCCACAACAAAATTTGATCCTTTTCTCCCTGAAGTGGACTGCCCCCAGGCATCAACTCCCACTAAAACTACTCATACAGCAATGAAGGGACTAGAAAATACCTTCAAGAGTAAGGATGTTCCACTGGAGGGCAACGCCAAGATCATTCATGCAATTGACCACTATGGGTGGGTGGGTGTGAAAGTGGGACAGTGAAATAAAGCTGGAAGGAAACAAATGGACAACTTCAGAACATGGTGCTAGAGGAAAGCTTTGTGAATACCCTGGAGAGACAGACGGACAGACAGACACGTGGGTTCTAGGTCAAAGCAAGCCAGAGTTTTCCTAAGAAGCAAACATGATGGAACAGAGGCAGGACACATCATGAGAAAGGAAGGCTCCCTGAAGAAGACGGCCATGCCAGGGAGCAGCAAAGGCAAACCGTACAAAAGATAGATTGGCTCCAAAATGGAAGCCACAGCATTGGATTTAGAACAGGTAAGCAGTGCTGTCAAGGTTAGGCATTTTGGAGGGCCGTCATTCATGGGGTTACCATAAGATGGAGAAAACTTGGCAGCACCTAAGAACAGCATCTAGGTATGCAATGGTCCATCTATTAATTATCACTGCTATGCGATCTCTGCTGTTCTATACTATCTTCATGACTAACAAGCAGAAAGTCGCAACATCACAGCCACTGCAAGACCGAAAGAGAAGGTAACAACATCAGCGGGCTGCCTTCTGTTCCATTAAAATGTGCTTAAGATCTTCTGACAGATGGGAATCGGAACTTCTGGATGAAATGGTACAAGGGTCTGGAGCATATGGCATGCTGTTCGCTGAGAGGAACTGGGTGGGAGTGCAGAAAGACAGACAAAAACTGAATTGCAGTTTAGAGAAGGGTGCAGTGAAAAGCAGGTGCCACAAATGAATAACATTCTGACCTCTGGGCGTGGAGGAAGAGGGCGCTCATTCATTCTGCCCTTCCCTTGCAGGGGCCTTTTCCACTTCCATCAGGCAGAAAGTAGGTTCTCGGGCTGTGTCCACCAAGTTAGCCTATAAAACCCATAGATCTTCCGTACCCACATCTATGTAGTGCACAGGTTAGTCCTTAGAAGTGGGATGGGTAGCCCAACCAGGAAAAAGGCCCACAACATTATTTTAAAGCTTTGCTGGGGGTGGGGGGACCCTTTTTAAGGCCAGAATGTATATATGCACAAGGTACACACAAACAGAAACTCAAATACTTTGGCCACCTAATGAGAAGGAAGGACTCCCTGGAGAAGATCCTGATGCTGGGAACGACTGAGGGCCAAAGGAGAAGGGGATGGCAGAGGACGAGGAGGCTGGATGGGGTCACTGGGGAGGTGGGTGTGGGCCTGGGTGGACTCCAAGGGATGGTGGAGGACAGGAGAGCCTGGAGGACTGTTGTCGTGCACGACTTTGCAACTAACAGCAACACAACAACAATGCACAAACAAGCCGTATGCTCAATAGCGGGAAAGGGTAACCAGGGATTAAGCATCCAGCTAACCTGACTAGACAGTGCCCATATTCTCTGCACTTCTTTTCTGAGGTTACAGTTTACAGTTCTAGTTAGTGCTCCAACCATGTTGGACAGATGCAATGACAGAACAGAGGAGATGGTAAAAGAGCACCCTCTAACTGTAAGGGAAGCGCTGAAGCCCTGCTCCGTGAGATGTTTCTCCAAAGTTTTCACCTCTTCACTGCTTCACACAATGTTCAGGTATGGTTTCTTTCCATCCCTCCCCCACAATAATGGTCAAAAGTAATCTTCTTTGGGTGTTTTCCCCTCTGTGATCTTTCCTTCCTTCCTTCCTTCCTTCCTTCCTTCCTTCCTTTGAACTTCCTCTTCTACCTTTCTCTAACTTTCTCCTTCCCTTCTCCCACCAAAGGCATAGTTCCTTGACCCCCTATTTAAATTCCTCTTCCCAAATCCTTCTTCTGATCTTCTGTTGAACCTCCAGCATCCCTACATTATTACTCCCTGTGTCCAGACCTTTTGACTCCAGTAGCCAAGTAAAAACCTGTCATCAATTTGAGCTTCCTTGAAGCTGCTGCCTGTATTCTTATCACCTCTTGTTCTGCAGACTCTCCTACCAGAGAGCCCAAGCCGCCTGAGCCAACAGCTAGATTCCAACAACCTAAACTAAACTTCTGACCTGGAGTCATATTCCAAGAGCAAGCAACACACTGGACTGGACAAGTTCTCTTCCTTCTAAGCAAGCTTCTTTCACATCTGGGATGGAGAGAATTCCAAAGAAGAAGAAACTGAGGAAAGATATTTATCATTTAGGCAGAAGACATTGAATGCTTAGCTCTTAAAAGTCTGAGTATACATTTAGGTGCAGAATTAGGGTTGGCGCCTCTTGTCTTTCAAGTAACTGTTAAAGATGAGAGACACAACTACTTATCTCCATTCTGAGAGTAGCTCTACTGACTGAATGTGGCTATTGCCGATAGAAAAGAATTTTGCCTAGTCCATTCTTTAAAAGAACTTACAAAAATGCACATAGTGCTTCATAAAAGAGACTGAACATGTTAGAAAGTTCTTACCAGAGTTAAATGCAGGAAAAATGGCATTCCATCTATCCCATGTTTGGTTGGCTAGTTTATATCAAGACGATCTCTCTCTCTCTCTCGCTCTCTCTCTCTCTCTCTCCATTGCTCCTCTTTTCCACATAATCTTTCCAAGATGCTTGAGGACATGCTGATGAATTTATAGAAGATTATTAAACCCATAACCTTGATTTCAGTGCATTTGACTTAAGTTCAAAAATATTTGGGATCTTTAGCCTAAATTAGGCTATTTTCTTTAGCCACCCACTAAAACAAACATTTCCTTTAGGCACACTCAAGATAACTCTCCCCAGAAAGGTAGGCAAATATTGAAATATATGATGAAAGGGGAAGCCAGGAGGCAGATGAGGGTGGACACACGCAACTTGTTTAGATATTTTAAATTACTTTTCTACTCCCTTTCATTAATACATATTTTACTTAGTTGCACTGAAAGTCTCTCTTTTTCTCTTGGTGGTCTAGCTCCCTCATTAGAGGATCCCCCCCCACCTCCCGGTTGCAATGTGGTTAAAAACCTGATTCCTTCCTTCTTTGTAAACTCATTGGAGAAAACACCAAAGAAAGCTAATATTCCTGTCCCGACTGCATGAAAGGAAGGTGTTAGAAAAGGTCATCCAATCTTCCTGGGGAGTTGCAGAATGACTCAAAGCATGGAGGTGGCTGAAATGCATCAGGCCAGGTTTGCCTCAATTTGAATTCAGAGGGGGTCCTGAGACAAAAATGCACAGTCCAGACTCTCTGGGACCCCTCCCCTGAGCTGCTCTTTTCTGTGCCATTCAATCCTCCAAAGGTCCCACTGCTTGCAGGCACAACCCGGTGAAGCAAAACAGAAAAATGGCCCAGAGCAGACCTCAGCAGAGGATGGTGCCACCAGGAAAGGACTTCCCAGATGTCTAAGAGTCTGCCTAGGGGAATGGTGCACCAGTTCAGCATTTGAAGGGAAGAGATGTGCGTTACTCATCCCCCCACTGTGATATTGCATCCCGGAATCTGAACTTACCAACTCCAGGGTTTCCTATGCAGTTGCATCGAAGCCCCAGGCTTCTCTTGCTTGCTGAGCCTGACCCATTTCCAGCTGAGCTTCAAATGAATGAAAAAATCAAGGATTCCTTCCTTTGCCAGCAGACGCTTCTGGAATCCTGTGGCTGAGTCCCAGTACCTGTCTAGGTATTGTTCCATGGAGCTCCCCGCAAGTGGTGGGACATCCCAAGGGCAGTTCTACTGGAGGTGGGCTTCCTAGAGAGAGGAGAAACATGAGACTTTCTTCACATCTGCTTTATCTATACCCACTTGTCATCCGCACCCAGAATGGCCAGGTAAATGCTGGTGTCCATGTGTCTTTCTCACACAGGTTCTCCTAACCTCTCTCAAGATCTTGTGGCTGGCAGGGCTGGGGGAACATTCTACTTCATTCTCAGAGGTGGTGATGGACCCAGATCTGGAGTGGACACATGGCCAGCTCTCTGAAGAAGACAGGCTTCTCCTATCCTACCACCATGGACTGCCCCTTGATGTCATTCATGGGAGAAACCCTCATGTGCAGAAGAGGGTTTCTCCAGCAGGAACATGGCCAGCCACGGTTGACTCAGAAGATAACTTCCAGTCCTGTGGCTGCAAGCCCGGTTTTGGGGAACCACAAGCAGCACAGCAGAGACTTCTAAATGGATTTTCAGCTAAGCACCTCCACACACTCCTTTATGGAAAGAGATTTGCAAAAGGGAGCGATGGAATAAGTTCCCCATGACA
Organism: Varanus komodoensis; assembly: GCF_004798865.1. Classification (NCBI taxonomy): domain Eukaryota; kingdom Metazoa; phylum Chordata; class Lepidosauria; order Squamata; family Varanidae; genus Varanus; species Varanus komodoensis. Next base: position 6,523,657 of record NW_025335873.1, on the reverse strand, counting down.
GTGATAATCGGAGAATTTACAAATTTTATTTTTATTCTATTTTTTGTCAATGTCGACAGCTCACAGAAGCTCCCTTCTCTTATGGATAGAAAAGACACTTGTCATTCTGGTGCACGTAGATAAGGAAAATGCCAGGAGTTATTTGAAATGTAAAATACTGGGGCAGTGGCAAGTGGGAGGGGGTAGCGTTGCCTCTCTTTTTTTCCCTTTGATTTTCATGAAAGCAGAGAGCTCAGCGAGCTGAGATAGGAGGAAGGAGGGAAAAAAACAAGACAGACTGCAAAAATCTACAGCTCAATGCAAAATCTGGCATCTAGAAAAGAAAACAGTTTTCGCTTACCCCTCGTCATATGTTTCTAGTCCTTTTGAGAGCATTATATCACACTGTGGAAATGGGAAAACAATCTCAAAATAAAATAAAGGCTAGAACTGAATGTTGCCCTTTTTTGGGGACCCTAGAGGACATGGGACACCTCCACCCACATCAGGGGCTCCACTGTGGAAGGTAACTACCTCCAATTTCCCCCTTTTTCTCTCAACCAAGCATTCCGAGATGGCGGGGACTGCCAGGCACTCGAGTGGGCAGCAGATCCAATTCTGCAGACTTCCCTTCAGTCAATGTGACACTGAATCCTACCCCAAAGTCCGCTTTTGCAGTTCTCCCCCTGGCCTCGGATGCAAACGGCATATCACTAAAACACCACACAGAAGCGGTTCTGCTCTAGTTCTATGTACAGTCACGGTATGATCTCCTGGACTGGTTGGTTCCTATTTCTCCTTGTCCTTCTCCTCCTCCCTCCCTCTTTGGGCAGTGTTGAATCAGTACAAACACGTACATTGAGAGGGGAGGGCAGGATGCCAACGCGATAAAGGATCTAAAGGCTGCAGCATGCATGCCCAAGCCAATTCCAGAATAAATAAATAGGATCAATACATTCTTCTATCCAACCCACAACTGGAGACAAGTGGAGTCCGAGGCAGACGGGATCCCCTGGGCCAGCAACCCCAAGCTGGCGGCTGTTCAGAAGTTCTGACCTCCAACTGCCAGCGTCAGATAGCTGGGGCTGATGGCAGCCGGTACCTAAAATATCTGGAGCATACTATGAATACATATATTAGAACTATGAATACATATATTAGAGTGGCTGTGACCAGAGAATGAAGGAACAGAACTGGTGGGTTGTGGCTCTGTTCATCTTTTGTTTTGACTGCCTCTACTTCTTTTCCCAACTAGAAGCCATCTTAGAACGGTCTTATCCTGGCCAGCCATCCCATCATCCGAAGCCTTGGCCATGCTGAGCTGTGCTGCTGGGATGTGGAGTCCACCATCTGGAGGTCTACAGGCTCCGTCTGTACCCGATAGATACCCCGAATGACACTCCATCACATTCAGAGTGGCACATTTGGAAGTCTGCGTGGCACTGCAACCAAGGTCCTCAAATCCTTCCACTTTGTGTGGAAGAGGAGAGTTTTCCATGCACTTCAGACTATGAAGACTGTCAGCTCCATGTGTGCGCTCGGGAAATAGCTTCATTCTCCGATATTTATTTATTGTCCCTCACGCCCTGACCTTTTCAAAATAATCCTTCTGTCAAAAAGAAAAAATCAGAAATTCTCTCTCTGCCTCTCCGCGATATTCTGCTACTGTGCTTTAAAGGTTTATTGGATACACAGATAATCACACTGAGTTTATATTCTGAACCACGTCTGCCATGAACTGCTTTCCTGCCATGGCATTGAGTAGCTACTAATAGGTGAAGGCAGGAATACGGTTCCTGGGTGCATTCCAATTTAGCAGCACCAGAAGTCCAGGGATAGAGGGGTAAAAGAGCTCCAGATGGAAATTGCCTTATATTAGTTACTATTTCTCTCGCATTACTCTAGATTCTCCATTCTTCCTTCAAATCCTTCCTTGAAACTCCGCTTTTCTCCAAAGATCTCCAAAAAGCCATCACCTCCAACCTGTATGAAAACTAGGAACTGGGCAACGCTATCAGAATTTATTTCAGTTCTAACCCACCCAGAGAGCTTCGGCTTTGGGTGATAAAGAAATTAATAAATATTCATTTATTTTACTCTGGTTTTCATTTTTTCAATGACCATTCATCCTAATCTGTCCACCTTTTCTCTAGCCTGTATATCAACCCTTTCCTATATATTAGGCCTTTCCTATACATTAAAAACACCTTTTTTAAAAAAGGAAGAAAATTAACCTTTCTCTATCCTGCATATGAAACCTTTCCTATAAGAAAACCCTTCACCTTTAGTGTTATTTATTTATTTTTCAGATGTATGAATTTGTGCATCTGCTACAGCAAAAGGTTTCTGGGAATGGAGCAAGCACCATGTCAAACTTCGTATTTTGCAGATGTTTGAGCAATGTCTTTGCTCCATCATCTGGCCATTAAGTGACTCTCCGTGCATACTGGTGCCAAATTGACTTTGGCAAATCAGTCTAAATTAAGCAATTTCCCCCCAGTCATGTGTTTTTTATGCTTTACTCTATGGGAGAATTGTGCATTTCAGGCATTTTAAAGGTGTATTTTTGGCAACACAAATTTATGCAACAATGGCTCTGCAAGCATGACCAAAGACAACTTACTGGTTGCGATATTCTCTGGGTGAACTTTAGGAACCCTGGCTCATTTGAACATGCTGCAGACTTTGCTAGAATTGCCAGTTGCAAGGAAAGCATCTATACACTTTTTGTGAATATGCACATCTTATTAGTAGTAGTATTCTGAATATTCACCTTGCGTTTATATTTTACTGGTTGCTTCTGCAAACCACATTGCAAACTCTATAAACATATGGCTTTTGACAGTGAACTGCAGTCTAGTTCATGCTTAGATCTGAAATGTGGAAATTTGATAAATTCAGCAATGAAAGCAAAACAAATTTCTCACCCATTGCCAAGCTAAATATAGTGGTACATGTTGGATACATTCCCTTCATTTCCTTCCCTCTCTTCCTCTTTTCTGTTGCCTCAATGGTATCAAATTTATTAATACAGGTAAAGAACCTGTAGCTAATTATAGACATATCTGTCAATTTTGCTTTCTCTGCTGAATCATTTAATCGCAAAGGAGGTTTTTTATTTTTTCCACCCCAACCTATTTGTGCGTATATAAAAAAGATATACTGAGCTTTCCCCTTCCCAAACCCTGAAAGAGAAATGGGGGAGAAGGACAGAGCCTGAAGGAAAGGGATGCATGGAAGTTGTATTTGGCTCACTTCTGATAAAGTATCACCAACATTTGGAATGGAGAGAATGAAGGGAAGAATCCATAAGAGTGAGAAACTGAAACTGACAGTTTTGTTCATTCGGGCCCAACACATTGAGTGTTTAGCTTTTCCAAGCCTAGGTTTGGATTTCTGTGTTGCTGGTTAGTCAAGCAGAGAAATCCACTAACTCTTTCTAGAGGGGCAGAAAAGAGAAGACTCTGTTCCAGCAACAAAAGCAAAGAACATTTTAACTACTTAACAACTTAATTCTGGAATAAGGTTTCATAGGCATTGCAAGACACAGAATTAGAAACCTGACCGATGAACTTCAAAATATTCTTTTCTTATTCTTATTTTTAAGTGGTTTTAAGTCTTGTCACACAATGCGGAAGTTGAAATTCAGAACTCATGAAGTCAGAACTGGCCCAGTTTCTTGACTTAGAGGGAACTAGAACCCAGATACCCCCACATCCCAGTTCATTACTTTAACCTCTACAGATCACTGTTTCTTAGTGTTAGAACAGGGAGTTGTGAATTCAAATGTGCTATATTGCCAGTCTTTAGATTGCTCTTCAGAAGGCCGGATACTGAAGATGAGACTCAAATACTTTGGCCGCCTAATGAGAAGGAACAACCCACTGGAGAAGACCCTGATGCTGGGAATGATTGACAGCAAAAGGAGAAGGGAAGAGGTGGCTAGATGGAATCACTGGGGCAGTGGGTCACTTGGGTGGACTCCAAGAGATGGTGGAGGACAGGAGAACCTGGAGGAATGTTGTCCATGGGGTCATGGTGGGTTGGGCACAAATTTTCGCTTTCCCACACCTCCACCCCAGCCTATGTTTGCAAAACAAGGAGCAAACAACAAGCCATTGAGGTGTCGGGAGACCAAGATGCTTTGACAGCATCCACATTAGAGAGAGTGTGTGTGTGTGTTTAAAATTAGCTTTCCCTTTAAATACATTTTCCACCAAGCCACATAATTGGATTTTCTTTTGTTAAAAGAAGGGAACATAAATTACTCCTGTTGGGTGCAGATTAGGTTACTGGATTTCTTTTCTTCTGTCATTGCCTATGCCCCGGTGTCAGGGAGCTTTAATATTTAATGCATTCCTAATTAGTCTCTCTTGGTTTAAGGCACTTAGCAAAACCTGACACCAGCCGTGGAGTCAAGTTCATTTAGGGAAGCAAAATTACCCGGACTTCATTTCCATATCACACCCCACAAAGGTCTCTCCTGTCAACACGTGTGCCCTAAAGCGACGCACTAACATTTGTCTGAGAGGCAAGGGGGCCGATCCGTGGTGACGATGTCCCACCTCCTTCCGTGTGCTCAGGGCAGTGACATTTATGAGCTCCCTTTTAATTGCCAGGAAAGTGAGTTTACCAAAGAAAATTCTGCCATGTGTCATTTGGCTGGAAGACTCCATTACCTCGGTGTGCTCAGGGAATGGAAGACGTCCCTCACGGTGATGGATTTTTAACAAAACAAATCATTATTATTATGTTTCACCTATAGCTCTCTTTTCCTCCTCCTGCAAGGAACCCAAGGTGACTTACAAGTTTTTCTCCTCTCCATTTTATCCTCACAACGACGACTCCATGAGGTAGGCTAGGCTGAGAGTCCATGACTGATCCGAAGCTTGGACAGCTTCATGGAGGAGGTGGGTACCAGTGGCTAATAGCCCTGCTGGCTACGGGCTCCTTCCTTCACCAAAGTTGGCCTGCCTGCATACCCAGGTGCCGAGGAGCTTGGAGAGGAGGAGGGCCGTGCACCCATCTGCCTGGAGGGATCCTGTGGGCAGCTGGTTTGCAGCCGTGTGTCTGGATATGCTTCAGTCATAATCTCAACTTGCTATTATTTAGAAATCAGCAGCAGAAGGCCCTCTCCTCCTGTCCTCTAAAGAACTGCGGGATTCTTCAGTTAGCCCTGCAATAAGAAAGGGGATGTGGCTAAACAGACTGACAACCATGCTGAGAATGGCTCAACGGATAAACAACCCACACGCTCACAGGCAATAAAACGAGTCTGTTATTGCTACTTCTCCGCGAGATTTGCTACACTACAGATAAGCTATACTGTTCAGGTCTTTACAAGTCAGATGCTAACTCTTTAGTGACGTCTCTTCCTGAGCCCATGTGGGACTAGCTATCTTGGTCCCGCCTTTCCTCCCCAAGGCGGGACAAAGTCTGTTTTTGTTCTCATCGTCTCAGAATTCGTCTATTGGTTGCGAGAGAAAAGTCCACCCCGCCTCCTGCATCATGCTCAGGCAGTTCAGCATCAGGAGGTGGGGGGGGGTCAGTCTGCTCAGGCTTTCCATGAGCAACACGCATGGCGCCGTTTCCCTCGGTGCTCTCTTGCTTTGACGTGGGCTCGGGCGTTTGCTCAATGGGCAAAGGGTCAGGATGAGGTACGGCTATCGGCTCAGCCGTTCCCAAGTTAGGTCGTGGGGTTGACGCTTGGGTACAGGGTCTCAAGCGCAAGACCTCCTCGTGAGGTGCTGCCTCTGTCGGGGCTTCAGGCACGACACTATGACCCTGGCCCTCACTCTGTATTCCCGTCTTAGAATGGTGCTCCTGTGTGATAGGATTCTGTTACTCCAGCAGGGGGAAACTTGTGGATGTGCAGTTAATTGTTAGACTGCTGCTCTCGTCAGTCTTTGTTAGCCCCGCCAATGGTGAGAGAGGGTGGGAGTTGAAGCCCAACAGCAGTCGTCCCTCTGTGTATTATTTCATATATCTTTTCCTGTGGGATGCTAATTTGATATTTATTTTGAAATCATTACATTGTTTGCAGTACTTTCAATCTTTTTATATTTTTATCTGTAAACTGCCGAGAGAGCCTCACAGGCTATGGGGCAGTATACATATGTAAGAATAAATAATAAATAAATAAAATGTGTATGGACTGCTGGACTGGATGGACCTTGTGTCTGATCCAGTGGGTCTTTTCTCATGTTCTTCTGTCACCCAGGGGGTTTCATGGCTGAGTGGGAAGTACTACCTGGATCCCCCAGGTCCCCAGGGCAAGAGTTGAACCCTCTACACCTCTCTGGCTTAATCTTGTACATGATTCCTCTGAAGCAAATTCAGTAAATCCAATGTGACTTAGTTGCCATGAGGATGCACAGGACTGCAATCCTACAGGCATCCCAACCAAAGGGACACACGTTGTCAACATACCTGCCAAGATCCTGACATCCATGTGGCCGACCGGCACCATGGATTTGGAATGCAGAGAAGCTGGGCCACCGGCTTTCCCTCTCAGCCAAACTGACTTTGCAGGGTTGTTCAGATGGTAAGAGGAGAGGAGGACTCCCTGGAGAAAGAAAACAAACAGAAATTAAAATGATCATCATGAGAAATCTTAGAAAAACAGATTTCTGGTTTGTGTTAGAGAAAGAACTAATGATTATCTACATGGAAAACTACCCAGCCGAGTTATGAAACCCAAATTGTTTTTGTAAATTGCCCAGAGAACTTCAGCTATTGGGTGGGGTAGAAATTAATTAATTAATTACAGAAATAAAATCATATTTTCTTTAATTAGTGTACATTCATCTCAGCTCAAATTCAGTTCCCCAAATGGTAAATAATTATTCCATTAAGAAAAGCAGATTCCTTTTCCTTGAATATACTGTGTTGAGAGCTCAAAAACACAATCTCCTTTCCCCTATTCCTTAAATGATAGGAATAATTTTAATGATTGTATCAATTAGTATGCAATTATTTATTAGTGCTTGTGTTTGCTTGCTTTGGCTCTCTGTTTCTTGCTATATAATGTACTTCTTGCTGATTATTGCTTTATGCTGTTTATGTTCTCTTTTAATAAAATCTAATAATAATTTAGTATTAGAAATGCATTTTATAATGTGTATTTTACGGGAACTATATGTCAATACAGTCTTATTTTGGAGAGAGAATAGGTTTTAAAATATGTCTTTTAAATGCATATTTAAACGTGAATTTCCATGCATAATTTTGAGGGGGAGGAGAGAGAAAGATTAATGGAACGGAATTATTAACAACCCCCTATCACGTTAGTTCCCATTTACTTGGGTATTCAGTGCCAAGTAATCTGGAATGGGACTAGACTGCCTGCCGCTTGTAGATAAAGACGCTGGATTGGATGCAGACTAAGTAGAAGACACAAATTCCCACTGGAGTCAATATGAAAAATGAATCATGAGTTATGACTATAGCAAACATTGTTTTAAATCTCTATCAGCTACATCTATGTAACTCTAGCTCTAGCTCTATCAATACCCAATATTTGTTTGGAGGCAAATTCTGCCAAATATGGCCCTCCACGAGTTTTCTAACGTGTTGCTGATAACTTCCTCCAACAGAAAGTGGAGGAAGGAACAAGAGGAACAGCTGTCCTTGACTTGATACCCACCAACAGGGAAGACCTAGTGGGCAAATTGGCAGCTACAGGAATTCTGGGGGAAAGTGCTTGAATTCTTGATTCTAAAGGAAGCAAAAGCCAAAGGTAGCCAATCATGTACCCTGGATTTTAGGAAATTCATATTTAATGAAGTCAGAACAATGATAAGTAAAAGAAAAGAATGATGAGAAAAGTTCTTGGCTTCTCCCCTGCCCTCACGTTCCTCAGTGATAGACCTGGAATTTGGGAAACTGCATTTCTGTGGATTTATGCAAATTTGCACCAATTCACGAAATGCATGTGAAGACTGGCCAAAATACTGCAAATTCTCCCTCCCACCCCCACATACAAAAGCCAACAAAAGGATTTTCTCATTTTGGGATTTTTTAAAATGTTTATTTGGGGGATATTCATGCAAACTTTAAAAAAAAATGTCTGCAAGCACCATGGTCTCCATGCAACCTGGAAAAGTTGATTTGTGCAGGATCCACAGGGCTGAATTGGAGAAATCCAGGCTGATTTGAATCCATCAAGGATTTTTCCAACCTCCCCAGGCCTGATCCAGTTTGTTAATACCTTGTTACCTGGGTTGCCAAAGTGAGTCACCCACCTATAATTGCACTGGAGTCCAAAGGCATAGATTCCAGGTATATAAGGGTTAACACTGAAAGGAGGACAGCCTTGTAAACTGCTTTGGATTCCTTGCAAAAGAGAGAAAGGCGGGGTACAAAGGCAATGCAGTGATGGTTTCTCACAGCCCCAACTCAGTTCCTACCAAAGGCCAACTGGAATTAGGATGGGGTGGAAGAAGCTCTTCACCACGGAAGAGGATGCCTGCTGGTATGATTGTCACACTGGCTGGGGATGATAGGAGAAGTCCTCCTTTTGGTCTGGCAAACCCCAAGTTGAAGAAGCCCCTCCAACCCTCACCAGGGCTCACAGAATGTAAATATAATAATAGCTTATTCCAGCTTCCTTTTCCTTCTACTTTCTGGGCTGTTTTTCTTCTGCTGTTATTTATTTACTTATCTGAAGTATTTATGTGCTACTACATGACCCCATTCTCAGAGAGTCTTAAAACAAAAATATCATTTTTAAAAAATGCGTACTGTGAAGCAGAACAACAGCAAAACACAGGGAAAATGTCATAAACAGAGTAACCAGGATAAAAGGAATTAAATCTGTAATCTGTTAAAAGTCCTGGGGGTGGGGGGATAATAAAAATATCTGTGGCTGGCATCAGAAAGGCATCATGTTATGCAACAAGTGAGCTTCTCCTGCAAAGACATGCCAGAGCTGGGGGCCACCCCAGGAAAGGCTCTTCTCCCAGCAGTCCTCTGACATTCACTGTCTCTGCAGAAGCTGGCAAAGACTGTCCTCAGCAAGAGGATGACCCAAGGACGGGCAACACATCATGAACCCCGGCCCAAGCCACAGAGGATGTTAAAGGTCATCGTTGTCTCTTTGAACTGGCCCTGGAAATAGACCGGGATCCGGTGAGTTGGACAAGGCTGGGCGGCAGGTTTTGCTGGTTCCTTCGGTACCCCTGGCCCAAATGGAATCCCCCCAGAGAAGAGTCTTCTGGGTGTTGGCCCCATCAGATGAAACTCCCTGCCTGTGGAGGGCTAGCAGACACCACCACTGGATTGCTTCCAGCATCTTCTGGTAGCATTTTTATTTTCTTGGTTGGCCAGCCTGTTTCCTTACAGTCATCCAGGGTTAAGTTGCTCACTGACCCTTTCAAAAAATCTTGTGATGGTCCACTGCTCTGGAGCTCTTGTAGATGCCTATTGGCATCAAAATATTGCAAATAATGAGTCAATGCTTGCCTTTATAAGCCACAGGGTGTAGAAACCCTCGAACCTGTGGCTCATCATGCACCATCTGTGTAGATGAGGAAAGACACCTGTCTCAGGAGGGATAGCTTGGCCTAGGATCTTCTCTCACCATCCACATGGATGGTATCTGCAGGGCTCATGCACAAGATTATCTACCCAAAGGTCTTCCTTATGGTTTTCCTCCAGCATTCCACAGCCAGGTGGTCTCCAGGTGTGTTGGACTCCACCTCCCGCACCTGGCCACAATGGCAGGGTATTGTCCAACACTCCCAGAAGGCACCAGTTTGTGGAAGGCTGATTTACCTTCTCACAATCAAGGCTTCAACCTGACCAGAAAGCTTCAGCTGTAGCACATTCTAGAAGTGGAATAGCAAGATATCTAAGTACCTGGATCCTTAAAGGAGCACCTTCTTCCCTATATGCCCACCTGCCCCTTGAACTCTAAGGTGGAGGTCCTTCTCCAGGAGGTTTCCTTGAAAGAGTTTAGGAGGGTAGTTACATGGAGAAGGGTCTTTTTGGCTGTGGCACCCCAACTCTGGAATTTGCTCCCCAGGGAGGTTCTCTTGGCACCTTCGCTTTATTCTGTTCTGCATCAGGCAAACCCCTGTTTATTTTCCCATCATTTTAATGCTAAATGGGTTTTATTCTGGGTTTATTATTGAGGTTGAATGCAGTGCCTTGTTTTGTTTTATATTTTCATTTTCTTTTTCTTTTTTCTTGTAAGCCGAAGACGCTTGAAGTGGGCAGCCTATTAATAAATAGCTTTTAATCAATACATTAATAATAATAAATACATAAGAGCAAGAACCTTTCTCGGAGCCACCAGCTTGAGTGTGTAGAGACAGTGTCATTGCAAGACACTTTCCAAAGAGCCCCATCTTTGGCCCACAAGGAGAAGTGCAGGCACTTCATTAGGGGTGTCCATCAGAAGTTGTCAGGATCCATTTATCGCAATTCTGCTCTTTCGCCCTTCGACGCGACAGTCAACAGAGGGTTAATGCTGACTCCTACAATGTGCCCAGGGCAATCTGGAAGCTCAAACCACCAACAGTTAATTAAAAATAAACTGACACTTTACGTTAAGGATAGTTTTAATAACCATTTATAAATGTTACATTAAAAATTCATGCCCTGTTATCAACCCCTGCTAAGGATTTACAGCACAATGGAAGTGTTATGAATGTTTTATAGATGCGGCAGAGAGAAAGAAAGAGATCTCTCTTCCTGAACAGATATTTTCAGCGGTCTATTTGTCTTCCCCGGACCACATTTTAAGTGCTTACGACAACAGGAGCAAATACAAACTGCTTGCAAGATGTTCTGAGCCTATATTTAGGCCAACAGGAAGAGACCACACACTTTGAGCGCACGGGAGAATCATATCCTGGTCTTGGTTCCGTATAATTCTTGGCAAACTCCGAAGGCAATGGAAGAGAATTCAGAAATGCCTGCAGGGTCCATTTTGGCCCCAGATTTGGTGGAGATTGGAAATTCCATTTTTGGGTGGAAATAGGGCTAATGGGTAAAATGCACCGCTGTTGCTTTATTCTATTTATGCCCTGCTTTTTTCCTGTCAAGGAACTCAAGGTGGCTTACAAAAATCTCCTCCTTTCAATCTTGTCCACAGAACAACAGACCTGTGAGGTACATTGGACTGATTGTGACTAACCCAAAGGTACCCAGTGAGCTTCGTGACTGAGCTGGGACTAGAACCCGGGTTTCCTGAACCCAGACTCTGCACTTTTAGCCAGCACACCACATTGGCTCCTTGCAGTTGAGTGCTTCCCACACATGGAAGGTCTAATTCTAGGCCAGCTGTAGTGGAGGTGCAGAAGAACCCAGAATCCATCTAGACTAGCTTTCTGGTTGCCTTCCGGGAACCCATCAGCCTCCTTCCAAACCCTTAGAGCTTCCAGTTCTTCGTGTCTCTCTTGGCCATGCCTGGCCTCTTTCTTTTAGGAATGCAGGTACATGAGAGCAGGCCCCCTACGGGAAGCTGCAAGTGTGAGCATGAACTTGTCCACCGAAAGCGTGCCACGCACAAGGCAAGGGGTGAGGTGTTCTTTGCAGCATCCGTGCATTCCGAGCAGCACCCATTTGCCTATCCTCGCTTTCCCATTCCCACCAGCTATGGCAGGGAGAGTGGTCTCTCTCTCTCTCTCCCCAGCTTCCTTCCTTGGCACTGTCACAGCAGTGAGTCAAGGGTCAGGCATGTGGCTGCTGAGGAGGAGGCAGGGAGGGCAAACGACTCAGGGTGGAAAGCTGGCTCTGCTGCACCGAGGGACCCTTCCTTCCCATTTTGCTGAGCCTGGCCCTGGACCTCTGGCCCAAGGTAATGTCCTGAAGGCACCCCAAATTAATGGTATTTTCTGTCTGATCATGAGGTGTGCTTATTCAACGGGACCACCATATTGAAACACAACCTGCCACAACTGGGGACTCCAGTAGCAAGAGATCTCCCATCATGCCCTGCTCATCAGCTTCTTAGAAACATGTATTTGGAGATGGCCAAAGCCTCTCTTTGGCCTTTAGATAAGGACTACACAGACCTGATCTTGTGGGCGCTTCTTCTATTTCTGCTCAAGACGCTTTAAGATTTCCTCCTATATAAGCATTTTTGATCAACTGACCTGATTCGCCCGTGCTGGTTCAAAACAGGACTTTTGAAATGCAGCTGTCCTTCCTCTTGGGCACTTCTCCATTTTTTCCCATGCCATTTTCTGCTCAGCAGCTAAATAAATAAGCAAATGGTACGTAAATGTATACAAATCCTCCAAAGTCTTCCTTTTCTGTCCGTCGGAATCCTTGAGTGTTTTACAAGGGTACCATGAGGTCAGGATCATTAATTCCTGTCAACTACGGCATCACAAGAGACATCGAGAAAAGTTTATAAATAAATAAAGACATGCCAGATCTTATTAGCCTCATTTCTAAGGAGAATTTGCCTCAGATGTGTTCACCATGTTTTGGGGGGATCTTAAAAAAAAAAAAAAGTACTTGCTGTAAATATTTGAACGGCTGAGTTCCTTCAGCAAACATGCTCCCAGGAGACAAAAAGGAACATACCCGATTTATGGTAAGCATGATGTACTTTACTTGGAATGAAATGCTAGGTTGCCAGAGCTGGAAACAGTGGGATGGAGTGGGGAGTCCTTGGGGAAGAAATGGTGTATCCATTTGTGTGTATTAAGCAAAAATGAGAAGGCCTCAGTGCCCTGTCACAGAACACAAGTTCAGGAAGTATAAAGTCCCAGCTAGAGCCCTGAGGTGATGAGAAGGAAGCTTACATGAGAAGGACGCCATCTCTGCTCCAGCCGTTTTCTGCATCATTTTGGACCTGCACCCAATAAAACACAGCACAATAAATAAATACTCATACGCATTCTGAGGTGTATTTCTTTCATTTTTCATGCATGGGCGTATATAGTTTTACCTGCTATGTGCATTACTGGAAGCTTGGACACTTTTCCAGGTAGGAGCCCCTGCAAAGATGGGGAAACGATACAAATTATGGAAAGCAAACCAGTCCAATTGTAAAAGCAGGCAAGCAAGACAGGGCACCATAAAAGCAACAGCAACAAAAGCGTAACAAGACCAAACATGTGCAACTATAGTTCGACTTCCTGGTTATATAAGGAGGTGGAAGGCCAAAGGGATGTGGAACGTTTTGGGGGGCCTTCCTAAAATGCAGTGATCAGTCCTAGCTGGTCCCAATGACAACTTGTACCAGAGGGTTGTGACAACTGGAATGTCTCTTGCCTGCTCACCAAACTAGAGTGTTCTACAAGAGATGGGCATGATGGTAAATTATGGGCCGGCTGATATCTGTCTGTCTGTCTGTCTGTCACATTTGTATGTCACCCAATTGGGCCACTGCACCTCTGGGCAGTTCACAATCACAGGATAAAACCAATGACAACATATTGAAACACAATATCAACAAAACACAGACAAAGATACAAAGCAAAAGGTCAAGTGGCACTAGCTATTAAGATATTTTTTTTAAAGGAAGGGTGAAGGCCACTCTTCAAGGAGTTCGGTCCCAAAATATTTAAGGCTTTTAAGGGCAAAACCAGCACTTTAAACCAGACACTGTGTAGGCATTGTAAGATCTAATGACCAGGCAGTCGCATTCTGCGCTTGCTGAATTTTCTGCCGCGGAATAAGATCACAAGCAGTTCCTTCACTGTGTTTGTTTATATTTGCTACCAGGCATCTGCCTTAGTTCCTCAGCACCCCATGGAGCTGGCATGGATCTATGACTAGACCATATTGATAACCTGGGTTGTCTCATTCCAAGCAGTGACTCAGACCTTGGAATAACAGCCAACAGACACTTACAAGAAAATCCCCAGGAGACTTGAGAAATCCATCTGGATTCATCAGCCTCCTGGCTCAACCATCAGACCCAGTTCCCCACCCTTGCACAGGTAGCCTGAAAGTCAAAACCAATCAGATAATGGTATGTAATGATATATGTTATGATATGTTTTACTCTCTAATAGGCACAGTTTTCTTTAATGTATGAATTTTCCTCTGCATTCTTTTGGTTCATTTAACCCAATTGGAAAATTCAGAGAAGCACAAACAGCAAAGAATAATTGCGTTTCTGTCATCACATTGATTCAGGAAGTGCAGATATTTGGTTTCAAGAATCCACATATTTACAAAGCAAGCAAAATTCCCCCCTGTCCCTATTTGAAAGGCATGAAGGAGTTTGAAACAGAGGGGGGAACTTAGCAGTGGAGCTGATTGTGCACCCAACTGCTTTTCATTTTGTCCCCTGGAAAACCAGAGTAAGGGCAGAATGTGCTGCCCTCACTCAGAACACTCGAGGTTTGCAGACCTGCTCTTGGCTCGCTTCTTAAGCCAGGGCAGAGCACAAGAGGAAGTCCAACCAGAATAAGAGGACCAGATTCCAGGAGTGACCCTCACAACCCCGTGACAGCTGGCCTGTAAGTCCCATCATCCTGTTCATAGCTTATATCATCCTATCATCCTGATTTCTGGCTGGGGCAGATGAAGGAGGGCCACTGGTTCCCTCCTACACCCGGTCTAGAACATACATCTTGGGGTTGCCTCTCAGCCCATTGTTTAAGGCCATCAATGGAGGTTCTCTTACAGGTTCCCATATCTGGGGAGGCTAGGGGGAGGTAGCAAGGAGAAGGGCCTTTTCTGTGGTGGCACCCCAATATGGACCTCTTTGCCATCAGAGATGTATCAGGCAGGGCTGCTCAGGCCCGCACAGAGCACAGCTTCCCATTTCATGCACCGCAGCTAATGACGTTCATGTTGAACTTCCGAGGATGGCTAACCGTGCAGGGTAACTGCCTTCTTCTAATATATCTTTTAGCCAAACAAAACACTGCCTTGGCTTTTAAAGTAGGGCTGGGCAAGCAATGTCTCAAGAAATGAAGGTGACAGATGCAGCAGGCCCTCCAGCAGTGTGTAGAGGAGCTTAAAGTGACACTTTCCATGAAGAAGTATCCCATGGGTGCCCCTGCGAAGAATTCAGAGGCCATGGCAGCCCATTCACACCAGTTACCCTGTCTCTATCCAGTGCACCAAATCCCTCCTGGCTGAGGACTTTGGAACTTTCTCAGCTTTCCTTTCCATCATCAGCTCCAGGGCAGATCTATATTATGACATGTTGCCAGATAACGGCTGCACACTCTCCACCCAGTCTCATCGAGCTGTTTTATGGATTAGGGTCTTGCTTAAAAAAAGTGAAGGCCAACCAAAGCAACAAAAACAGAAAAATGAATGCTGAACGTTATGCCAACTGCCTACACGGCACCATCCTCCAATGCTCCAATCCAACGTTTCACTCCACCATGTGGAACCTGTGGCACATTTGAGGGCTGGGCTGTGAGGTGAAAATAGCATTCAATACACTATGAATTACCTCGCTGGCCAGGTGTTTACTTGGTTGGGCTCCATCCTCATCACCCGAACCTCGGAACATCTTCCCTGAAGTACGCTTCATGGTGAGGTACCCTCTCATACCCTGGCTAATCCACCCAGGATGAATCTGACCTGGAGTAGAATTCCACATGTTACTCTCGCTCACATGCGGACAGTGAGAAACATTGGAGAAGCCTGGTCGGGAACAGGGTTGCCGCCGTACATGAGAATTGTCCTGCTGTCCAGAGAAGCTTCTGCGTTTATAGCCTCACTGACTATCACCAGCTGTTGGATTTGAAAGAACCACTAAAGGGCAGGCTCTGCCCACTGTGGTGGTCACGGAGACCTCCTGGGCAGGAAGGAACATTGGCTTCCTGGTGGTTCCTTTTCTTCAGCAAAAAGCTCTTCCTGAGCTCCGGTGTGTTCTTGCATCCTGGACCAGTCTTCTTTCCTGACTTCTGTCTTCCTTTTTGATCTTGTTCCCTGGTTTCTGCTCCAATTCTGGCATGCTTTCCTCGCTAGACTACAGGCATAACCCATAGTTCCTGGCTCAGCTCAAACAACTGTCCAGGGCCCATTCTCGGCAGTAAACGTCTCAAGTTATTTGCACACATGAAAGCAGACTTGGCTTTCCACAGCCCCAAAGGGAAGAAGCTGCACACAAATATACCAACTTCACACACGTACACCGCTGTCCCAGTGTCTTTGTTTCCCTCTTTCCTGTAAGTGGATTCCTCATCACCCAAGTCTCCCTGCAGCATTTTTAATCTAATCTTCTCCATAGCTGTGAGATGAGGGTCACCTGTGAACATTTTTTCCATAAAATAAAGAAAGCTAATAATGCAAACAAACCCAAGTACCAGTGAAGTGTACCTGCGAGGTGAGAAGAAAATGCCAGCATTGCGAGTGGGCAAGATCAGGGATCTGTCTCCCCCTGCTGGAATATCTCAGGTGAACGCTCTTGCTTTACTAATTTCCCTGCCAAAACTCTGACTAAATTAACAGGCTATACATCTTCCCTCCATCGCCCTGCTCTCCTAAACAAAAGCTTCCAACAAACAGGTACAAGCAACAGATCCATTGAAGCAAATGAGGGAGACAATATATCTTTGGTTCATTCCAGGTTTTGTACACACTTGGGAAAGTGGAATACTAAAAAAAAAGGACTTCATTCCCTTTCAAGGAAAGCATTTGGGTTGAGATTCTGCTAGGCAGAGGTAGGGGGATGTTAGTTGTTACCTAGAATGCTAGTAATTTGGAGACAGTTTGCCAGCTTTCTTGACCCTTCCTTCTTCCTTCCTTCCTTCCTTTTTTCCAACAAATTTTGGAAGAACTGACCTTGGTGCTCACACATCAGCCATTGCCCCCTCTCAGCTGCCTGGTGCGGGACATTCCCCCCCCCCCACATAATTCCCTGGAATCAGGATACTATGACCTTGTTATAGGAGGAATACTTCGATAGGAAACAGAAGCTGCCTATGGAGAGCTCTGCAGGCACTTTCAGTGCACGCAAAACTATTTTTTCTGGGTGGGGTGCAGCTAGAATTCCTTTTCCCTCCCTGAAATTTGCAATGGGTACCCCCCTCCCTGTTCACATACCTTCAACCACACAATTCCCCCAGTTCTACACTAGTCGGTCTATAAATTAGCCCTCCTGTTCTGGAATTGCTGAGTTCTTCTTGGCAGCCCCCTTTTGAGAGCAAAGGACTCTGCAAATTCTCAAAGACGCTCACTTCAAAAGTTACAGGGGATCTTATGTTTAGAGGGTGATGCCGTTTTTCCTTCACTTATTGAATTATTCATAACAGCAGCATCAGTAAAAAAAAATCTTTGCATGCCACCCTCGCAGAAAGAAAGTGGACTTTGAAATATATTTTAAATTGATATTGCAGGACTGAATGTTGGCCTTTCTAAAAGTTCCTATTTTGGGACCTGCCTTGCACTCTCAACTCAAGGACTGTCTTATTTATTAATTTATTTGTTCATTTAAAATGTGTATTCCACCTCATTGTGCCACAGCACCTCTGGGCAGCTCACAATAGGAGATAAAAGCACAATAAAAACATAATAAAAATCATAATACATTAAAAACAACAGTAAAATACAGTAAAACATACAAAACAAAGGTCTCTGGCAATTAGTTATTAAAATGTTTTTTGTTTAAAGGAAGGTTTTCACCTGCCGCCGAAAATAATGTAAGGAAGGTGCCAGGCAAATTTATTTTTATTTACTTATTTATTTTTCGATTTATATCCTGCCTTTTTCCTACAAAGGGCTCAAGGCAGCTTACATCACTCTCCTCCTCTGTCTTATCCCCACAACAACAACCCAGTGAGGTAGGTTGGGCTGAGAGTCTGTGACTGGCCCAAAGTCACCCAGTTGGCTCCATGGCTGAGCGGGGACGCGAACCCAGATCGCCTGAGTCCCAGTCCCATGCTCTTCACCACGACACCACACTGGCTCTTTCCTTGGGGAGAGCATTCCAGATATGGGGAGCGGCTGCAGGAAAGGTCCGCCCCCAGTGGCCACCCCCCCAAGGGATGGCACACACAGGAGGGCCCCCTGTGTAGATCTCAAAGGCCAGGTGGGCACACGTGGGTGCAGGTTCTTCCTAAGATAACTGGGGCCTAA
Organism: Varanus komodoensis; assembly: GCF_004798865.1. NCBI lineage: Eukaryota > Metazoa > Chordata > Lepidosauria > Squamata > Varanidae > Varanus > Varanus komodoensis. The sequence continues at coordinate 6,505,672 of NW_025335873.1, read as the reverse complement.
GCCGCTGAGGAGGGCAAGGACCAGTTCCCATGTCTTCTGGCACAGGAGGTGGTCCTTGCACCCCAGCCAATGCCAGAAGCCACCGCCCCCTGGTAGGCCCCCCTTCTCTATCAGGGAGCCCCGAAGGCTCCTTGGGAGGCTGTGGCAAGCCAGCATCCTCACGTCCCACAATGCCTCCAATGGGTCAGGGCATCGTGGGAAAGGAGAAGGGTTGCTTAATCCAGCGAGCTGGCATAGCCTGCAGTCCCAAACTGGAGTGGGGGATTCTGGGAAGGGTCCACACAGACATTAGCCTTACCCCTTTCCCAGTGTCCCCTGGAGACTCCTTCATGCAGTCCTTTGGACTTACCTTTCAGCAGGTAAAGAACGGGCTTGTCCAGCGAAAGTAGCTGCTCTACTTGGGCTGATCTTGTGCAGGGATGCTCTTGGTCTCTTGCTAATCTGATATATTTATCTTCTGCAGGAGCCTGTACGGTTTTTCTGTTGCTTTTATAGCATGAGCCACCTTGGAGATCAGACTCAGACAAAATCAGACCTATTGCGAGAAACACACACACACATTAAATACATTTTTCGGGGGACAATCTCTTTCTCTCCTTGTGTGGAAGTGGGCAAGCGTCTTTCCAAAAAGGAGCACACCATCAGGCGCCATTCCTTCCCTGTTCCTGGATGGCTCTGACTGAGTGTATGAAATGCACTTTACAGACACAAGGGCTCATCAGATCATAAACCAGAGACCAGAATACAGCCCAGGCCCTGCATGTGCTCACTTGAGAGCTAACTTCATCAACATCAGTGTGACTTACTTAAATGAAAATATGTTCAGGATGGAAGTGCAGATGCCAAATAGGTCATTTCTCTTTCGGAAATAGATATGAGCCAGTGTTCCGGTTCACCCCCAAAATAAGCAAACCTGATTCTTGTTTCTAAGAAATCAGTGCACCGCTTCCGGCAGGAAAATCTTGTTATAACGCAATTTGCAGGTGTGCCGGTGCGCAAATTTCCCTTCTGCCCTTGCTTATGCCCCCACCTCAGCACACACTCTCATCTATGCAGGCAGTACAATTTACTGCATAGCTTTGCGTTGCAGCTCCGAAACATAATCTCACAAATCATGCTCATGTTCAGATTCCCTGTGGACAAATAGGTGTGAAGGGAGAACCTGGCATATATAAATAACGACCGGAAACTGCATCCTCATACCCTCCTGTGCAGAATTCCACAATCATCCCTCCCCAAGCCCCTCTGATTTTCTGATCCTCCCCCAACTCCCCCTGATATTCACTCAGCATTCCACAATCACTGCGCATGAGTGCCCCCCACTGGCCCATGCTGAGCGTTCCCCTTCCACAGACCCTCCCCACCCACTAAAAACTTCTTGCAAGCCTCGGTGTTCTCCTGACCCTGCTAACAATCCTGGAGGGTGTCTTGTCTAAATAAGAGTTGGCACTCATTCCTCGAATATTGGAAATAGAGGAGTGGTCAAGAGACAGAAGAGGAGGAGGAGGAGGAGGAGGAGACGGAGATGAAAATATTAGGAAATATTGGCGTGCCAGGGCACGGAAGAGGCTAAGCAAAAGGCACGTTTTAATACAGCACGCAGCAAAGAGATGACAGGTCCCAGGGATGTGTGGGAGGGATCTTCGGTGTTGGTGCAGTGTTTCCACTAATATTCTGCATTCCTATTTTTGCCTGTTGAACATCAAGGACTATTTGTGTCAATACCGTAGAAAGATGTGGGTGAGGGGACATGTTTCTTCAGCACTCACTGTTACCTAAATAGTCCATCCTTTCCCTCTTCATTTTACCTGTCCCAGAACATCAGGATGGCGGGAAGAGAATTGGAGAAGTGAGGAACACGGCCCTGAGCCATACTGCCCCAAGTGCGCTGGGAGGTCATGTACCAGCCCAGAAGAAGACTGCCCTCCCCGGTCTGGACTGAATCCCTTCTCTCCAAGGGAACGTCTATCTCACAGCAAGTCCTGCCCCACGTAGCGTGAGAGAGACACACTGAAATTTTAGCCTGAGGGGTAATGACAGTAGCTGCAAGCGATTAGCTCTCCATTGCCCTCCTTGGCTTGCCTCGCTCAAATTCCCCTCCCCACGCGTCTTTTTTTCTTTCCTCCCTCCCTTCTTTCTTTCTTTCTATTCATGACACACCAGCAGGAAGCTTAATTGTCAGGCTTAATTTTAACATTTCCTGGCACTCTCTGGTTTGCGTGGCTCACCATCCATGCCTTATTTTGGAGACAATTTGTGTATTTATAATTAATATGGATTAGATATTATTATCCAGGCAATATGGCAGGCAAGCAGTTAGGAGAGGGTAACAGCTGTTCAATAATGCAAATGATGCACACATAAATTACATTTTAGCAATGGGATATTATTACCCAGACGGACAAAAGTTCAGAACCCTGGGGCGGCTGAATTTAAATCGCCACAATATCGAAATTCACTCTGGAGACCGAGGGGGGCAGCCCAGATGGAGAGGGTCTGGGTGATGCTATTTTGTGAGGTTGTTAATTTGGCCCACTGGAGAGGAGACTTTGGCATCGGTGGCCTGGGTTCAAAGAACCATAATGAATTGGGAACCTGGCATGCACTTCCTCTAGGCATTGAGCTGGCAAGGTAGGAGATCACCGGTGGAGATGCAGGAGAAGTTCATGAACTTCAGTGGCAGTCTCCAAGCAAGGGATGGAAGGATACCTGCTCTGAAAGCTCTTGTGATGGGTTCCCAGAATCAGACAGAGGACGGGTCTACCAAGTGGTCCACCACAGCCTGTTGACCTCCTAAAACCCTGAGCTGCAATTCCCAGCATCCCCAAGGAGTAATGATATTTGAAGCTGATGGGTATTGAAGTCCAAAACTTCTAGAGGTCACCAGTTTGAGAACAGCTGCCGTATACGTCTTACTAGGATGGCTATTTTTCCATCACCAAAGGAAGAATAAATATATAACAAAACAGGAGAGAAGACATGATAGGAGCGCATATAATGCTTGCATACATAGATTTGAATATGTATATAGGTGCAGAAGTTTAGAAATCATTGCTATTGTTTTTTTCATATATGAAATTTTTCATCTTGTCCAATTAAGTTCTCTGGGTGAACTACAAGAAAGTAAAGAACTAATTGCTCAAGAGTTAAAAATAAAACAAAAATACACTAGAAATATTTAAAAGAACAAAATGCAATATAATGCAAAACACATAAGCTGTTCCTTTAGGTACTCCAGTCCTAATTAATTCCAGACTTTAAACACCAAGACTTTGAATTGGGATTGGAAGTCAGCGGATGTACTTCATCGCATTGCTCTTGTTATGTGTCATCAGGTCATTCCCAAACTATGGAGACCCTATTAATGGAAGCCCTCCAAAATGTTCTGTCTACAACAGCCCCACTCAACTCTTCTAAATTCAAGGTTCTGGCTTCCTTTATGGGGTTCATCCATCTTTTATTTTGGTTGTCTTTTATTTCTGCCTTCGAGTTTCCCCAGTATGATTTATTTATTTATTTTTTATTTGTGGTATTTATATGCTGTCCTATTGCAAAAGCCTCAGGATGGCTTACAGAAATAAAATACAAATATCAATATAAATAAATTATAACGAAGTATCAACAACATAAACAAATCGACCCACTCTGGCTGCAGTTAAAAATATAATATTAAAAATACCATATTAAAACTTATTAAAATATTGATGAAATAAAAAGGCCTTAACCTGGTGCCGAAAAACAAATAACGACGGCGCCAGGCGGACCTCTCTGGGGAGCGCATTCCATAGTCAGGGCACCACCGCAGAGAAGGCCCTCCTCCAGGTACTCACCCTCCTAATATCTTTCACGAGGGTTCCCATAGGAGGGCTTCTGCTGCCAATCTCAGGGGGCAGGAGGGCAAATAGGGACGAAGGTGTTCCTTTAGGTATCCAGGTCCCAAGCCGTTTAGGGTCTTGATGGTCTTCCAGGGAGTCTTGTCTTCTCATGATGTGTCCAAAGTGCGACAGCCTCAATTTTGCCATTTGTGCTTCTAGGGGAAGCTCGGGCTTGGTTTGATCCAGGACCCATTCAGTTGATTTTCTGTTGTTTCAGGGTATTTGCCAAGTTCTCCCCCAGCACCATGTTTTGGATGCTTGTATTTATTTCCTGTCAGCTTTCTCACTGTCCACCATTCCCACCCATCTATTGGGTTTGCAATAGCGTGAATGAACTTGGCCTTGGTCTCCAGAGGAATTTCCTTACACTTGATGATCTTTTCTAGTTTCTTACATCCTTTCTGGAGTGAGGGCAACTCACTGCCTGGCCTATCCAGAGTTTTTTATCCAGGTGCTAAATGCTGGTGAGCAAACCAAAGGCCACAGCTTCCCCTCTTCAGTATCCTCTGATTTTACAGCAGATCTCAACTGGGTAGCCTTCACATGGAGATCTGGCCCCTGAGGGCTCGTCAAGCAAAGCTCTGTTCTCTGTCAAGGAGAACACCTAGGCACCCTAACTCTTATCCAAGGCTTCTACATTTCCACATTTACATTCAACTCAGCCCCACCTGATGGTGGGACAGGTGGGCATCACACAGCTCTTCTGATCTTTCTGCTGGGAACACATCTTAGACAACAGGACCGAGAAAGACTTTTGCCCAAGATTCAGGAATGTCAATGCCCATTAGGTAGGGTGTCAGGTAGTAGATTAGTCAGAAGAGTGATTCCTATAAGGTATCCAAAGGTTCAGAACTGAAGAAAACGTAATTCCATCATGGTCATTTCCATTGGTTGGCCAACAGCCTGGACAACCCATGGGCTTTAATTTTAAAAAATCAAATACAGGAGACTACCTTAGACTGGACCAAACTGTTTCACACAAGCTTTTCTCCTCTGACAGGAACAAGCTTTCCAGAGTTTCAGACATGGGGCTTCATATCGCCTGCTCACCTAGAAATGAAAGACATAGCACCTGGAATGTGGGATACAAGGGAGCTTGATGGAACCCCTACCTGGAACCTTCTACACACATGACAAAAGCCCATGAATGAACTTTAGTTTAAAAAAACTGGAATAAACCTTGGTCTGCCTGCCCCAGTCACATACGAAAGAGCAATCCTGGTTTTTAGAACAAAATGGGGGGGGGACAGCTAAATTACGCCCCCATGCATGACTTGCAACCCTACCCCCATTGTCTCACTCTAGCACTTTTCTCCTAAATACTAGAAGTAAGTTTGGGTGGGAGAAACACACTTTCCAAGTTGGAAGGAGGGGAGAGAAGAAACATAGAAACGGAGCGAGTCAGAAGGAGCCTCCCGGGCCATCTAGTCTGACCCCCGGCTCCAGCTGGCTCCGCTCACGAGGTGAGCCATGGTTGCCCATTTCTTTTACTCTAAAAAGCCCCCCCACACACACACACACCAACACGTTCATGCACACCTTTCTACATGCTACACTCCTGCCTGAGCTTTCCTCATGTGGAATGGGCTTCCACGAGAGGTGGTTGAGGCCCCATCGGTGCGGGTGTTCAAAGACAGGCTGGACATGCACATGGTGGGCATGTCGTGAGCGGAGCTGGCTGGAGCCGGAGGTCAGACTAGATGGCCCGGGAGGCCCCTTCTGACTCGCTCTGTTTCTATGCTTCTATGTGTTTCTGGGTGTCCCTGCTGTTGCGAGGAACTGGACCGATTTGGTGTCGCGGGAGCAGGCATCCCACAGTTTTCCTTCCAGCTGCTTCCGATCCGTTTAAAGCCACCTCCCTCTTCACTGTCTTATATTTCTGCCCGAGCTGACATGCCAAATGCTAGAGGAGAAGACGCAGCTTCTCGCGTGTGCAGTAAATAAGGCTAAGATTACCAATGGTGTGGAAATGGGACTGACTATTGCAATATTTAATCTGCAGGGTGGGCAATTCATTAGAACAGATAGCGGGGGCTTTCATCATGATGCCAAGCTTCCATCTGCCTCCTTGGCGCTCCCGCTTGGCTTAGGTCGGGGCTCAATATACGAGGGGACAGCTTGTGAGAGACATCCCCGTGTCAGCCGCATCATTCATCTTCTGAGCACGGTGGTGTGAGCTGCTTTGCCTCAACGCATCCCTGCCATATGTACGTGCGTTTCCTATTAAATCTGTTTGGCAGGCAATTAGAGCTTGGATGGGGTTAGGGGCAGGGAACCAAAGTGCTGCTTGACCTTCCCTGCAGGGCAGATGCATCTCTCCATCCCCGAGGGTGTTACAGCCTCACTTGGGTCATTTTTCAGACATGCTCTTCATTAGTCAAATGATGTGATTTAGAGAGAGAGAGAGTGAGAGAGAGAGAGAGAGAGAGAGAGAGAGAGAGAGAGAGAGAGAGAGAGAGAGAGACTGTGTGTGTGTGTGTGTGTGTGTGTGTGTGTGTGTGTGGAGGGTCTGTCTTTCTCCTGAGCCAAGCTGACTGCTCTTAGTAAAGACAGAGCTATTTCTCACATATATTGATTTATTTATAAAATGGCAGCAGCCATGTTGACTGTAAGAAAAATCCAGAAGCTGTTTTAGTGTGGCCAGAGGGAGTCAACTGCAGGTGGCACAGTGGTTGAAACCGCGGTGCTGCTGGGCTGGCTGATCGAAAGGTCGCCAGTTCGAATCTGCACAAAGGGCTGAGCTCCAGTACTCTGTCCCAGCTCCTGCCAGCCTTGCAGTTTGAAAGCCTTCAAATGCAAGTAGATGAAAAGGTACCACTTCGGTGGGCAGGTAACAGCGTTCCGTGCACCACGGTGTTTAGTCATGCCACCCACACGACCACGGAGACTGTCTGTGGACAAGCGCTGGCTCCCTTGGCTAGGAAATGGAGATGAGCACCGCCCCCTGGAGTCATGCATGACTGGACTTTAATGTCAACCCTGACTGCTCTTTTGAAGGCCAGATCCTGAAGATGAAACTCAAATACTTTGGCCACCTAATGAGAAGGAAGGACTCACTGGAGAAGACCCTGATGCTAGGAATGATTGACGGCAAAAGGAGAAGGGGACGGCAGAGGGTGGAGTGGCTGGCTGGAGTTACTGGGGCGGAGGGTGTGGGCTTGGGTGGACTCTGGGGGATGGTGGAGGAATGTTGTCCATGCGGTTGTGATGGGTCGAGCATGACTTTGCAACTAAACAAATCAAAAACTACCTATCTCTCCAGTGCAACTTATTTTGCCCACACTGCTAAGGTGTGACGTGTGACGTTTTTGCTTCAGGAGGCATGCAGATTTGCCAGGGAAGGATGCCCACTGGTGGATAAGGAGCTGAAGCCCATTTTATGGCAGATCAAAAAGTAAAGTGTCATAGCTATAGCAGGGGATGGGAGAGATTTTGCAAGCTCACCCCTCCCTCCTGCAGCCCCATTTAGACTCCTAGGAACCTGCACACCAGCTTTCTCTTTTCCATCGCACTTGAAAAAGTGGGGGAAATACATCTGAGTTCATTTTAATGAAAAGTCTACCAAACAGAAGCTATCCCCTCTGATACTCAAGAAGGGACCACACAGCCACATGCTGCAAAAAATACCCGGAGTATATAAATATCACACTATAATGTTCAGACACTTGAGTTCCAGGGAGATTACCTCAAAAGTGGAGAAAAGGGAAAGCAACTACCAGGGGAGCTCACAGGAAGAGGGGATGTAAAATGCTACTGTTGACAGCCTTAAAAGCTCCATACTGAGGAGAGCGGAGGGGATGGAAAAAGCTGGCCCTGCTCAGAAAGTCCCTCGAAAGTCCCTGCTAGCGTTTCTGAGGCAGTCTCTTCTCTTTAAGTATGGGAAAAAGGCAGGTGATATCTCCAGTAGACAATGAGGGCACAGAAAAATATTTGGACCCCTCCCACTTGTCTTCCCATGTGACTTGTGAAGCTTTCCAAGCCCTTTCCAAGTCAAAGGAAAAGAAAGCATCTCTTTCTATTCCATGTACAAAGCCAACTGCATCCGTAAGCTGAACTTTCTTTCAATACCAGCAACAAGAATGCATTTTCCACCACATTTCAAGGTAGTGAGCTAGATTCAAGGTTTCAAGGCAGAGTCCATGGTCCACAGCTTGCTCCCTCTACATCTTTCTACCACCTCCCAGCAAGAGCTTTGGGGGTGCAGAGTTGATCTCTGAGGGGCTTTCTGCTTATAGAAACCATCTATCTGATCAGTAAGGGTGCTTCTAAACTTCTCTCATCCATACATCAACCTGGATTTGGGAGCTCCAAAGAGAGATAAATTACTTCCATTCATATTTAAATGCTCACTTAACAGGTTTTGCACTTGTGAAGCATTACTAAAAACAAAACTCAAGTTAAGCCTGGATAAATTTGCAAGCTACATACTTGAGGTTCTTCAGTCCCTCCAGTTTGCTTTCCCAGCAATGCGTGTTCTGTGCTCAGCTATGCCCACCATGGCAGCCATTTTATGGAAGTGCAAGCTCCTCCCACAGCAGCCATTTTGCTCAAGTATCTACATCACTTGTTCAGAATTTCAGATGTGCCCAACCAACCCAAAAATGTTGGAGACCACGTGCTAGGGCAGAGGTGGGCAGACTTCAGTCTTGCCACCTCTGTGTTATAAATGCCGTTCTGGTGGTCACTTTAGCTGGACCTCCATAACCTCCAACCAAAGACAGGTGCAAAATGCATAGACTCAAAGTTTCAAGGGCCTTTGAGCCCAATCTGAGCTGCAGAATTCATTTTCAGGAACAGAACTGAACTGAGTTCACAGCCTTTTCACACAAACATCCATCTGGGATTATCCTAACCTTCCTTCATTCCTAATTCAGGAGGCAAAGGTTGTCTTGCTGTTACTGCTATGCTTAAATGACTGGGACTTGGAAAGCCTTTGCAATCTACAGCCAATGAATCAAGAGCGAGGAACACAGGGATCTGCCTGCTAACATGCCAGACCCTCGGTCCACCTAGGCTACCTTTGTCAGCACCGATTGGCAGCAGGGACTCTCTGGGCTTCCAGCCAGGAATTTTCCGAACCCTGTCTGAGATGCCAAGGATCAGGACCTTCTGCACGAAAAACAGGTGTTCTACCACCGAGCTGCGGTCTGTGCCTTCTGCCCACATTGCCCTCACAAAGAGATTTCCAGAGCACTCCTGGACATGCCTGCTCAAAATTGAGGCTCGGGGGGTTCCATGCATTTTGTTCCCAGTTAAGTGGGTCTATGAGAGAAACATTTACCTCTAAAAACCTGGGGGAAAGCAGAACCCCGAAGACCCTGTGCACGTGTGCACAGACGCAGACACACAAAGACAGGCAGGCTTTGGTGGGAATGGCGGCTCAGACTCGGAGGAGTGAGAGAGGACCGCTGACCCAGCCGTGGCTCAGAGGTCTCACTCTGAAATGGGAGTTGTTGAGAGTAGTGAGACCCAGGTGCTCAACTTCTCCCGGTGAGCCGAGCCGACCCGAGCCAGCTCTGGATCAAAGCACTTCGTGGCCAGCAGCTGAGCCCCCTTCCACTCCTGATGGTGGGAAAGGAGCCGGCGGAGAACAGGCTGGGGAGGGGTTCTCGGGAGAGCTTGACACCCCAGGAGATGACGTGCAGGCCCCTCTACACACCCACCGACTGGACCGAGGAGGGGCTCAATGGGAAGAGTGTCATGCCCGCTTCCAGAGTGTGCCCCCCTCCAGAGACCACCCCCAAAGGGTGCATAAACAAAGCTGGGGGAAATAGGGGCAAAGCGAGGAGTCAACTTTCCACCTGGAGTGTGTGTTTCAAGGTTGTGGTTACACTGTTGTTGTATGGAATAAAGAATCTTTTAGTAATCGGTGAAGTGCCTGTCTGGTTCGGGAGGGGATGCCTAGCTCATGACACAAACCATTTTCAGTGCTGCTTCTAATGGTCTTACTGGGGAGTGTGGGGAGGGGTCTTTAGAGGGTGAATGTGTACTGCCCAATTTATTTCAAATGTAGCTCTGCTACATTGGCGGGGGGGGGGTCTTTTTCTGCAGACTCATTCTGGAGCCCCAGCTTTCTATAGGAAAGATGGGACCCCTGATTATAAGGCGGAGGGAGGAGTTGAGGAGACCTTTGGCCAGAGCCTCAAGGCACTGCAAACAGGTAAGGGATGACCAGAGACACCTTCCAAGCAGAGAGGTTGAGCGACAACATTTGATCATTACAGATGCCGAGATTAAGGAAACATTTGGCAACCCAGCCTACGTTGTTCTCCCAGCAAGAAGCCTGCCTTTAAACAGCTGGGGTTTCTAAACTAATTTGTCCAAGACACTGATGCTATTGCAACAGTAAGTGAGTCTTGTAAATGGAGGTCACAGCAGGGACCCCGCACTCTTGCTTCTGACAGGAGCGGAGCTTCTGGGTTTCTCACACGCCACTCTGCATTCCAAAGCCATCATGACAGTTTGAGGGGCTTTAATGAGGCCTTAATTGAAGCTGATGGACTTCAGGAGAAGAGCAAGGGAAGACCGAGGGATCCTGCCAGACAGGGTGGGGGGGATGCCTCCTCCCTGGTCTGAATGACAAAAAGGTTCATTGGGGTTTACTCTTGAAGTGGCTCCATGCAAGTGGTTAAGACATCGCCACAAGCCACAATTTAGCAGCTGATCCAGCACAGTTGCTAGCTGCACCAGTCCCCAATTAATGCCTCTCCTCATCTGCTGAAGAGATGGGAGATGTTTGTGGGGGCACATGTCACAGCCAAAAGGATGCTGGGCTCAGTCTTGCCTTCACATGCTTTCCAATCCCACCTGAGACTGTGTTCCTGAGAAGAAGCCGGTTTTAACCATTGCTTGGTCCGTGCTGGGCTGCCAAGAGCACCTGCGATTCGGGGAGCTAAAAATCACACGCTTTGAGAGGATAATGGAGATGGTGGTGACTCAGGCTTCTCATCGGGTGCCTTTCTATAGGGCTCTGCTTTTCATGACAATGCCTTGTATGTGCCTTGCCAGCTTTGGGGAGGCCACCAGACTCTCACCAATTCTGTCTGCTTTCTCAGGAGGATGGGTGTTGCCACAGTGGCCAGGAATCACTCCCTGGAGAGGGGATGTCACCACAGGCAGTTACAGCTATGATTGCCCATGCTTGACCGGGCTGCTTGTGGTAGTGAATGTTGACTCAGGTTCATTTTCATAGAATACTAGAGATGGAAGGGGACAGAAGACCTTCAGGTCCAACAACCTGTTCAGTGCTGGACATCCCTCTCAGGTGGCTGTCCAGTTGCATCTTGGGTGCCTCTAGCATGGAAGAGCCCACAGCGTTCCTTGGTCATGGTTTCCATTGCTGTCCTTCTCTAACTGTTAGGAAGTTCTTCCTGATGTTCAGCTAGAACATGCCTTCCTGTAAATTGAGCCCATTGTTCCATGTCCTGCACTTTTGGACCTTCTCTGTGTGACAGCCTTTCAAGAACTTGTAGAGGGTTATCATATCTCTTCTCTTCTCTTCTCTTCTCTTCTCTTCTCTTATTAAAGCAGGTCCAGTTCTTTCACTCCCTCCTCACAGGGCTTTATTTCCAGTCCCTGGATCAGCCTTGTGGTCCTCCTCTGAACCCTTTCCATCCTATCAGAGGTGCTCTGTGCATTTCCAACTAGCGTCACCCAACACACTCTCACACAACGTTCATTCCCATGTGGAAAGTCACCCAGGGCAGTGGCCACTGGTGGAAGGATTCCAGGTGCAGGCCACCCTTCTGCTGATGCTGTGGTCTGGATGAAATTGGTCAAAGGCCACATGGAAAACAAAACTTCCCACCAACACAGGCCAATCTGGGAAGCATTGTTATTATACGCTACAATAACAATGCTGTCAATAGGAATTTAGTATTCCGTTGCTCCAAGGCAGTACAGATTAGTTCTTGTTAAGTTGCACACCACTCATTTGAAATGCACATTCAGTGTATTTTCCCAAAGTTTTGTGAGTCTTTGCTTTGTCTCCTTTGCCCTTTCCTTTTCGTCTTGATCACCTTTGCAAAGTTAGCAGAGATGTGGAGGAACAGAACTGGAGAGGGAGAGCAGCAGCTGCTTGCAGCTTAGCAGGGGAAGTTGGGATAGACGGACAATTAAAAAGGCATTTAATTGACAATGCTTTAGATAAAGTCAAGAGATGTTTCTATTCTCAGCCCAAGTGCAGATGAAGTAGTGAAGAAACCGTAGAAATTAAAGAAATAACCATTCAGTCCTTTGACAGAGAACATCTTTGCAGCTCTTCTTTTTTCTTGGGGGGGGTCATGCGGAGAATCAAGTCCCTGCAGGGAGGACCAGGGAGAGATTCTCAAAGCATGAGATAGATGAGTGGAAGTCAGGAAATAATTAAGTAGCTTCCTGAGGGAGTGTGCGTATATGTAGCAAAGAAGGTCTCGGAAGTTTGAGGGAGAAAGTAGAAAAGATAAGATGCAAATAAAAGACATCGCTGTGGTGGGTTTGTGAATGTGTGATTCATCCATCCATCCATCATGAAAAACCCCAAGCACAATGAAAGCAGGTAAGGATGAGCAGGTCCTCTCAGAACCCACCCAGTTCTTTCAGCTGGGTTTGAGCTGCATGATGGGAGACTTACAAACATGAGACGTGTCCTCCCAGGTGCATGAAACCATAAGTCCATCCTTTTTAGGACCCTACATCCCACACTGACCAACTCGTCACCTCCAGCCAGCTCATTAGAAGGTCATCTTGACAAGCTAAGTTGCTGCCCATGCCGAGGGAGGCTGGTTTCAGCTATGGAGCTTCCATGACAAGGAGCTTCCACGACACCTGTCTTCCTCTTTCCCCAAGAATGGGTCAAATCCTACTTGGAAGCCAGTGGCCAGCAAATCCAATGCTCATGATGTGTGTTGTATAGAGAGGCTGTGTGAGGCCATGCTTCCTGATGGAATATTTCCTCCCTTGTTTATCTAGCCAGACCCTGAGGTTATACTCTGAGGTTCTTCTCCATACTGTTTGAGTTGCATTTGGGCAGGGCTTGATACTTGGCAGGGACTGGACAAACCCTGGACACATGTACCAAGAATGCAGATTCACAGCCACATCAAAGGGGCCTGCAGTCCAGGGAGCTGATCCATGGATTCTAACCCCCAAAACAGATTTCTCTCACATCTCTAGGGATGGACTTCTTCTTTTTCCAAAGCCTCTTGGCAGTGGATATGCCGGCCTTGATTCTGACCCTTCATCCACTGATATCTCATCTGAATCACAGAAGCCAGATTTATGAACACGAATCCCACCTCCATTATCAAGGGCAAATGATAGATGGGTTTGGAAAACGGCTCCATTCGAATGTTTAGCAGTCGCATCCCCAAAATTGAACGTTGAGGTCATTGAATGGTTGGTTGGTATCATGGTAAAGTGGAAGACTTTGGTCATTGGTGTGTCCCCTCTGGACTCTTCCTCAGCATGGCTGGGGAGATGCATCTTTGGAGAACAGAGTGTCTGTAGGACACTTCTTGAATGACATCTCCAGCCCTGCCTTCCCAGGGACGGTTAATTTATATGATTTTGTGTGAGTGTCGTCATCCCTCCTTGAAGCCACCAAGGGATCTCTTTTCCTCTCCCTCACCATCTTAATATTTTAGCGGCGACCAAAGCACACTATGGAAGGGGCCACGGAGGGATTGCTGCCATTAAAAAAATAATAATTTAAAATGCATCAGCCGATTTGTCACTTTCATAATGAGAAATTGAACAACCTTGTGCCCTCATATAAATCATTATCTATAGCTAGGGCTTAAAATGGAATACATAACTCCTTTGCCACCTTCTCTCTTGTACGGGTGTCTCTACGTGCAGACACACATGCGAAGATGAAAGACCTCAAAGGGGAGACGAGGGAATACTTTGAATATAGGAAGCGGAGTCGGAGAGATGAATACGCGGGACCAAGGACTTGCGCTAATTGCTGCTTTTGCTCCAAATGAACAAAGGTAGCTGGGGAGAACATTCTAATCTGTGACATGTCCTTGGGCTGGTTGGCCACGGGAGGCCTGCTGGGAGGGCTATCATGAGGATCGGAGCAAGACAGCAACCCCTGGAACTTGGTGGTTCCGATGTCCATGGCCAGGCAGTTTAATCTCCTTGGGCTTCCAGGAGCTGTCCATGGTGCTGAGCCATATCCCCAGACTAGCTCTGGCACTGTAGAGGGCTCTGCTGAAGCGCAGACTGAAATCGGGAGTGGATACAAGTTGGAGCCACCAGGCACGACTGCAAGCACCCTGTTGGAGTTCTTGTAAGCAGAATCCCGGCACACACAGCCGACTGAGGACACAGGGACATAAGCACATAGCGCGGGAACGCAGGAAGATGCTGCCTCCCAGGTAGCCAAGCGGTTGCTTTGAGGATGCTCAAAAGGAAGAGAGCCTTTGAGAGCCCTCTTTTTCCCTCTTACCTGAGAACAGGTGTTCATGCTGCCCTTCTTTCTTTCTGCAGGTGGGAATGCTGGAGAAATCCACAGTAGGTTTAAACCAGCTTGGACTTCTAAGGGTCCAACCATACATTCTGCAGCAGAGTGGCTTTTCCCAGGTCTCACAGTTTCTGTGGATTTGCAGACTCTTTTCTTTTCGTCTTTCGGGAATTTGATGCAAATTTACTAGATTCCCCTCCCCCAAATCACCATCCAAACAAATCCCTCAAAAATCACCAACAAAAAATGCACGTTTCTCCCCAAAGGCCAAAGTGTGAACATGCATGGGGGTTACACAACTTTGAAACAGAAGGATGTGCACAAGTGTCCCCAAACAGACACTCAGGCAGATGTTCTCCAGATGTTATGATCCCCTGCAATGCTTGGCTGTTGGCCAGGATGGCTAGGGTTTCTGGGGGCGATGGCCCAAACATCTGGAAAGAACCAGGCTGCCTGCCTCTGGGTTATGCTAGCAGGCAGTGTCTCTCCACGGTTCTGTATGGGAGGTTTCACCAGCCCTTCCTGGAGGTTCCAGAGACGGAAGCCAGACCCTTCTGCATGCAATGCCATGTGCTGCATCATTGAGCACTTTAAAGTACACTGAGGACACATTAGCTTGAAAGCTCCAATTTATAGCAGTTTTTTTCCCATTTCAAATGATCATATAAACTCACACCAGGCCCGTGTTCTTCTCTGCCCCCGTGAAACAAGTCAGAGACAGGGAAAACCAGATTCTCCTTTTGCCTGCTTGCCTGTTTTCATCCGATGGGGATGACAACACAGAAGCCAAATTGCAGGAAGGATCCAGGCAGGAAAAGGCCTTCGGGATCCCCTGGGGAGAGGTTGACATGCCAAAGAGGGAGAAGGAGATTGGGACAGGAGTCAGAGCCTCGAAAGGCACCCTGTCCCCTTTGAGCCCCCAACATGGGGCCCATTAATGAGAAATTGCGAGAACATGAGGGAGATGTGTAAGGGAGAGATGTCAGGAAGGTCAGCAGGGACCGTGTTGGGATGCTTCCGAACGCTTTAATCTGGCAGGACGTGTATTGTCACAGTAGCTTGTTGCAACCTGCTCCGTGACACCGAAGCTCGCGTTAGACTTTGCACCAGTGGGGCTTTGCAACTGCCCTTGGTCACAGCTAATTGTCTTAATTGAAATAGCAGGCTGGCATGTATCTAAATCTCTGGCTCAGCATTTTTTTATGATCATCGTCGTTCAGACTTTGTCTGGCATCTTTGCAGAGAGCTGTCCAACCAGAGGATTTGTTTGCCTTACTGCAAAGCATGTTTGAGGCAGAGGTGAAGGCATTGTGTCCTGGCAGGGGGAGACGCAGCGAGAAACACAAGAACATTTTTAACGCACAGTTGGAAAACACTCGCCTACTTCACTTAAACCAACTCAACTGTGTTCGGTGGGACTTGGAGCGAGTGCAGTATTTGAATGCAGCCGTTCATTGTGGTTTGGTTTAAATCATGGGGAGGGAACATTCCTTCATCCACATGGCAAATATTCTCTAATTCCTACAGATGCTTCCCAATTCTTTTTGGTCTCACATCCACAGTGTGTGGCTTTAGAAATATATTTCTAGTCCATGTTGCTTCAGTTCCTTTCACTCTATAATGCCACACCATTGCATTCTCATTATTCTGCCATGATTTTTGAAAGTACATTCTCAAAATACACATTTAAAAACATTCAAAAATGCATTTTCACTCAAGATATAACATCTGCATTTTAAAAATGGATTTAATTGCATATTTTTGGCATATTTAAACAGCTCGGAACAACACGGCTGTGAAATGGCTCAATATCTAAGCTCCAATCAGCACGATTATATGCTATGAGGTGAAAACAAAGTGATTTTGTATCAGAATTTGTCCAGACTGAATTCCTCAAGCACCCTGAATGTGAAAGAACTCGCTGATATTTTTTTGAAATGGGAAATTTTAGAAGGCAAAAAGGTTTAGTGAAGTGGCAAAGATCTGAAACCGACGCTTCCAAATTTCCTTCCAGCAATTTTTCCTTCCATAGGCTTCAAAATGTTTGTACTTTTTTGTGAGGGCATATGGAGCTGTAAAATGTGTCTAGGGAACCACATGGGAGGAGTGGGGTGGAACTGCAAATGGAGGGATATTTAGCGTGAGAAATTGCATGGCTGGGAAGGATTACGCACACCTTCCACTCAATCATTTCTCTTTTCCATTCACTACTATGGAAGTTGCTTTTCTCAATTATTTTTGAAAGGTTATTGGCCACAAAGCGATGTTAGCCTTCACATTCAATCAATAAAATGATGCTTTGCTTACTGTAATTATTATTACTACATCCTGAAATGGCCTTTGCCAGATCCAATTGTTGAATGTCAAATCTACAATAAACTTATGTCTATATTTATCATGCATGTATTAATTTAAAGCTCTTTACCACACTCCAGCCAAAACATAGAAACATAGAAACAGAGTGAGTCAGAAGGGGTCTCTCGGGCCATCTAGTCTGACCCCTGGCTCCAGCCAGTTCCGCTCACAACATGCCCACCATGTGCATGTCTAGCCTGTCCTCGAACACCCTCACCGATGAGGCCTCAACCACCTCCCGTGGAAGCCCATGCCATACCCTCTGGGTCAACAACAACAGTGTAACAACAACAACAGTGTAACCTACAGCTCAACACAACGTAGGCTGCCTTTGCCCTCGGATTCATTATCTAAAGAACACAACACAAAATGAAAGAGAGAGGAGGAGGGAGGAGAAAAAAGCAGACTGATCTATTCGTTCTTAAAATTGCAAAGGTCTCATAAGGACCAGCTGGGAAGGAAATTATTCTGAGAGAAGAGAACTCAAAGGAGCTAAAGGACTACTTGTCTGCCTCTCCCTCTACTGCAGCTTAAATTTAGTGACCTTTGCATCTGAGTTCAACATGGGATGCTGGATCTTCCAATAAAAACCTTGCATTAAAGTCTCAGCAGGTTCTTTTACTCTGACATTTTAATGCTGGTTTACTTGGACCAGCTACTGTGTGGAATCAAGGTAATGCACGGGGAAACGTGCACGGGGTGTCATTTAATTCTGGGCTTGTAAGTATCACCTGTAAAGCAAATCGTCCACTAGGCTTCCCTGCTCTTCCTCGAAGAGGTTGGCGGCATGCAAATTTTTGGCCAGCAGTAGATCTGGCAGCCTGCAGGAGACGCATTGCTTTGAGTTAATTTATAAGATCCCGGACAGCAAGAGAGTTCATTTAATTGAAAGATGTAATTATCAGGTGTTGGAAGCGAAGGGCCTCATTAATTTCACAGACATTCTGTTGACTGAACTGTCCGCATTTCAATTTTTCACTCCACATCAAGGCTGAAGCTGTGTGTTGTGGAAAGACCAACGGGAAACAAGAGATCTCTCCACGCTCCCTGCTGAGAAGAGACTGTACCGGTCTATAACCCAACACAGGACCCATAATTCAGGTTATCTTCCCCGGAGAACTCCACTGTTAATGGAAATTACTAAAACTGTAAAAGCCCAGCTCTGGCAGAAAGGAGCCATTATTAATAGAGAGCTGTGTGGGGTCCAAAGAAAGGACTACACAGAGTTTGTCATTTCGTGATTCATTACATAATAGTCGCATCCTGACCTTACTCCAACAAGCTCACAGCAGAATGCAGGCTAAGTCACAACAACCGTACTGGCTCGGTTAAGGAAGGAACTGGCAAGAAGCCATGCCGTGAGCCTCAGAGCCATATTTCCAAGTCAACGGGATGCTCTCTGCACTGTATTGGTTCCGCAGAAGCCGGTGTGGCACGGTGGTCAGAGAGTTGGACTGGGGACCCAGGAAATCCAGGTTCTAGCCATGGCCATGAAGCTCACGCTGGGCCACTCGATCTTGGCGTAATGTACCCCACGGTGTCGTTGCTGCAGCAGGAATGGAGCTGCGCAAGCCAGCTTGGGTTCCGCAGAAAAGGAAAGAGGCAGACTATACTTGTAGAGAGGTACCGATAATGAAAATAGTGCCCCTAGACTATGGGCACATCTCCTGAGAGTTGGGTCAATTTGTCAGGAGGCAGGGCTATCGTTGCTAGGTAGGGCAGATGCAAAACAAAACATCGGGCCCAATTTTCTATTTGTTCCTTTCCTTCCCTCTTTTCTGTGATCCCATCTCACTTTTTCCCTCTCCACCTGCCAAAAGAGGGAGAAAAATCTCAACCGATGTTTTGCAGAGGGCTTTCAAAATTAGGAAAAGTACTACATGGCATGATGGGATGCCATCTATGGAGGGAGGAGACGCTAGATCTGTGGGAACTCTGGAAGAAGAAAGAAAGAGGGCAGATGTCCCAAATGGGAGGCAATGGAACACCCAGTCAGGTCTGGAGTATGCTCTTCAGAGAGCAAAATGTGCTGCTTCCTTTTGAGGCTTCCATCTGATTTCTTCTCCTCTCTGGCCCTAATCTTAATGTCCCCTCCAGGTGCGGCATCACAGCAGTTGGGGGCATAAGAGAAAAGGTCTTAACACCTGTGCTTTCCCTTGATGGTTTGTCTGCAACTGACATTTTGCTAAGCTTTCTTTTTTCAAGGATTTTTAGTTTTCAAGTTCAGTATTCAGCTTCTATGGTGTGTGTGTGTTTGTAGAGAGAGAGAGATCCCTGTGTTATTTGTTGCATTGCACTGCGTTGTATTCTTTCTCTCTGTGTTTTAATCTGCCAAGATATAACACCTACATATTTAAATATATTATATATTAAATATAAAAGGAAATAGTAAAACGTTCTGAAGTTGGAGCTTGTTTACTTTCAGCATTTCAAGGACTTCTTTTCCCTGAACCAGGCCAGAATTATTCTGCTCCTTCCCAGAATATGCTGTGCTCCAGGCAAGCTAGTGGGAGATGTGTAGAAGTCACTCCATGGTGACTGGAAAGATCATTGGCACTGAAATTGTCTGAAAAATTTGCAACAGTCTCCAGCAGTCGTATTTACAAGAATCCAGCTAGCAGATTCTTCTGTGGACCAGCTTTTCCTAAAGCATAAAGATTCTGTGGACTTACCAGCCAATTTAAAACAAATTACATAATTGTCCAGAAACGTAGTTGAAAAAAAGACATTAAAATTACTGGATCAAAATGCTCAGTTCTCTCACAAGCTAAACCCCTTTCCCAAAATCTGTGTCCCTCAATGCACAGACGAGGGAAGAAAGCATATCTGACCATCCATGAAATACAGAGAGGGCAGATTGTATGTATCTTTACATTCCTAGATGGCAGTCAGTCCTTCCTAAATGGAAAGTTAACCTGGCCATGCTGGACTAGGCCAAATTTCACTTTCATCTGTACATCCAATGGCCAACCACTGCACATCAGGAAACCACTAGCAGGGATGAGTACTCAGGTTCCCAAGCAACGGAAATGCCTGCACAACAGCCTCTGATGAGTAAGGTGGTGCCATGACCCCTAGCCATGATCGGTCTCTTCCCCTTTTAAAGGCATCCATTTAGGGTGTCCCACTATCAAGGCACTGTGTGGAAGCTGTCTCCACACTCTCACAAGATTCCTTTCTCTCCGTTCAGCTTCTTCTACCCATCAGCCTCACGGGACGGCCCTGGATGCTAGTTTTAGGAAGAGGGGAGGTCACCCTGTTCTCAGGAATTGCTCGGAGATCCATATTTGGCATCTTAGAACTGTTAATAGCCGAATAGGGAGTCCTGCATGCTCTCAAAGATTAAGCGACACCATGGGGCTCCCGTTCCTACATCGCTGTATACGGAATTGCACAGTCTCCCAGCTAAACTTCCCCTTTGCTATCCCGGAGCGTCTTTCTCCACATTGGTATGCTCTTTGGTGTGCCAGCCTGCATTTATGATTTATTTAGGACTGGATTGCATTGCATCTCAAGGCCAACTCTCCCTAATCCGTCACCGTCCTTGCCTCGGCCGTACACAAACATTTGTTTTCGCTGCATCAGCATCTCCGGCTGCTGAAGAAAGATGCCCATTGTTAATCACTATAGCAACTGCAATTTGGTACTTGATAGGATTCTGGCTTCTTCTTTTTTTTGTACTTGGGTTGCTGGGCATTTTTTCTTTTAATATTAACACACCCATGTTGACACTAAAGCTCTCACTTTCATCAAGCAAAGTATTTATTTTTATTTCATCAAAAAAAGTATTCATAATTTAACGGAATGGAAGCGGGCCTACACTTTGCTCTCAAAATACATCACAGCCAAAATTGTTCTGCTCTCTCTGTGTATGTGCATGTGTGCGTGTGTGTCTTGAATAAACAACTAGGGCTTCTAAGCCATTCAGGCTGATACGGTGCTCAAGAGCATCCAATATGCATAAGACTGGAAGATCCAACAGCGTTATTTGAAAGCTTCTATGGCAGCAAGCCCTGCAAGGAATTGTGGTTTTGGGCTCTGCCTGAATAGACCAATCCATTTACACACCCCTAAGTTTCAAGGTGTGCAATGCCACACCGTAGCTTACCACACTGCATCAACGACAGCTGGACAGAAGAAACACCAGACCCTACAAATAATCCTTCAGATGATTATCTACAAGGGACTCTGACTCCTGCATGTTCAAGAGTAGCAGCAACGTAATAACCACAACCCTAAAGCTTCTGCATAGCCTGAAGCGCCTGATCCTGTCTAATCTTGGAAGCTAAGCAAGATCAGGCCTGGTTCAGATCTGGATGGGGGACTTAAATGTTGTGAACTGCCCAGAGAGCTTAAACCACAGGCAGAGTAGAAATGTAATTAATAATGAGAATAAGAACAACAACAATAGCAATAATGCCACAATGTGAAAATTAAGAGAGCTTGGCGTAACCAGGAGTGAATGGTTTGTGCAGAAGGACTGAGGTCCATTCAGTTCTGTTACCCCCAGATGAATCCCCATCCATCTCCTCCGTCTAAGAAAATCACAAATACATGAATAGAAGGGACATCCCTTAATTTAATGTAGCTTGAGATTGTGGTGATGTTGCCTTCTTCATACAGTAAGAATGTACAATATTCAGTTGTGGACTTATTTCTACATAGCATTTAAGATCTGCTTTTTTCTTCTTTTGTGAGGAAGACAAAGCAGTTGAGCTCCTCACCTCTCCCTTACGAGATCCATTCAGCAGCTGCTGCCTTGCTTGGCTCTCCCTACCCAGCACTTCTCTTCACCTGAGCAGCCCTGCACTCCTTCTCCCCGATTCTGTTTCCATCACGCAGCTGACAGAGGAGGAGAGTGGCTTGTTTGCAGGAAGTCTGCTGTGCCTCTGGAACCCCGTGCCTAGCAACCACATCCCATACTGTGGTGAGACGCCACAGAAGCTACTCTGCAGTGCACTCTGTGAACATGACCTCGAATGCCTACTGCTATTCAAGTCCAAATGCTCTCTCTGGCCCAAAGGACTGCTTTAAGCAAGTTCCAGTACAACTGCAGAAACTTGCTGGAGCAGAGACTTCCCATAATTACACTGAGGCACCACCGTTATTGATATTTGATTTGGGTTTGGTGAATTGCTGTCCACTGAGAAACTATATGGAGACAGGAAATGAGTAAAGGAGCTGCTTAGAGGCGAGTCATGGTCCCTTTGCCTTATCTCTCTCTCTCTATCTGGGTTTTGGGTAATAAGGGACGCTTACAAAGCTCATGCTTCTCTGGAACGATGGAGAGCCACTCCTGACATGTTCTCAAGCCAGCATTGAGATCAGCCAGCCAAGAAGTGCATCTGTGAGGAAATAGCCCTTCCTGTTTTGGCCTTGTTTGAGTTCATCCCAATCATTTCATGAGCCGATGTCACAATCAGTGGAGGGGGTCTCCAAAGGACCTTTGAGCATGTCTCTGGGATTCTACCATCCCTCACCATCATTCTCACCTTCCAGGTGAAGGACAGAAAGAATAGCCAAGGCTTTTTGGACTCAGGTCAAGTTCTGAAGAACTGATACAGGTTGGTGACAGCATTAAAGGCTTTCTGGGACCAAGATGAGCTAGGGTGGCTTTCTGCCATCACCGAGGCACCGTATAATCCCAGAGAAGCTGAATGGGTAGCTGGAAACCACTGAGGCCTTGCTGGAGCATGATCCTTTCCTATCATCCTCAGGAAGAGCTGATCCTCATGCACCTAAAAGCTTAATCAGGCAATCTCAACCACAAACACGCAATCTGGACATGACTAACTATGAAACCACAGGACAGATAGCATGGACAGGGGTTGTGGGAGTTGTAGTATGAAACACTTGGAGGCCAGCAGCTTGCCCACTCCTGTCTTTGACCAACTGACTTTGTTCTCTAAAGAGCTATTGGTCGAGAGAGCTCCTTGGAACCACCCTGTGTCTTTGCAACACATCCCTAATTCCCAGTTGCTAGAGTGGGGGGCAAGTTTACAGAGGGGCTGATGCCTTCCTTGCCATATTCTGTCTTCCTTGGAAATCTTGGTTGCACCTTGTGTGACACAGAATGAACGACTCTTTGCTCCAACTGGAGTAGCAGATCTATCCTGCAGCCCCTAGAAAGCATCTCGAGGCCTATCGTATGCTCCAGAGTCCCAAAGTTCCTGGACTGCGGCCAGAAGTGAGCTCCAACCTCAGAGCTGGGGATCCACCCTCAGTTTCCCCACATTGCAGCTTGTACAGAAAGTACTATGGCATCTGGCTCTCTGAGCAGACTCAGAGGATGGCTTTTGGGGGTGTTGAGGGCAGGAGGAAAGTGGTACATCATATCCTGGTGGTGCCTTAGCTTCCTTCCTTTCTGCCCCATAGGACCGTTCTTCAGATGTTTGGGCTCCCAGGAGCCTCTTCCAACATGTCCAATGGTCAAGAATGTTCCAAACCAAAGTCCAGTCCTTCTGGAGATCACTTTTCGTCCCAGTCCCAGAGCCAAGGGCAATCTCCCCGCCCCAAGTAGAATTATCACTCTACCACTGACTCTACTCTACCACTGACCTTGGTTCAAATTCTGCAACTTTCCCAAGGGAATTGAACACGTATGCACATACCCAAGAGCTTCTGCCAATGCTTCACTGTCACCTGTTTCTATTGGAAGAACATGGGAATATGGAGGGAGACATGAGAGGTGACATGATATCCCGCTATAAGTCCCTCAAAGGCTGTCCCAAAGAGGAAGGCCAAGATCTCTCCTTGCTGATGCCAGAGTGCAGGACACGGAATAATCAATTCAAATTGCGACAACCCAGGTTCAGCCTGGACATCAAGAGCTCCCTCACTGACAGAGCAACACGACATTGAACCCAGCTGCCTGGAGAGGCGGTGGGCTCTCCCACACTGGAGGCATTCACAAAGAACCTGGACAGTCCTCTGAGTGGGATGGTGTGACGTGGTGTCCTGCAAGAGCAGGGGGTTGGACCCAATGGCCTTCATGGCCCCTTCCAACTCTACTATTCTCTTATTCTATGACAGTCTTCACTGAAGCTTTTGAACCCTCCCACCTCCAGCTGTTTCCTGAGAAGTCTTTCTGGCTCAACAAACCAGTGCAAACTACATAGACCGAAGCGGGAGGATAAAAAAACCTCTCACAGGCATGTGTGCATGTTTATCACACACACACTTAAAAATAAAATAAAAAATGATACTACTGCTTAATTATTGTTCGCAAATCTCCGGTATTTAAATTGACTTATTTGCAAATGTCTGTTTAGAAATTGACTCTGTAATTATAAAGTCAGCGCAGGCATATCGCAGGCCCTAGAGGGGTCTCTAACGAGGAATGATAATGTACCAAGCAAAGCAAGTCTCCTGAGTTGCATTCTAATACTGGAGAGGCAGTTCCAAGCTGCAGCGGAGAGGGTCTGCTGGAAATCTCAAAACCTAAGCTGGAGTGAGAAAGAGATGCATATCTAGGCAGAGATAAAACCAACAGGGAAGGGGTGATGCCGGTGGGTGGGGATCTCTTTCCCTTCCGGCTCCAGAAATCAGATCAGATTTGTAGCAATCGTCGTTTGAGTGCAGAATGAGAATGAGGCTGCCTTCTGGCCAGAGACAGCTGCTTGGTGCTACGCAGAAATACCAGCTCTACCATCCTCCAACCTGCAGTTCCTTCACAGGCAGGAATCCTATGCAATTCAACACAGCCAACAGAGTCCCATCTTTGCAATCTTCAGCTATTCAAATTCAGTAGATGCACCTTAGCTCAATGTGAAGGTGCGTTCTGCAGGGCAATTCGGAATTTTGGAATCTGGGATGGGGCGGGATAACAGGACAGAGACTCACTACCTGGGTGTCATCACTGAGAACTCACTGTTCCATGATTTCACAGGCCACTGTGGGCCAGAGCAGCTTAACTTCTGAAGCATTTGCCCTACTGGTAGACCTTGGGTGGTCTCCTGGAGATCAGCCAGACCTTCTGATTCCCAGCCGTTCAGGAAACACAGCGTGACCCCACCTTCCATATTTCCATACATACCACAATTGCAAAAGTCTTGTTCTTAGCGTTCCTTGCCTATATGCACAGATTGCCTCTGCCCAGGTGGTTTTGGGCATTTCTGAGAGTCAGATTTAGAATGCAGTGAAATGTAGATGTATTCCAAGGTAGACATTGTTCTATTTGGGTGCACAAATCAGCTCAGCTCATGGAGCTTAGGAAGTAATTGGCTTCTTGTGGTTCGGCCCACTGAACCCTTTGTACCTGACTTTCATTTGATAGAAACTATGACAGCACAGATTCCACAGGCCAACGGTCTGCCTATCCCGATGTAGAGCTTCTGAGAAAGCTGTTTGAGTCAGGCCAAAGAAGTCACCCCAGGACAGTGAAGTCAATACAGTATTGGCATTTAAAAAAGGTAAAGGTAAAGGTTTCCCCTTGACATTAAAGTCCAGCCATACCTGACTCTAGGGGACAGTGCGCATCTCCGTTTCCCAGCCGAGGGAGCCAGCGTTTGTCCGGAGACAGTCTCGGTGGTCGTGTGGTCAACATGACTAAACACCGAGGTACACGGAAGGCACCTTTTCATCTACTTGCATTTGAAGGCTTTCGAACTGCAAGGTTGGCAGGAGCTGGATCGGAGCAACGGGAACTCACTCCATTGTGCAGATTCGAACCGGTGACCTTTCGATCAACCAGCCCAGCAGCACAGCGGTTTCAACCACTGCGCCACCTGCATCCCAGTATTGGCATTATATGATCACAAATTTAAGCTCCCACAAGCAATCCGGGTAGTGTATAATCAGTTTCGTAACTCCTTTTCAAGGCAAGAACCACATGGAGCACATGAGTTGCATCTTACCTTAGTGCAAGCAAGTCACCATGGGAGTACTGGCCTAGAGGGTGGTCTGGAGGCACACACGGCATCCACCATGTTGGAGCTAAGCAGGTCCGGGCCTGGCTTGGGCTTGGAGGGGAGACACCTGGGAGCCACCTTGGGAGAAAGGTAGGATAGAAATACAATAAACAATCAACCAAAGTACGTTGAGAAGATCAGCTTCTCATTTCCCAAAATGCATGCTCATTTTGTGCCAAACTTCAGAAGCTTTTTTAAAACTACTAATAAAAAGCAGACTCTTTTGTGTGCAGTTCTCTTAATCAATGCATTTTGGTTAGCTTTTTTGCAAGTCCTTTTCCTAACAGAATATATTTGTGAATGTTACTTTCACAAATGCATGCATTTTTTCCTGTGTCCTCCCCCCGCAATATATTCTTTCTTGAGTGACTGTTTTGTTAGCTGAACTCCAATTAAGATTAAGAAAGAACAAGTTTCAAAGGTAATGGATTTTCAGTGCACAGAGTGGCTTGAAAATGAAACATTCAGGAGGTTTGCAAGCCAAACAAAATTTTTCCCCATCCCTACTTGGCATTTCCAGCACATAAGATTGTTCTTGGATGCAGATGGAGACCCTAATTGAAGTTAAAGACTCTGCAAAGGGTAGGCCTTCCTTGAGTTTTTACTTTAGTAGTCTCTCTGTCTCAAAGAACAAAGCCCCTGGTGAGATAATGAGATGTACAGATAATAATATACTAAAGGCTAGATTAAGTATCTTCCCTTGGATATATTGCTATGCATGTTCGACTGTGGGTGGCGTGTGGACAGAGGTTGGCAGTATCGTATTTCTTCCTTTGCACTCTTTAATTTCAAGCACTTCGGCTAAGACAATAATTGTTCGGGGGACAAGCCTATTACAGACATATTCGTGCATTAATTAAAGGCATCAAGGAATCTGCAACGTTTGCTATTGATTCAGAGACTCACAGATAATTAATGGCTCTTGATGACACTTCTGCGGGGAGAGGATAAGTTTTCTGGCAGTGCTGCACATATGTAGGATGGGATTATTTTCTCTTCTAGAAGTCCACTTTGACTCTTAAAGATGCACAAAAAGGATGTAGCAGAGAGCTTGTAAAATTTGCCGGCTGTCTCTGTCTGTGAAAAAAGCAAATAAGAGCAAAGAGATTCTCACTTTGTTATTTTATTAATATTATATTATTCTAGACATCTGTTGCTCCCACAGAGCAGGGATACAAGCAGAGGGAGAAAACTTCAAAGCAGCAGAGTTGGAAGAAGCATTTGGAGAAACTCCATAACCATGAAGATGGTTGAACAGCAGCTTGGGAGCTGATGGATCTCCTTTGCTGGAGGTATTTAAGCAGAGGTTCCATGGCAACATGCCAGGGATCTGCTACTTGCATCCTGCACTGAAAAACTTGCGTTATTGTGTTAGGTTCTGGGCACCAAGATTTAAGAAAGAAGCAGGTAAATTAGAAAGAGTCCAGTGAAGGGCAAGAGAAATGATCCAGGGTTTGGAAACACTGTCCTGTGAGGAGAGACTGAGGGAACTGGGCACATTCAGCCTTGAGAAGAGAAGACTGAGGTGGGACATGGTATCCCTCTAGAAGTACCTCAAAGGCCATCACAAAGAGGAAGGTCAAGATCTCTTCTTGCTGATGCCAGTGTAGAACACGGAATAATCAATTCAAGTTGTGGCAACTCAGATTCAGGCTGGACATCAGGAAAAGCTTCCTCACGGTCAGAACAATACAACAGTGGAACCTGACTGTCAAAGCAAGCGAGGGATAGTAATGTTAAGGAAGCAGACGGTGAGCAAGAACAACTGGTGACCACGACTGTGAGAAGACATAGTGAGGGGGAGTTCCACCAAAGGTATCTTGCTCAAGGGTCTTCAAAAAATTGGACCTCCTGGCCACAGACATTGGAGGTGATTTATCCTCTACAATGGCTTAGTTTAACCAGCGACTTCAAGCAACTTACATCAACTGGTGTTGAAGTAAGATTCAACCACCATATTTCTTGTCTACCTCCACTGACAAGGTATTTCCTGCTGGACATGAGGCTGAACCTACTAACAGCAACTGTTTATTGCCAAACTTATTTATTTAGTAGAAGATTTTCCATCCCATCCACTACAAAAGTCTTGGGACCACTTACAAAAAATGAGTAGAATGAAGCAAATCCCACAGCATCCAACAGCTGATATACTAAAATCCCAGTTAAATCAATTAAACATTAAAATAGTGGGGAAATAAGGTTTTTGCGTGACACCAAAAAGAATATGACGTCTTAACGAATATAATATTTAAATTAGGAAGACAATGTGCTTTTCTTCTTTCTTTCTGAGGAAAGAGACTGCCCCCTCTCACCCCACTGCCTGTGCAGGCCAGCTTGGACTTCTGCAGTGCGGTTGTCTGTATTCAGTATAAGAAGTTTGAAGCCACACACACCGCACATCCAAATTTATTGTGCTTTCCTTCCCATGCTCCTCTTAATGACATCCTCGCCTTAATGAGGAAAATATGACCAGCACTCACCAGCTATAATTCATAGATGCATCCTGATTAGTCAGACTTGTCACGAGCTGATAAAATATGCCAATCGCAGAAGTGCTTTGCTTCAAAATGCAGCTGACAGAACAAGAACCGTCAGGATCGCTGGGACATTGGGGGAAGTCTCTTTGTGGGCATCATGCAGTCCTCCTCCTCCTCCTCCTCCTCCTCCTCCTCCTCCTCCTCCTCCCTAGGACAGGAGCAAAAGAGATAGTGAGGGGCTGTCCGAATTGCTGTTTCAGGCCCAGTCCCCTAGCAAAAGTTAATCCCTCAATGAAATTAGATCAAATGCCTGAGGAGAGGGATCAGGCCTGGGGGTTGTACAAGACTGGGCTGCAAAAGAAGTGGCTGCACTGGTTCATAAGAAGTTGCAGGGCACTGGAGCTGAACCTGTTCTGGTTGTAAGTTCCAGTCATGTTTGCAGAAAGAGAGGCAGGTGGGGAGAAGGATGAATAGGGGAGACTCACTGCCCTGAGGGACTATATGAGGGCCCCTCATTACAGGAAGGATATAGCCAGGTTGGAGTCAGTGCAGCGCAGGGCCACAAGGTTGGTGGCTGGTTTGCAGGGGGGGCCGTATGAGGCGAGACTGGGGGAACTGGGTCTCTTCAGCCTGGGGAAGAGGAGACTCAGAGGGGATCTGTTGGCGACATGTAGGTATGTGAGGGGGTGTCACACGGAGGTGGGTAGAGGCCTGTTCTCTCCTGCAGAGGAGGGCAGGACGCACTCCAACGGAGCAATGTTCAGGGAGCCAAGGTTCCATTTGGGTGCCAGGAAGCACGGTGGGCTCAATTTAGCGCAAGAAATAGGACAGGAAACTGGCACCTGAATGGCCCGTTTTGGTCCACGTGAGTTTGGCGTCCTTGACCCTGGTGGTGAATTAAGGCATGGCTCCAGCTCAGTCCAAGCACTTTTGCAGCAGCCCCACACAGTCACCATGGCTGGGATTTGCCCCCGAGTGCCCCGCTGAGGGCAAACAATGGGGCGATTGTCAGCGAGGCCAAGGGGGTGAATTTTCACAGGGCTGTAATTCACTCCGAGACAGCAGCTGCCTCAGCACACAAGACTGAATGCTGCCAGGGTGTGAATCGGCTCAGAGACAACCTTGACAGGGAGCGGAGGGAAAATTCAGAAGCCCTGCAAGGCAGAGAGCTTCCCTGAGCCTTTGCCAGGGAAGGAACAAGGCCTCTAAGAGTCTTTCGCTGGCTTCAGTTGGACAGAAAGCACAACTATTCCCATGAACAATAGATGCTGTACAATATATGCAAGGAGGTTCCATCTCGAAAGAATGAGCCATTGAGGGAGAGGCTGACATCTCCAATAATTAGGCCATTCATTGAGGAATCTGGTGGCCAGTGGAGAGTAATTTACTTAAAAGGTTCAACAGCATGCCCTCCAACATTGCATGCATGTAAATAAGGACACATTTGCGAACGAACATCAACCGGTGTGGCTCAGATGCATGCGGGCTCCAGCATCCAAACATGGCATTCCATCTTACTTTTACTCCAATCTGTTCAGAAATTCAGATTCTGCCAATTTTCCATTTCCCTAAAAGCAGTGCGCCTGCCCAGGGGTGGAGATAAACCTCCCACCAAGCACCCCACTCCCTCCCCAGTTACTTCCTAGCCTGGCAGTGCATGTCTGGAGCTTGGAAGGAAAGGATCTTGCTTCCCAGGGCATAGCTGGTTGTGACAGTCCTGTGGCCTGAGGAATAGTTGTGCCAGGGGGTGTTTTGGGAGCCTCCCCGGAGTGCTTGTTGGGTGTGGTGACCTCCTTGGACCTCCAACTTATCCTCACGCAGAGCAGAAGTGCATGTAAAGCATTCTTCGCAGTTGCTCCAAAACCATGGGAACGGGGTGTCATGGCAGGTGGACCTCAAGTGCTCCTGGGCCTCTGGGCTGGTCCATGGGTCAGTGAAGGCCCAGTTCTCCTCTGGTCCAGAAGCAGGACTGTGCTTATTTGTGGGGCTGCACGCCCTGCCCCTCTGCAGCCGGTGGGGCCTCCTCCAGGGAGGGCTGTGCAGGAGAAGCCGGGCAGCTTGCCCTGCTTTAGGAAAAGAGACTGGATCTTGGGGACCAATGTCAGCGTCCTCCACAGCATCTATTTGACCTTGGAGTGTGGGCTCCAGCGCCAAGGACAGAGCACAGCACGTCCCGTTGTGAAAAGGCACGTCCTGCCTGTGATTTCTCGGGAAAGCTGATGGGCCAACCAAGTGAAGGAGAGTAAGGAAGACAGAGCAGGTGGCTTTTCCAGGGCACACGCCTCGTCCATGTGCTCCCAATTTGAAGAAGTGAACTTCAGGAGTGGAAAGACATGTCTTTGCAGCATGTTTCTCTGCTGCTGGAAAATGGCAACCGCATTAACTAAAGTGGATACCTGGGACCGAGAGAGTGTTGGAGCCGGCTTGCTGGAGGCTGCCAGAAAAACAAAGCTTCCCACAGACAAAAAACCAAAGCTTTCCAGCTGGCGGCTGCAGAACAGGCCACGAGAAAGAAAAGTCAGAAGGACTTCTGATCCCTCAGCACTGCCTGTTTTTCCTTCCACTTGGGGGAGGTTGCTAGTCTGTGACCAGTGCAGTATGTGGTACATCTTTCGGCCCTAGGACTGAATGGGACCACGAAGGCAAAGGATTCTGGAGAAAGGGTGGGGTTGGGGGGGGTCGCCCTCTGGAGAACCTGGAGGGCTGGGTTGGGGCCTTTGGTGGAGCCATGTTGCATACCAGGCCTGAGGTTCCTCACTCCTCCTCCAGCAGAACACCCCAAGTCAACAATATCTGTATCTGAGATGAAAAAAGGAGAAAGGATATATGTGTGAGAGAGACAGAAAGAGCAAAAATGCTGTCCTTCTACTGGAAGAAAGCAACTGCTGACAAATCTTGCCATCAGCCCCTCTGAATTGCAAGAGGAAACTGACCTCAATCTCGAAGAGGTTAATTGTTATTCAGAGTGTCTCCAGGACGGCAGGGTGACAATGGGACCTGCTCCCCATCTTCCAAGCAGCAGAGGAAACTTGGAGCCCCAAGAGCTGACAGCAAACAACCCTGCGGAAAGAAGGAAAAACGCACAAGTGAAGTCTGTGAGAAGACGGAATCTCCGTATCTTTCAAACTCCTCAAGGGGTAGGCAGAGAAACAATGGCGAGAGAAAAAATTAAGTCCACGCAAGAGCCCTTGAAAGCAAAAATAGTAATAGAAAAGCGTAGAAGAGGGGAATCGTTATAGAAAAGCAGATTGGTTCAAATAATTGAAACTGGTTAGTTTCAAATAATTCAGAAGGATGGCAGAAGGGATCATAAATGCAGGGAAGGAGGGAACTGTCCTTCCTGTGGGATACTGAGTTGTTTGGAATAAACATGCAGCAAGGGGTGAAGAGAAATAAACTGGGCAAGCTGTCAGTGGGGTTCCTTTTGTATTTCACTGGTCTAGGAATGAAATAAAGTTATCCATTTCTTCTAGTCACAGCAGCCTCTTTTATTCATAAACACCCACAGAATCTGTGCAGGTTGGAAGCTGCATCTCTGCTGTGGGATCTCTGAGTCAAATGAAGTCACTGGGACCCATTTCAGTTTTCTCTAGTGCTGATGGGTCAGAATTTAGCCCCAGTTCCTATTTGAGCAAAATGAACCCACATTTGCAAATTTCAACAGATTCTAAATGGAGAGTCCTTCAGATATTGGGAGAGAAGCCAAAACTGGCTGGTGTGTCCATCCCTATGGCTGCTATTCCTTCCACTAAACCAGTATCACCATGGAAAAAGCTGCCCTTCTCTCTGCTCAGGAAAGGAGAAGAAAAAACCAGCAACAGATGTCAGCTGTGTTGTGGTACAGGGCTAAAGTGCTCACCTATTCCATTATCTGCATCTGTTGTTGCTTATCTCCGCTTCTCTGCCACTTCCTTCATCCCAAAGTTCTTGTAAATGCCTTTGTTTGTTCATGCAGAACACTCTTCTATTATCCTCTTTTGCATTGATCTCTGAGCCATTTCATTTCAATATTGATCACCTGAAGGGAAGAAATTGACAGCAGATGGAAGAGATGAGAGGTGTGTGCCAAAAGCAGCTTCTGACCATGTTGCTGCAGGCAGCCAATTCTATTCCATAGCATGTTGAAATCTTCTCCTGCAGGTTGGCCCAACAGGAGCCGTGGCAACCAGCATAACATCTTTAAATGGTGTGCAAGAGAGTGATGTGCTGAAAATCCCCGCCATGTTTTCTTCCAACCATTTCAATCCAATAGAGATTAAACTGCTTCAAGAAAATTGGAGGAGGAAAAGCAGTGACATTTTCAAGGGTGGGGGCTCTGGTGCTTCTGCTTGCTTCAGTTGTAAGCTGGCCAAGGGGGGCTGGATTGCATAATCATCTAAATGGCCTCTTCTAGCTGCCCTTGTTTCTGCACAACAACTAAAGCCCAGCAGATATGATAAATTAACTCTTCCAGGAAGTGTGGAAAGCTGGGGAAGTTCCAGAAGGATGGGTAGATGGAAGGAAGAATGCAGAACACCCTTTGACCACCTTGAAACTGTCTCTATATTTACCATAAAAGCAATCAAAATGTGTAGAAACATGGAAACCTGCTTCCACAGAGGAAGAATTAGATGTGGGTGGGACTGGTTCTACCACAGCACCAAGCCTAATGCCCTCTCCGAGTTGCCTTCCTTATTTGTAGGCAGAACAGTTTCTCCAAATTTCACCATGGTGGGAGGAGAAATTCCTCAACCAGCTTGGCACACCACACACATCCACCACAAGTGGACCATCCCATACCGCTCGTTAGCTAGTTCTGTGTCATCTGCATATTGGACAAGTTTTCCCTGCACTTCCTGATTCGAATCATTAATCAACATGTTGAAGAGCTCTAGAGGCAGGAATGAACCCTGCGGCACCCAGCCCCTTACCTCTCCCCAGCTTGAGAATGCGCTACTGATGACCGCTCTTTGAGTCGGATTCTGTAGCCAACTGTGGATCCACCTGGTAATTGTTGCTTCTAGCCCACTTTTGGCTTGTTTGCTAACCAGGATATCATGGGCCACTTGGTCAAAAGCTTTGCTAGAGATAGATTATGTCCACAGCATCCCCACAGTCCACCAGGGAGGTTACTCAATCAAAAAATGAAAGCAGATTAGTCTGGCGGGATGTGTTCTTGCGCATTTCTGTTGGCTTCTAGTTTTCAAAGTGTTCAACAGAGTGACTGTGCTTTTATAGTCTGCTCCAGAATTTTCCCAAGGACTGATGTCAGGCTGACTGGTCTGTAGTTCCCAAGATCTTCTCCCCTGCCCCTCGTCTTGAAGATAGGGACATCTGTCCTTCTCCAGTCCTCTGGCACTTCCCCATCCTCCATGATTTCTTAAAGATAATAAACAGTGGTTAATCATTTCTGCTGGGCAAGACCAGGTCTCTCACCCCATTGCCTCTGCCTTTGTCTCTTCTTCCACTACAACTCGACCCCAAAACTCCTGTTCATTTTCCCCACTCACTCTGCACTCTCCGTGAACTTGGCTACTTATTTCCCAGAAATCCTAGACCAGCTCGGACAACTTATTCTCCTGTGCTCAGCTAGGAGTCAGAAACCAGAAACCATGTTGTGATATGCATTCCCCTGTACGTTCTATCAGCATCAGGAGGACAGCATTTTCATCATGCAATGCACATCTGGTATTAAAAATGGAGGAAGCAGGGTACAGCCTCTGAATGTCCCATTTTTAGTGAAGTGATGGGGTTACGGTAATCTTACTTTCATGAGATGAGAAAAATACTTTATAAATCCTTGCTCTAAATAGATAATTAAGTGGGTTATGAACCAGGAAGAATTATGTGATAGATTGGAAGACAGAGAGAAAGAACAATTGAAAAGAAATGGACAGACGGACATTCAATGGATGGGTGGACGGACAGGCAGGCAGTTGGACAGACAGATGATAGATTCAACGTTCCTTCTTAGATTTGAAACTGATCAATAATGATGAGTCACCCTTATATGCATTAAAAGAAAAAAAATCATCAAGTCCCCGAATATCGTCCCACCCCTTAAAATAGAGAGGGATGGTTGCCCAAAGTACTTCAAATCAGTGCTTAGGGTTGAATCTAAAAAGCCTCTCCTGGGAACAGAGGAAAGGCTGCGACTAATGCTAAGATATAAACCATCTCCTAAGCAGCCCAAGGCCTAGCAACAGTAAGGCTTAATATATAGAGATATAGATAGATATAGATAGATATCCCTCTCCTAGACAACCCAGTATTAAATCAAGCACAAGGCAGGAAAGAGGCTGGAAAGGTTTCGAGCTGACTGGCTCCCCTAGGAAAGCATGCAACAGGAGAAAGGTGGGGAGAGATAAATAAAGCAAACAAATAGCCGGCAATGGATAAACGAAGATGTCTCGGGCTAAGAAACATCACCAAAAGGTCGCCTTCATTAAGCACTCCATCAAGTCAAGCTCTCCTTGCTGTTGCCACGGCTGTCTCAACAATGGCGCACAGGCCCAGTGCGGTGCTGCAGTTCTCTCCATTGCTCATTTTTATCTGTGAGGGAAATGCATTTTATAACCCTAATGTTATTCCTGTCTCGCCACTGCGGTGATGGACTTTTAATGTCACCATCTCTGAGGAGCCAGAGAGAGGCAACCTCCTCCCAGCCGGGCCGACCTCTGCTTTGAGAGCCATCAGCTGCCTTGAGGAAAAAGGCATCCAGGAGGATATGAATACCCCGCTAAAATGGCTGCCGGGAAGCAGACAAAACCCGCAGGAACCATGGGAAATGGCTGGGTATCAACACAAGAAAAAACAGCTTGGAATCAAAGCTGCCATTTTGTGTGTGATGGTCTCAATGCTTCTCTTCACTGCCTTGACCAAGAACAGATGGTGGACCCATCTTCAGGATTTCCCATCTGGGCCTGCCAGGTGTAGGCATGGAAGAATGATAAGAAAACCCAGTTCAGAACTGGTCCAGTATGTAGAACACCTCTCAAAGAACTATTTTGGGGTGGGGGGAAGTGTCCTTTTTTCCCTCCAGCTGGAAATGTTGGTGGATGGGTGTTGAGAAAGCATCCTACATCTGTACCAGCTCTTAGTTCTCTCATTTTCTCATTTCTCCACTCCTAAACTCAGTTCAACCTGAATGCTGAGTTGTTTCATTCATTTCTGTGTGCATTCCCCCTAATGCATCCATTCCTGTAAGCAAATGTGCCTGATAGACACATTCCTTGCAGGAAATTTTCCCAATATAGTATATTTTAATGCACTTTTCAAAATGCCTTGTATTATTCTCATGGAGAACTTAACTACAAAACTCAGAGAAGTGAGAATTGCAAAGGGCAACTGATCTTTGGCCTGTTTTGGTTTGGAAATGCAAACCAAACTTGTTTTCTGGTTTGAAAATGCAAAATTAGGTCAGTTTGCAGTACCATGTGAGTCAAACATCTTTATCCCCTCTCTGTTTAGGTGTCAGATCCATACATCTTATGCTATATATTCCGTAAATGTTAGCATTTCACACCCCTGACCATGTGCCAAAACAGGATGCAAAAGAATGAGTGACAGTTAAGATCTGGATGGGGAACAGAAGGAAAGAATTGTAAGAATTGATTATGCACTTATTTGCTGTGAGCTGAGATAACTGACTGCATGCTTCCATTAATAGTAAGCATTTCTGTGCATCCGTGCACCTGCAAAGAAACTTGATCACCCAAAACGTTAATCATCCGTGACGTTCAGAAAGTCCTTTTACATTCAATTAGAGAGAAACGGTGCTCAGTTCATAATATAACCAAGCATTAGGAGCCAGACACATCCTTAGCTTTTAAAGCAGGTAATTACAGATTTTAGCCATTTTTCTGTTGCAACCAGTACTTGGCAGAACGGATGTTTTAGTCGTGGACTTCGTATGTGTTTCCTTGAAGAAGGATACAATTCAGTTTCCCATGAATGCTGTCATCCTTTTCACGGACACTTTAATTCAGCAGGCTTCCTTGTCAAATTCCAATTCATAATGAGCAGTTTTGTATGCTTCAGAAACTTGGATTGCCAAGTTCAGATTGCTAATCTTACAACTATAACAACGGCGGCAAGTTAGCAAGGAAGATTTGTCCTCCCTGATGTACGATGCATGCCAACATCCATTCAGCTCAAAAATATCACTTTCGGATTGCATATTGCAGAATTATTGTTATGGAATGCCATATTTACTTAATGCTATTTACTAATCCTGGAGTACTTTAGGGCTTTATGATTTCAGACTGCACCTGGAATGGACTAGTAAAGGGTCTAAGTGCTCCCCTTTGCCAGTAAATGTGTGCATGCAGAAGGAGAATAGCCATCCACTAGCCATCCTAGTGCTCCTTAAGAAGAAAGGTTGCCTTTTTTAACATTGTGGTTACAGTCAAATGTACAGTCCTTCATGTGGACTGGAGACTTTGGAGTGTGTCCAGTGATTTTTTGTTATGCAGTTTGACTCTATCTGCCTTAAATAGATGCTTTGCCAACCAAAGGTCAACTGTGGAAGATGTGAAGTGAAATTAAGAGTGCCCCTGAGTGTGTGCAGAGTGTCTTTCTCCCACTGCAGGCATACACCATAAATCTGCAATTCTCTCTTCTATTTAGCCACTGTTGCACTGTGCTTCACACACGCACACACTTCCCAAAATTAGATTCAAGCATCTGCACTAGGTAAACTATTGATCTGACGATGACAAGTAAAGATCTCTGGGCTTCTTTTCTGGCTGGTATAGAAACACTGAGGCTGAATTTATCTGGTTGCATCAAAGAGATCCAATTTTCTCCCAGCGAGTGTTCCAACAACGTGTTTGTGTACCTGGACCGTGCACTCTGCTCTCAGACCGAAGACGCCAGAGTTAGCAACTCCAAGTTTTGGTCAAAAGCATGGGAGAGGGCACTGACCCTTTGCAAAACCAGAAGAAGTCTCTTGACTTGGCTGTGCAACCCTAGCAGAGGCTCCGAACCAGCACTGGGGCGAGTTCTCGCATTTTGTTGCTGGTTCGCTCTCCATGGTGCTGATTTCGAGCCTAATTCCAACCCTGTTCTGCTCCAGAATCTCTTCAGCTGCAGCCCACCGCGGGTCCCTCACCCCTCATTTGGGCTGTCACTGCATGGGGATGATGGATTCCATAATGGAATACAACACTAGCATCCGCTAAAAAATAGCTCTAAATAGCCCCATAAATAACAGCCGAATGATTGCAGTGTATATTCTAATAACGGCTGGTATAATAACTACCCCCCCTTCCTCCATCAGCAATCCCCATTCAGGGGCAACATGCCAAATGGAGAAGCGAGATTGCTGTGTCTGTTCAGCAAATTCCTTCTGACAAAATCTTTAAGAGTTGACAAGAGTAATATACTGAAAATTAGTTTAGAAGTGTTTCAAGTTTTGAGAAATCAATCAAAATCAAATTAAGTTCTGAAGATACCGTCTGGAGAGCTTCAGGATGAGAGAAGATCTGACCTAGCCATGCAAGCTGGCAGGCGCAGCCCTTTCTGAACTTGGACGTGTAGAACTGGCTCGCCTAAGCTCGGCTCCTGCATGGGTGTGTTGATCAAGGACTCAGACGCAGCAGGATTCCGGCAAGCTGTCGGCACGAGATTCGGCCCGCCGAGATCAGATCCCATGCAGGGCAAAGAACGATGCCCGCACATGGTGGAGAGCCAGAAGCACTGGAACTCCCTCCAGTTTTGGCCTCCCATGGGCACGAACCAGGATGTCAAAGAGAGTACTCCTGATGCATTCGGCTGTGTGAGAAGTTCCCTCTTGCTGAGTCAGCTACCCTTGTGCTGAGTCACCCATGCACCTGTCCAGTTTTCAGCTCTCTGCACTAGCTGGCGGCCCCTCACTCAGGCTTCACAGCTCCCCCTTGACTCTATATAAGGGTATTTGGGCCTGGGATACCGCTCAGTCCCTTGGGTTTGCGTGATTCCTATTCCTTTCTCTCTCTTTCAGGGCTTTGCACATTTTCTGTGACCCCCTGGGATTCACAAGCCTCTGAATACCTTCTTCTTTTCCTGAAACAATATCCTGTTTTCCAAACAAAGCCACATTTCAGCCTGTGTGGCGATTACAGCCATATGTGCAGTTTACTTCAGGTGCTTTGTTTTTTAACCACAGTTTACCCAAAATGCACCTCCGGGAACCGATCAGAGCCCTGAAAACAAACAGCAGCTGAAGGCGGTATAAGTCTGAGATTGCAGTGCAATTCCTGGTGCGGGAGGGGGGAAGTCTTTGAAAAATGCGCACATTTCCAAATTGTGCATTAAAATGGGCATTTGCAGAGTATGCGTAAATGACACTTTGATCTATGAGAAAAAGGGTATACTTGTATACTTGTATACAATGTATACTTTCTTAATTATATGTGCAACTTTGCATGCATAGGGTCACTAAGGAAGGAGTAGAGTCCAGAAGGCTCATGGACCCTATAGCTATATCCCCTTCCCCTATTTTTCTACAAATTTAGCTACAGAAGCGCACACACACCCGTGAATAAAAGCATTCAACTGCTTTCCCTGTAGAGTAAAGCATGAAAATGAGTGTGATTAGAGATTTGCACATTCTTGACCAAAGGAAGCATTTCTGAGCATCTGTATTTGTGCTAATACAAATTTGTGAAAATTCTAAGTTTGCAAATCAGTGGGTAACAGAGAAAAAAATGTCACCTGGAAATCTGCAGATTGCCCAAAGAAGCCTTTTCTCTCCATCTGCACATGCATTCCTGAGTTCGCAGCGTCAGATTCTGATACACCATGGAATTAAGCAGGGACCTGGGTGCCATCACTGCATCTGAAGCAGAGGCCTTCCACACACTAACAAACAAACAAACATAGAAACAGAGTGAGCCAGATGGGCTCTCCTGGGCCATCTAGTCTGACCCCCGGCTCCAGCCGGCTCTACTCACATCATGCCCACCATGTGCATGTCCAGCCTATCCTTGAACACCCGCACCGGTGGGGCCTCAACCACCTCCCATGGAAGCCCATCTCATTCCCAACACACTTGGTTATCGTCTCTGGGGCTGCTCTGTCTACTCCTTTTTCAGCTGTGAAAGTTTGGGCTCATCGTCCAGCAACGATACTTCTGAGAAGGGAGTGGGGAGGGGGATCAGTGGTACCACCTGGCAAATTGGTACATCCACACTCTTTGAGTGAGTCTATTCTAGCACACTGGGTCAAGATTAAGCTTGTTGAATTTGGATGCGGAGTTGGAAATGTGAACAGCCCGTCAAACAAACACACAAAAGCGGTCCAGAACAGGCTGGAAAACAGCATTATTTTTTTTTATAAAACAATTAAGCACTCCACCTTCAGGAAAGAGCAAACTGGACAGCTGCCTAGTTTTTCCCTTCCAAAATAGCTTTGCTTTTGTTCTGGTATCTACGCCACGGCTCAAAATGTTTTCTGAGTGAAAGCACCTCTTCAGTCACTATCTATTAAGCTTCCTTTCTTTCATATTCTCATGCAGCTCAACTGAGACTGAGAAACAACTCGAAGGGTGAACGGTTCTGCTTCATGGCTGACCTGCCTGCTTTTTATGCTTATTTTGCAATTTTGGTCCACAAACTCTCTTTCATTCCCCAGCAATGGAACTTGGTGTGCAGATAGAGGAAAATTCTATGGAAACACCCACATCTGTTCTCACTCACTGTTTCTTTTTTTGGTCTGTTAAAGCTTTATTCCTGTGCGCGCTCACTTGAAAGCAAGCCCTGCGGAACTCAGTGGCCGGGTCCCTGTGGCACAGCAAACAGCCCTGTGTCGTTTTTGCAGTGGAGTTTTGCTCAGACTTACTGGCCTGACAACTTCTTCTTCCTTCTCTTTCTCCTCCTATATTTTTATTTTATACTGATAATTTTAATTTTGTATTTGTAAATCAATGTATTTTTTGTATTT
>NW_025335873.1:6366230-6465608 GCF_004798865.1 Varanus komodoensis | reverse complement strand
ATAATAATAATAATAATAATAATAATAATAATAATAATAATAATAATTGTGTGGTTACAGGACAACATGGTTTCCTTTTCCTATTTTTGTCTATGGATCACTGCAGCCACCTCCTGATTGGTCCACTGTGGTCCTGAGGCGGGTTCCCCCTTCCGAGTGTACCTGCGTGTCTGTAGCACTTTCTAGCCCCCACAAACCTTTTTGGTAAATAAAGCTTTCCCATGATTCCCTCCTCCTCCCTCCAGGTATTTGCATTTTTCTCCTTGTTTCTAAATGTAAACAGGGAGACTGACACACTGCTTGGCCAATGGGAATAAAGTAATCAATGACACATCTGTTGCTAGGGTTCTGAGGCAGTAGAGAGGGAAAGCTAGAAGTGGCCACATCCACAACCACTCTTGCCTGGAGACTCTATGGGGTTTCCATACCACCAATAGTAAAATGGCAATCCCAGGTCCAGATGACAAGAGAAGACATGATGAATCGTGGGAATTTTAGAACAGACTGTGGATTTTCTCTGTAACCAGAGTAATTCTACCATGCAGGTTCTCCAGAACTGTGTCCAGGTGACACAAAAAACCCACAACGGCAAGATCTCACCAACGCTTCTCATGCCTCTCCTCTACGCAGTGAGTCTTGCTTCTGAAGCACCAAGGCCCTGTGAATCGCATTTGCAGGCTGGTCATCGGCTCTTGCTGAATGTGAAGGAGTAGGAAAGGGCTTTCTGGAGCCAGACAGTCTTCCTCAGCTCAGGAACTTTCCTGCATCTTGGTTGTCTTTTGACCTGGTTTGCACCTTAACTGACTGATGTGGTTTCAGTTCCTCACTCTGGCCTGTGGGCTCCATTCAGCAACTACTGGTGGGAAGAAGAGAAGTTGTAAGAGAATATCTGGAGGTGGTAAAAATCTGCCTCTCCCAAGAATGACAAGAAGGCTCTCCAAGTCTTTTGTGCGTTGCTTCAGAGATTCCACGCCTCTTAATGCCTGTTGCTGGGAAACAAGAGAGAGACACATCCATTACTTCTGAGCTTCCCATTGAGGCTTTGGGTTGGCTACTATGAGAAAAAAATGCTGAACCCAATTAGGCCTTTGTCCCGATGCGGTATGGTCCTTCTTACTTTCATAATGCCTCTGTTATCTCAACAGTCTTAATTGCAGGCTCTGGATCCACTTCGGTCAGTATTTACTCCCATTTAATGAAACACAACTGGTTCTCTCCCCTTTCAGACTAAACAAACGCGTACCTCTGTGATGAAGCCCAGACAGGTGCCGTGTAGCACCGCCATGAAGAACCGGAGGTGTTCAGACATGGAAGTCATGGTCTCTCACAAGAGCGGGAGCAGAAACTTTATGGTGTGACTTTAAAACACAAATCCTTTGGTGACATCTGAGATTTCAGAGTGTCAGCAAGGAAGGACTGAACTGGAACATCCAGATGGCTGCTTTAGGCACTTGAGCATTAGAAGGATGCACGTACCATATTAGAAGCTCTTCTCGGCCTAAAAGCTTTCCTAGGTAAGGATTACTCCAAGCGAGGGGAAGCTGAAAAATAGCTATATGGAGTAATCCAAAGTAGACACCCTTCGCTGAAGGTGTGATGGCTGTAGCCCAGTGGCCTGGCATCTTGCTTTGCATACAAATCGTCCTGGATTCGATCCCCAGTGTGTCTAGCTAGGGCTGCAAAGGGCTTTTTTCTGAATCTCTGAACAGGCAGTCAATCAGCAGAGGCAGTACTGGACTAGGTGGAGCAAAGGCAGCATCACATGTATAGGAACGGGAGAGGACTTAGTTCAGCTTTCATTTTTAGCTACGTGACCTTAATTTGTATTACCCAGACTTTTACACTGGACCTTCAGAAGCCACACGTCTTTGAATTCTGTGATGCAATTCTTGGCTTAAAAATTACATGCAGATGCATATATTACAGCATGTAAAATGTCAAGAAGTGTACAGAATGCATATGGTAGGGGAAGTTGCCTATGGGAATGCATGTGTGTGTGTGTGTTCAAAATTGAACTGGTCCAAGAACTGGCTAGAAGTGACTTCCAACACAATCCTTGAGAAACCACCATGGACCACAAATAGACCTGTATGTTCATTCAGGCTTACATATTTTAATCAAAAGAACAAATACGTTCCTGGACTTTTAGAACGGTGAATGCCGGGCTACTGCAGAACAAATTTATGCAGTGGAGGGAACAGAGTGCTCAACAATGTGTAATACTGTGGTGTAAAGTCAGGCACTGTTACTTGACATGAAATAAAGATGCCATGAGCAAGTACCCATTTTCATCTATGAAAGGTTGGAGAGTATGGTAGGTAGGTAGGTAGGTAGGTAGGTAGGTAGATAGATAGATAGATAGATAGATAGATAGATAGATAGATAGATAGAGGGGCAGGGAAGAAGCCTACAATTACTTCTCACAAGGATGGTGGTGTGTTATGTTCTACCTGCAGTGGCTTAGCAGGTGCAGAAAGGACTACAGGTGAGAACAAATAGCCTCTTGGAGTGCTCCACTCAGTCTGTGGACTGGGAAGTTGGGAGCCGGGGGTACCATTACATAGACGTTTTGCAGTTCTGCACTGGCTTCTCAAGGGTGGTGCCAGATAAGGACATCTTGTTCTTTGTTTTGCTTTCTCTTAAAGTTCGCATAGGTTCCACATTGCCTGAAGTGCCTGATCCTGCCTAATCTTGGAAGCTAAGCCCGGCCTAGGACAGAATTGACCCTTTCCTCAGTAGCCTCTCACAGGGATAACATTTCCATTGAGTGTCTGCCACAACTCCAAGAGCCTTTGCTTGGTTAGTCTTCACAAATCCGTCTCTTCACGTCATGACATGAAGCTGTGATTATCCTAACGTGAGAGTGTGTGAGTAGTTTATTTCACTACATCAAGGGATTTACCCATGTATTGCCCTTGTTAGCCCCCTGCAGTGAGATGAGGGACAGAGGAACAAGTGGCTGGAGAGCGGCACTTGTGAAAGGGACCTCGGGGTGCTGGTTGACTGCAGGCTAAACGTGAGTCAGTAGTATGATGCCGTGGTCAAGAGGGATGGCAAACTGCAAGAACCAGTTACCAAACACTTACCTGTGTGCATCGATGTTGATTTACAATAGGCAAAGACTTCATCCTGTGTCCAAAAAAATAAGAATAAAAAAAGAGTTAGATACAGACTACATCTTGAGTTTTCCCAAGAACATATATCGATTGCCATCTCGGCACAAGCACAAGGCTTACATTCCCACAAGGCCTAAGATAGTCAAAGCCCAAGCATCTCCTACTCCTACAGCAGACATTTCCAAGGTGACTATTTTCTGCCCCTCCCAAAGGTTGAATTGAAAACCCTGGCCACCCTGGCCACCAGCTGCCTCTGCGCCTCATACACTCTCTTACCATTGCGACCACTTGCTTGCCTGACCAGGAGAGAGCCAATGAGCAAGTAGGCCATGGGATCTCCTCCTCACCACAGCCATGGAACAGGACCCAGCAAGAGGCAGTTTACCATGGCCGAAATGGAGGAGAAACTCCAGGGACCCTTCCCCAGCTGGGGCCCAGAACCTTTAGCAGGCACCCTACCATAACACCAATCCTGCTTCCAGCACGAGCGCTGAAGATAGCATTTGGGTGTTGCTCTGTGCAACAGACCCTCTTCTGAGCATCTTTTAAATGAATTTTAATAAATGCCTACATGCTGGCACTGTCAGTGGACACAACAGCTAGCATGATCCCTTTTACGAAGCAGAGACACTTTACTCCTGATTGCTCAGAAATTCCATCCGGCCTTGTTTGC
Source organism: Varanus komodoensis (assembly GCF_004798865.1). Lineage (NCBI taxonomy): Eukaryota > Metazoa > Chordata > Lepidosauria > Squamata > Varanidae > Varanus > Varanus komodoensis. The sequence goes on along the minus strand of NW_025335873.1, from coordinate 6,461,819 downwards.
GAGCTTCCCCAGGGCCTCTGCCTAGCCATGGACAGAAGTAAGACTGCTGAGTTAGATGGATCATTGGTGTGTCCCAGCAGGGCAGTTTTAATTTCCGTATGCCTCTTTGTGCTCTCTCACTTTCAGCTGAGCTTAATGGAACCGTGTGTCCTTGGATTTTTGCTCTGCCTGTCACCTCCCTCCCTATTTTATCATGTTCAGCATTCTCCATTCCTCCAGCTCAGCTTTTATCATCAAAAATCGCTTTGGCACCTTCAGTGTCAGCAAACAGCTGTTTATCTGCCGTATCTTTCCAAAGCCAGGCTTTGAAATGGCTCCTTTATATCTGATTCAGGATCATCTGTAAAGCAGAGAGAAAAGCAACAAGAATATGTTTTCCTGTTGCGGATCAATATGAGTTTAACCTTCCTCCATTCCTGGACTGGCAACGTCTGAGCTCTTCTCCTTCCTGTCTCATCTGTGTGTTTTCTTTCCATCATGCTTGAAACAATTCTATGCGTGCTTGCTCCAATGTACATCCCCATGAATTAAATGTAACTTATTGTAACTTATTGTGTGCATGGGACTGCAGGTGACGCAGTGGTTGAAACCGCGGTGCTGCTGGGCTGGTTGATCGAAAGGTCGCCGGTTCGAATCTGCACAATGGGGTGAGCTCCCGTTGCTCCGCCCCAGCTCCTGCCAACCTTGCAGCTCAAAAGCATCCAAATGCGAGTAGATAAAAAGGTACCACTTCAGTGGGCAGGTAACAGCGTTCCGTGCACCTCGGTGTTTAGTTATGCCGGCCACACGACCATGGAGACTGTCTGGGGACAAGCGCTGGCTCCCTCGGCCAGGAAACGGAGATGAGCACCGCCCCCTAGAGTCAGGCATGACTGGACTTAACGTCAAGAGGAAACCTTTACCTTTACCTTTTATTGTGTGCTTGTTCTTTAGATTTATATCCCACTTTTTTCTTACAAGAAACTCAAAGCGACCTGTCCAATAGCTTCTTTCCTCATCCAATGTCTTCTTCAATGACTGGAAGGAAGAAGGAAATGGCATTACCTGTGAGAATATCTGTTGGCTAAGGGCACTCTCATAGTTGCACAGATTATTTGTTTTCCTGCCTCCCCCACACAGGATCTTGGAACCTGAAATTCTCACAAGGTCCCCAGCTCTGCAGTGTAGGGGGAAGTGGTGTCAGAGACGAGGGCACCGATTTTCTGTAGAGTGTTTGCTTCAAGCATTCGGAAGCACCCTTGATTGTGAAGAGAAAAAGAGGCCCAGTCCCCCATTTCTCCATGACTCTCCAACCAAGCTCTCAACGGAATGGGCAAAGGCTCACTTGAGACAGGATGGGTCAAGAAAATCCCCTATTTCAACATTGTGGTGATGGATTTTAAACTTTTCCTATGTTTTTATTTCATTATAACCTCCGCCCTCCCACACAGAGAACCTTTTATAAAACATCTTGGCTGAATTCAGAAAGGCGGTACAGAGATACAAGAAGCAAACAATAAAATACGTTGGAAGATCCATTTAGTTACTGGGTATCACATGATCCCCGTCTCTGCAGAAGAGTTTCTGGCTTATTTTCTCTCTTATTGTGTGGTGATAGGATGTTCTGTTCTTGGTAAAGAGTCAGGGATTGCTTGGGCTGGACCAATCTGCCACTGTCTGGTTTGTGTCAGCTTCCTGTGTATTCAGTCCTCAGTCTGTTACGTTTGATTTCTGCCTTGGCCTAGATTTTTTTGAAGTAGGTATGTATTATTGTACAACTTGTCCCTAATACAAATGGTGTGTTCACAGGTTTGGGGCTGAGAATTGCATGATAAAAAACATAAATGTCTGTCTTCGGAAGCATAACTTTTCCCAATCCTCACAGTGGTCCAGGAAGTGCAAATTAAGTTGACTTGCTTTCAAAGAAGGGGAAAAAAGAATTAAAAACCTCTGAGTGCAGAATCCTCATTTCTTAATCTGATTTTTCAAAAGCAAATTATAGGTGAATCCCCATCCTAATCGAGCAACCCTGGAAGGGAAGAAATTAAAGTTCTTTAACCCTAATCCAGACATTGACTATCTCCAGTGGTGTGTAAAGCACATCTATTAGTATTGAGTAGTCTTCTATATTGGTCCCCAGCTGGTGAGTGGGAAAAAGAAGGGGATAAATGTGAATGCATCTGCCACACAGAGCAACCCCAGCCACTGCATGGCACAAGCAAGAACAATCTCCAGCATAGCAAGGACGGCTCCTACAGAATCAAGACGGCTCCAGATAAGTCAAGTAAGCAAGACACACTGCACATTCCAGAGGAGACCAAACAGCGAATTCACCTGATAGCAAAAGGCAAATTGCCACCCCTCAATATTCCCTTCTGTGAATTGGGAATTATACAAGCTAAGCCTTTGAGCAGATATCTGAGTCAGGCCCAGAAATAATCCATCAAACCCAGGGATCGGCGAGCCATTTTCCAAAGGCGAGCCAGTCATCCACGGAGCCAGGGCTTGATTGGAATGCAGGCAGCCATTGCTCCAGGCCAAATGAAGGCAAACGGCCGTTTGCTGGGGCTGCAGCAGGAAGGAGGGTGACAGCGGCAAGGAGAACTTAATCCGTGCGGCTGCGGCAGCCCCAGCAACTGCTGCAATATGGAACCGTTCGGGTTTTGATGAATGTTGTCATTAGTGTCCGCGGCATTTACGGACCTCCATTTATCCTGAGTGACACTGATTTATGTCTGGGGTGGGTGCCCAGGTGAAGTGCGAGTGGGGAGGAAAAGAGGAGCAGCCAACAGAATTTCACTGAAGTTTTTCTTCAAACAAACAACCCAACCAAAAAATCCAAGAACTAAGGGGAAAACAAGGGCTTTGGAATAAAGCTTCTGCCTTTTGTTCTACATCACTCGCACTCCTATTGATTTTGAAAGCAAACAATGAAAAGGAAAGCTAGGTGCCTTTCTTGAAATATACTAGAAAAGAGCGTACTGATTTCTTGCATAGTCAAGTTGGATGGTTGACTTTAAATGATCCACCATGTTAAGAACACAAGACAGGCCCTGCCAGATCAGGCCAAAGGCCCATCCAGTCCAGCACTCCATGTGCCTGGAGGCAAACCAGCTGCCCACAGGATCCTCCAAGCAGGAGGGGAGCAAGACCTCTTCCTGCCCAAGCTCCTCAGCATGGGCGCATGCAGGCTGGCCACCTCTGGTCAAGTGAGCATGTATCCACCAAGGCTACTAGCAACTTGATGGCCTCCTCCCTCATCAATCTGTCCAATCTCCATGTAAAGCCATCCAAATCGGTGCTCATCACCACTTCTCTTGGCAGTGAATTCCATACTTTAACTATATGTTGCATGAGAAAGTTCTTCCTCTTACCTGCCCTAACGTTCTTCTGAAGATTTTGTCCTTGCAGGGCAAAGAATGCTCACTCGGGATTTCTTGACAGACTAGATTGCCTCTTTTCTCATTTTTTCCAGTCTTAAATGTGGCTCACCTGCAGTTTAGCATGCATTTCTTGTAATATATTCATTTCTGTATGCACTTCCCCCCTAATATACACATCTTTGCAAGCTGTTTTTCCAGCACCTTGCAATTTACTGCCACCTGCAAATCTGCTTTCAAACCGGAGAAGAATTTAGGTGCATGAGAGGTCCATAAATACAGCAGAACTAAACATTTGTAATGCTATTGTTCACATAGATCTCCCTTCCTTCCTTCCTTCCTTCCTTCCTTCCTTCCTTCCTTCCTTCCTTCCTTCCTTCCTTGAGAGCTCCATTGCAAAATTTGGAGAAGTGTGAATTTTGCACCTTAACTGAGTTTGATTTGCATATGATTCTGAAAACATAAGCAAATTCTCCCTCCATTCCTAGATTTGCCCAGTCCAACATTTGCCATTCCAGGGAATCAGGAAGGCCAGATTCTCCGCCGTCCTTTGATCAGTGGTCCACTGTCTACCCAAGCTATGCCAAGGATCTCCAATACATCAGCTCAAGCCATCCAAGTCCACAATCATAAGTGTTCCAGAAATCTTGCCATCCTCTGTCTGCCCTTTGCTCTTTCCACAAAGCATTTAATGCTCTAAGTTTTGAGGGGTGCAAGAGAGAAATGGAGAAAATAGCACCTCTCTCGCCTTCTATTCTGATCATCGACCTCAATTCGCTCAATTTATGTGGAATCCAATTTTGCAATCCTTTCTTACAGAAACCAGCTTGCAAGTTTGCGTCATGAGTCATCATCGCGGGATACTCACTAAAACTTTGCAAACTAGATCACTGAGATCTAGTCTGTCGGCAAGTGCTTTGCCTTGCTCTAAAAAAGTAAGCTCTGAAGAATTTGAAGGACAACGCCAAAGCTGAGCAAATTTTAACAAGACCTTGATTATTTTGCCAAGCTGTGATGAACACTTCAAAAAACTGGAATCGTTGCCAGGTCGATTCTAAGATCATGCTAACAGGTGATGACTAGCGCATGATTTATGGCATGGATGAAACCTTTATGACATGGATGCACAAAGTGGCTTACAGCGTAATTGCATTGCTATCTACTTGTACATAACTCCCATTGAATTAAATGAGTTTTGATCCAAGCTAAGTCTGGATAGGATTGGGTGTGTTGGCTGGACTGGAATATATGCAATCATCAAGGCAGCATTAAGGCAGATTTCTTTCCCATTATTTCCGTGGCATTTTTGAAATATTATATTATTTCTTTGGCATTCTGTAGAGTAATGTGGGGTGGGGTGTTCGGCGAAGGGAGCTAGGTTTACAATTCTTTATGTACTTACTTGGCAATATGTTCTGTTAAATCCAGTAGCAAGTAAATGTACAGAATCGAGCCATCCCTTCCCCTTTATTTTAGGGGTTTCCAAAAGAGGCATTCATTCCTCACAAAGAGCCAAGTTCTTCATACCATTGCTGCAGAATCTCAAGCTTGGGGCCAACTACAACCCTCTAGATGGCCGGGCATCCTTTCCCCCCATCACCCAGCCTTTTGTTCTTTCCTGGCTTTTGTGTCTTCTCCCTCATTTTAAAGACTTGAAATGCATCTACCAAGGTTTGAGGACCAACTGGAAGAGCTTTGAGTTAAATATGCAAGTTTGGTTTGCATTTTCCTCCCTCACTGTTTACCCTTGGCTCTAACACCACTAAGATGCAGCCTCCAAGAGCTTCTCTGAAAAGGATTTCAGCCCTTGGACCAAAGGGGCTTCTGCATTCCTGCTTTATCCTGCAACTCTACCAGGCTCTTTGGACCCTGATGCCAGAGAAACATCCCTCACAAGAAATGGTTTCTCCAAAGCAAGATGGGGACTTCAGCCAGAAGGGTTGGAGTTGGAGCTGGACCAAGAGGAAATCAGATTCATACAGCTACCCTGTCAATGCTGAAACCAATTTGTGGAGTCCACCTTTAATGTTCATCTTCCCTGCCTCCCGGATATATTGTCCTAACACTCTATTATGCTACCAACTGGCCTGTAACTGAGCACACGCAATGCTGAAGACATCTCTGCCACTAAAACAGAGAGGAGCAGAAACATAAATCACAGTCAGGACTAAGACAGAGTTCTGTGGAGCTATACAGAATCATTAATGTTTTACTATAGCGGTTGTGTTGTTTTGCAGTGGAATTACTTACCTTTCCTCCCCTTCCCATTAGTAAGAAAAGTATCCTACCTTATGTCTTTATAAATAAACCCAAATGTAATGTTATTACCAGTGTGATGCCACATAAACACTTTGATGAAGGGAGATCTAAGAAGACGTGAGATGTCCAGAAGAGAGGAAAATTGGAATTGCAAAACCCCAGGCAGCTAAGAAAAAAGACTGCAACAGGATGCAACACCTGATAAGAAGTCCTAATTTTTAAGATGTATATAGCTATTGATTGAATTTATATCCTACCTCTGTTCTCTGAAGGAAGATGAGTTTAAATGCAGTCTCCAGTCCTGGTCTTCCAAATTTCAGCAGTGTAGGTATATTGCATGTTCTCAGAACAAAATAAAAGTCGGGGTGGGGGGAATACCTACATAATACAAAGTCAGGATGCAGCTGGAACATTGTACCCACTTCTAAGGGATCACATTCCAAGAAGGATGATGACAAACTGGTGCATGTCTAGAGCAGTGGTTTTCAACCTTTCCACAGCTGGGGACCAGTGAAAACAGGAAAACCTCCTCAGGGACTGCTGAGGCAGAAAGAAAAAGCACCATACATAATACATAACACAGTATTCTATGTATTGGTTTCTGAACACAATACCACAAAAACGAAAATTCTCCAACAACCAGAAACAGAGCAACAACAACAACAAAATGCCGACAAAAGAACACAACACCGAAATTGGTGAGTGGCACTGGTACATCCCCCAGGGACACCACGGAAGAAGTGGTGGAGCACAGCCAGCCCCCGTGCTGGTCCGTGGCAAGCAGGATGTGCCCCCCCCACCCCCACGGACAGACAGGGCATCTCTCATGGACTGGCACCAGTCTGCAGCCTGGTGGTTGAAAACCACTGGTCTAGAGCATGGTGAGGATCCTGGTCTGGTGTGGAACAGCAGAAACGCTTGGGGCAGGAGGCAGCTGGAAGAATCAGTCATCAAAAAACAGTTTCTATGTAGCCTGAAGTACCTGATCTTGCCTAATCTTGGAAGCTAAGCAGGGTCAGACCTGGTTAGAGTTTGGATGGGGGACCTGAGTCCTGTATTGAGCAGGGGTTTGGACCCAATGGCCTTTCCAAATGTATGATTCTAGTGAATTGCCCAGAGAACTTCGACTATGGGCAGTATAGAAATGTAATTCATCATCATCACCATCACCACCATGGTGGAAACATGGTTCCAGTTTTCCGACATCTGAAGGGTTATTCTAGAGAGTAGGCTTGGTCTATCTTGTTCCAGATGGCAAGACCAGAACCAGTGAATGGAAACGGCAAGGATGCAGAATTCAGCTGAACATGTGGGGAACGTCCTTCTTATGAGAGCTGTTGGGCAGTGCGAGGGACAGCTGCAGCAACGGTGGGCTTTCCTTGGATGGAAGCATCTCAGGACCTCTATAACTACAACCTGTGTTGGTGACCCTGGGTTAAGCAAAGGCGTTGGACAAGCCTAGGAGTAGGTTACATGGTCCCATCCAGGTGGTTCATGTCTAACTCCCGTCAGCTCCAGCCGGCATGACAAACAGTTATGGATCATGGGATTTGTAGTCTAAAACATTTAGAAGACTTTTCCCAAATCTGTCCGAGGTACTCGCATATAAAATTGAGACAGGGCAACAGAGTACAGAGGAAGCAGTGACAGAGTCAGGGGGAAATATGTGAAGATTTCTAGAGACAGAGAAGTTGGCTTGGTTTGAGGTGCCACAGACTTTCCTAATTCACACTTTGTGAGCCAGTCAATGAACTAAATAACAGTTGTATTTGGATATTGGCACTCTCCAAATTTTGCAAGATGGTTTTCTATCCAAACTGTGAGCACAAGTGTTTACAAAAATTAGTATATCAAAGCTAATAACCTAAAAAAGCATGGCATCTTAGCAAAAACTGCTTGCAAAATATGGACATTAGGAAAAAGTGTGCCAAAATTAAAAAAAGGAAAGATGTGCATATTAAATTCTATATCAGCAGAAAGGTATGCAAAAATGCACACAGGTTTTCGTGCTGACTTAAAAAAACAGTCATGCAGAAATGAGAGGAAATGAATGTACAGTTGGAAAAATGAGAAACGACATGAAACTAAAATTGATAGAATCATCTATCCTTAATACTTTGCAATGCCTGGATTAAGTTACAAGAAGGTATAAGGATGAAGGGAAGAGCAGCCGTCTAAAGACTTCTCTGAAAATGTGAGTGCTGAGGAGAGCATTAATGGAAATATGGGAGGTTGTTCATTGAGATATTTCAAGACGGCCATTTCAGCCATAAAGGGCAGCACAGAAAGTTGCGTGGGTGGGGCGGTTGTTTCTGGGTAGCTTCTCTTGAACTGCTCTGGTTGGTGGAGTGGGACAGGCAAGGGTCAGAAACACTCCAGAGAAAATGGTTCCTATGGAAAGGATGTGATGAGCTAGCAGAGTTTCTCCCTTTCCCCACTGCGCATCTCTTGCACGCTCTCAAATCTGGGTAACTAAGCTACATTTTGTTCGCTGGAGATGTGTCATACAGTCAGCCATTTAGAGTTGGCCCTGCCACATAGTGTGAAGCTCTGTTTGAGTGGAAGAGATGTCCTCCATCTCAGGAAATTGCCAGAAAGGTTCACCGCGTTCCTGCTTTTTTGGGGTTGTTTTCGCTCCTTCCACTGGTATGCAAATTAAATAGTGCGTATCTTTCCATGTTCAGCCACTCCAGTTGCATGGGGGAGGGGGGCACCCATGTGTCGTTGGGAAAATGGGTGCTGGGTGGCTGAGGTGTAAGTTAAAATGTGTGTTCTTATTTTCAGTCATGCTGAATATGAAAGGGAAGCAGAAACCCAATTAGTAACCTCTGAACTAGGACTGCGTTATCTCCAGCAACAGACGGTGCGTGCCAATTCACTCTCTTCCCCACCTCCACCACCACTTTCCTGCCTGCTCTCCATCTCTCACAGCATAAAACAGCTGGGGAAAACTCTTGGAGAGTTGGGGACGTCCCAGGTGGATGCCGAATTTCAGAACTGTGTCACCTTGCTCTTCTTGGGGTCTCCAGGTCATCCTTCATTCCAGCTTGGCTCAGAAATGCGGCTGAGCTCCGTCAACAGTGCTATGTGGATTTCGCTGACTGTTCCTTCACCTAAGTCTCTGTGCATCTTCTCAGATCTGCTGAGAATGCCTCCTGAACAGGCACGTGAGACCTGCATCCAGAGAGTGGGGCAGGAGCAAACATTAGGCACAATAATGTGTGTGCTTCAGGTGGTGGATGATGGGTGCAGGGAGGAGGAGTGAGGTGCTGGAGGACAGATGTGTGTGTGCACATCACAGGACGTACCCTGAAATCCCCCACCACTTCGCCTTGAAGAATTGCTTTTCAGTCCAGTCTGCTTCTGCATATGGAATGCAGAGTGAGTCAGAAGGGGACTCCCGGGCCATCTAGTCTGATCTCCGGCTCCAGCCGGCTCCGCTCACGACATGCCCACCATGTGCACGTCCAGCCTATCCTTGAACACCCGCACCGATGGGGTCTCAACCACCTCTCATGAAAGCCCATTCCACACCCTTGGGGTCCTTGTTGTGGTGGTGATTGATGTTGTTGTGGTTTCCCTCATCCCAACTCAGCCTTCCCCGTGCCGGCATATGACCCATCAGCCACTGCACCTGAGATTCTGACCCAAGGATATCATTCCCTGTTATGTTGCCTACCTCTTCCTGATTCTTCCACATAGATTCTTCCACTCTTCCACACAGAAGCTGGGATGACTTCTTAAGTTGCTGCTCTGTCCGAGGGACTCTGGTAGTTGCATATCAAGGCAACAGAAACTACAACAGACCAATCATGGTCAATGGTGATGATGAGGATAACAACAAACACATAGGTTGTCATGTAGACTGAACCAACACATTCTATTGACCATTACCTCAAGGCAAAAAATACCTTGGGTTAGCTCTATGAGACCATGGGTGTTTCTAGGGATTTTTATTTTGTTTTATTTTAGATTTGTATATTGTCCAAGAAAGCAGTTAGGACCCCGAGGGTGTGGAATGGGCTTCCACGGGAGGTGGTTGAGGCCCCATCGGTGTGGGTGTTCAAGGATAGGCTGGACGTCCACATGGTGGGCATGTCATGAGCAGAGCCACCTGGAGCTGGGGGTCAGACTAGATGGCCCGGGAGACCCGTTCTGACTCGCTCTGTTTCTATGAAAAGAAGGACCAAATATGAGATGGACCAATTCCATCAAGGAGGCCACAGGCTTGAATTTAGAAGAGCTGCGCAAGGGTATCACGGAGATATTTTGAAGGGCCTTTAGTCCTAAGTGGGAGATGACTCGATGGCGCATAACAGCAACAACATATTGCCCAATTGGCAAATGATTCCAGGGCATCAAAACCACGAAGCCACCAAGAAAACAGCAAAACACACTACCAGGAAAATCAAAGTATTACTTGAGGAAGATATAACCATATTGAAAATGCTAAGCAGTCAGTAGGACACACACCTGTCTGCATTGAGATCCATGGAAATGCAGGATTTTGCTTTTTGGGGACTTGCTTTATGTGATGTTCATGACTCCACCAGTGCAAAGGTAGTTCGTTTCATTCCGTCAGAGGAATCTGGAAAAGACATGTGGAATCAGAAAGGCCAGGGGAGGGGAAAACTTGTGGGTTCAGCTGAAGCCGGGAGTGTACAAACGTGTCCAAGGGCGACACACAAAAGCAACCGGCCTGCTTGCCTTCTCTATTTCTTTCTCTCTGTTTTGCAGTACCGCCCCTTTTCCGCCTCTCTCCCTCTTCCTTCGTCCGAGCTCATACCTGGACTTGAACTCTGCTGTCAACCCCAGTAATTGTCTAAGACTAGAGCTGTCACTGAAGTTTGTATTCCTTCAGGCTTAGATTACAAATTCTGGCAGGCTGCGAGTCTCGCCTCAACAGGAGATGAGCACTACAATTCCCACAGCTGAGACATGTCTCTGAGTCAGACAAGCTCCTTTCCCACCCACCCACCTCACTGCAGTTCTTCCAGTGGCAGTTCCTATTTCTCTCCACAACATTCCTGAGAGGTCCAGAGAACTGCCAGGGAGCGGTCCATTTGTGGCACTGTTGGTAACGGGCAAGGTTCAGGTATCAGGGCAGAAAGAAAGGTCCTTCCTGCCTCATACCAGAACTGCCGCAAGGTGAACAGGAAGGAGTAAGGCTGTATGAGGTCCATGTTTCAGCGGTGACATCTTGATGGGATTGCTGGTCTTTTCTGAGGGTTTCTTTTCCTAACTGGTGTCCACTCAGTTTGTCGTGAGTCAAAGCAATAAGCAAATGTGCTCCTTTTTTAATGGTTTGGCATTTTGCAAAATGCATCTCCTATAATTATCATCAATATTATTTTAGGGTCCCTTAATCTGCACTTTGTTTGTGCTTGTTTTTAACTGCTCCAGGGCTTCACATTTGTGCAAATGGCACCATGAGATTTTTTTAAGCATTGCCTACATTGCTCCGAGATTTCTATTTTTATTTTTAAATCAGTGCGTTTTCACATGTCGGCTGTGAGCTCCCATTGTAAATGCCTGTCCTTTTCATTCGTTGCCCACACGTCTTCCTTCAGCCCAGAAGAGCCATGCCCCAACCTTCTCAAAGAGCTTTCTCATTTCATCCTGCTCTGGCCATTTCCAAGTGCGTGTTTCAGGGTGGGGGGCTCTCTTCAGCCTGCCGGAGGTCAGTTTGGGGGTCTCCCCAGGAATGAAACACTCTTCCTGCCCCTTCTTCTTTCCTAGCTGGTGCTACTCGGCCAACGGCTAAACAGGGCACAGTTTCATGCCACCTTCCCATAAGAGACAGTCAGAATTTTCAGTTTTCAAAGAACAGCTGGATTTTCCATTAGCAAATGAGAATTTCAGCCATGCACATTTCTAGCCCTGCTGGGTGACTCCTCCAGCCTGGGTTGGATACACATATGCAGGGCACCTGATTGTCCTGTAACTTGCTTCCCATCTCTTTTCCACACACTGTCTTGCCCTCCCTTGTAGTTCTGGCTTATGATTATCATCCATATCACAGAAAGGCCTATTACTTGTTTTGATCTGCAAAAAAAAATAAAATAAAAAATAAAAAATCTAATCTCTGACAACATCTGGCAGTTGACAAAATGAAGACAGAACACATCAGTGGATTTTTTTTAAGCATTATTTTGGAGGTAAGAGTATAAAGGCTTAGGACCTCTTCCGAGAGATCAGATATATTTAGCTCTTCCCGCAGATGTGGTGTCGGACCTCAGATACAAGAAATGCACATCAGAACTGCTTTAATGGGTGATGGGAGAGATAAAGAAACAGAGCTAGGAAGTTTTGTCCAGGCAAATGTCTTGTGTCCCTAAAGATCTGCCAGGGGTCCCTTTCATGGGGAGGGGGGTGAAAATAGGACTGCCGTTGAAGGGTGGGGGGGTTGACATGACTGTTTGCTTGTGAAAATATCATACTTTTTCTATCTTTTGATCTGCTGCAGAGGATCATGCTGTATCCATCCGTCCTATTATTAAGCCACTCTGGTTAGGCTCAATTTCCTTAACATGGTCTGCCTCAGAAACTGGTCCAAGGCAGGTCTGGCCTTAACTTTGGGGATAAAGTTCAGAACTACACAGAGGGAAGACCGTTTCAGCAAAGCACCCACGTGAGAGGGTTAATCACTGACTGGGTTCAAACAAAGCGACAACCCACACTTCAGGGTCCAGGATGGCTTGCCCTGGTTGCTGCAGGAACATGGGGCATCATCATGTCTGAACCCTGCAGGTCTAACCAGCCATGGCATGTTAACCATGAACACGTGGAGAGAGCCCCTGGCTGAGAGGCAGATTGTGGGCTGCTCAGGGACGACACACGCTTGTCCTATGGAGTCAGCCCTTGAGGGTTGTGTTCGACAGACCCAGCCATTACCTCCATGGGAGGCAGGGTACACAGGGAGCCATGTGGCTAATGGGGCGGGCTGCTCATCAAATAAATAAATAAAGAAGGTGGGTTTGAGCCTCTGCAAAGCACTAGTCTATCACTTCAAATGTTCTTTTCTTAAAGGCCAACATTAAGAAAAGCAAACCAAAAAAAAAAGGGTAATTGCTTTGAGACTGCCTGGTCCTTGTTCCGCTACTCTTTTCCAATGTGCGATACACTAGAATATAAGATAGCTTAGAGTAACGCATCTGAAGAAATGAGCTTTGGTCCTCAAAAGCTTATGCCATGATAAATGTGTGAGTGTTTTTCCTGTATCCCCATGGAGGGTATATTGTACTCTTTTGGGCTACCAACAGGTGCCTCTCTTCTGAACTTTTGACCCCTTATCTCTTTTGGAATTCCTCACAAAACTCGGAGTAACTTAAGGGAGAAGCTGCTATAAAAGCCAGAATCAATGAATTTGGGGATTCTTCTTTTGGCTTCTTCCATGTGGCAGCTGCAACAGCTGTGAAAGTGGAGTAAATCTGCCACTTGGAAAAGACACTTTGAATAAGGGCCTTCTTGTCTGTTCTTTGGCCAAGAAAAACACATTCCAGTGTATGAGTTGGAAAGGGAAAAGACAGGGAATGAAATCAGAAAGATTAGCGTGCACCTCGGCAAAGAGCAAACACCCTCAAAGCAACTTGCGTGCACACAATACGGTGTAATCTTGAGCAACTGGAGGAGCTTCCCTGGGGCGAGAAGGTAAGGTGGAACAAAGCCAAACTCAGGACCAAAGAGCAGTCAGGACCAGAAAGCCAGAAGACGAAGCAGTCGAGTGGACTCAGAAGCAAGCCAGGAACCAAGATCAAACCGACGATGCAGGACCAGTCCAGGGTTAGCTAAATCTGGCAAACTTTGATTCTCCCCCCTGGGCACAGTCTGAAAGAGGGCCTGCCCCTGGATTTGGCAAAGCAGCCTGGAGAGCACCAAGAAAGGGCTGCCCTTGGAGAACTCGCTAGTCCTCAAGTACCTGTCCAAAAATGATCCAGAAGGTGGGGTGGATTCTGAATCGCAGTGCACAAGCGAGCTCTTCTGAACCCACATTTTCCACACCAGCAGCAACCTAGTCTTTCTCTCCCCTCCTTCTCTGCCTGACGGCTCATCCCCACCTCAGCCACCTTGGCATCTCTTAACGTCTCACTATGGATTACCATTCATATCCACACATGTTGAATAACACATCCCCAGGCAAACAATAACCAAACATAGAAGAAACGTTTACCTTGGCGCACAAGGAAAAGGTGACAGTGCCCTGTGTGAAAGTGGATTTTTTCTTCTCTCTCTCTCTCTCTCTCTCTCGTGTAAGAACCAGACTTTTCAAAACCTCCTCGAATCTTCACAGTAGCTCGAAATCCTTGATTCCTTGTAGGGCAAAGCAGAAGGCAATCAATCGAAAACCGTCACAGGGTGTCAAGGCAACATCTCTGTGGCACAAAACGGGGGATTTATGCAAGGGTTCCAAATTATATGGCTTGATTTGCAGGAGGTAAGGGCAGCTGAGCTGTGGTTAGAAATCACCTATGCACTTCCCCCGGGGTGTTTTGAAACTTACCTGCAGGAGAAGCAGAGATGAGGACCGGTCAAGAGAGAGAATGCTTCTGCTATGCCCACATGAAATGGAACGAAACGCCTGGCAAATGTGGTTAGTGGCGGTGACTGTGTGTTTTACAAGCAGGAAGATTCTTTCCTAAATGGGGATAAATAAAAGTTTATTGAAATATGAAAACGCAAACCAGAATGGCTGTTTTGGGCCCATTGTAGCAATTAGGCAAAAGGCATTCACTCTGGTGTTTTTATAAGCAGCTAAAAAGATATTTTGGAATTATGTTGAAATTTATTTACCTGGGGAAAGCATGGCCCAAAATGCAGCATCTGTTTTCCCACCGAGGCTCCGGTGAGGGATTTTGTTCACCTGATTTCACAGGCAGATTGGAAAGCTCTTCTGCCTGTTATAAGCAATGAATCTTGAATGCTTCTGGACGCTTCTCACCAACAGCAGTGCCTAATCAATAATAATGATTACCATTATTAGTATTTTTTTAATGTATGTCTTGGCTTCCCACCGAAATCTGGTGCTCATGGTGGCAATAATGTACAGATTAAAAACAAAATCTTAAGTAAAACTTAACATCAAAAGGTTCATTAAAGCACAATAAGAACAGAAAAATGATGAAATAGGTAGTACCTAACCAATTAAAAATCCCATGTAGCCAGAGATCAACTTAGGCAAAGATGGGCATGTTTTGTCACCATTGATTCTGATTGGCCAACCCTGGCACCGATCCATTATGAGGAGGACCAAGCGGTGGGGTTCTCACAGTTAGAACATAGAAACAGACTGAGTCAGAAGGTGCCTCCTAGTCTGACCCCCAACTCCAGCTGGTTCCTCTCATGACACGCCCACCATGTGGACGTCCAGCCTGTCCTTGAACACCCTCACCGATGGGGTCTCAACCACCCCCCGTGGAAGCCCATTCCAGACCCTCGGGGCCCTAACTGTCAGGAAGTACTTCCTGGCATCCAAACTGAACCTTGGTTCCCTGAGCTTTGCTCCATTGGAATGCATCCCACCCTCCTCCGCAGGGGAAAATAGGTCTCTATCCACCTCTCCATGATACCCCCTCACATAACTAGTTGAGGAGGGAATCCCAGCGGTAAACAGAGCTAGCTCACACAGCCCCAAGAACCTTCTTCCATGTTCGGTGAACATGAGAAGGGGTTGTTCAACTGAGATAAGTTTGATTTTTCAGGAAGCGTGTGGTTCCAACTAGAGATATCGGGGTTCAGGTTAGACCAGCGTCTTCTGATGTGCTTCCCTTTGTTTTACTTTCTGGAACGGTATGCAAATACAGTCATACAGAAATACATATATTACTGGCAAATATGCTAATAGGTATCCCTTCTTAACACACACAACCCCCATTGGATGCATCTCTTTCTCCAGGCTCCACCGTGTCGCGCTCAACTTGCATGGGTCTGGATCGCAAAGCGTAAGTAAACAAGAAGAATATGCAAAATGTTACATGCCTATGAAATCAGACTGCTTTGCATACCTTTCCAAGTGGGACGGGGGGGATCTGGTTCTGACAATGAGCAGACAATGGAACAAAAGGCACCTGACAATCCTTGAAACACAAATGCAACAGATTGAACAACATCCCCGGTTTCAGCTGCCTGGCGGATGGCTGCTCTTGTTTACCATTTTTATCTTTCATTTTGTTTCATTGCTGTATCGTATCGCTTCCCCGTGTTGTCGACTGCCTTGGGTGACTTTGATAGGAAAGCAGAATATTTCTAACTAGTTGAGTAATTATCAGCTGATGATGCCCTTAATCCAAGCCTGCAGCTCCGAGACGCGAATGGAGCCCTTGCGAGCGTCATGCTGCCTTTGCAGGTGTCCCGCAAGATCCTGTTGCTCCAGGCAAGCCTTTCATGTAGGGAAGAGAGAAAGCCAGATTCTGCATGGGCTTCCCAGAGATGCGCAGGAGAAGCAGGGCCGAAGAGGAGAAGGCCTGCCATCGCCACCCTGTTTTGAAGTTTCACCAGTACCTGTATGAGCATGAATCATTCTCGTAACAGTTTCTCAGCTGGGACTCCCCGGCCCCACCTTATTTTTGCCCAGTCCAAGTTTTACGCATCAGCATCTCTAAATTCAGTTGGAAAAAGTCTTACTAGTTCCTTTCAATCCATGCCAGCAGTATTGTGCTAAATGAAGCAATGCTCCAGCTAGGGAGAAGGAAGGTATCTGACAATCAGTTCATGCTCAAAGCACAGCTCAAAGATATCTCAGTCCCTGGCCCGACTGGGGCTTATGTGAGAAGTCCACGCACCATGGTGTGGGATGGGTGAGCATCTCCTTTGTTCATTTAAGGACGTACTAAATTTCACCCACTTCTGGTGCTTGGGATGGAAAGAGATCAAGGTGAAAGGAATTCGGAATCCTTCACGAAATACATTCCAAACTGGGTAGACAACCTGAGTGGGGACCCAGAAGTTTTATGCCCCAAAGTAGGGATGCGAGAGAAACCCATGTGTGGGTTCAGCTCCCTGGACTCTGGTCCACTTCGCAGGGTTCTGACTCTGGGTTTCTGGCAAGCACACCCAGGATCCGTGAGGCAGGAGCCGGGCACGGAGCAAGCATGGTCCCTCCTCCATGTCATATATCGCAGCTGTTTGGGCTGCTGCACCAGATGTGGAGGAAGGTTGTCAGTTGTGCCACTTTCGTCCCATGAGCATTCGTGCACTTCCTCTTGGCGCAGCTTGTTTTGCAAGGCCAGGCTAAGCATGAGAAGATGCTCACAAAGTCCAGGAGGATGGATCCCACTAGGGTCCAACCCAACGCTGCTCAGCAGTCGCCTCCCAACGAGAATACCTTCCAGACCCTGAAAGTGGCATACGCCTTTTCAGGAAGAGACCTCCTATCACAGCTTTCACCAGACTGGTGTCCTCCAGACATTTTGGACCTCCATTTGCCCCAGCCAGTCCCTGGAGAGGAATGCTAGGATGTTCAAAACACCTGGTGGGCACCTGGTTGAAGAAGGCTGGCCACTTTTTCAATCCACAGCAGAGTACTTGTGAGACGGGCGCAGGGACAGCCTCTAAGCCTGCTCACGACTTCACTGGGTACGCAGGGTAGAAAAACACACTACATGAATTGGCCATCGGAGTATAGAAAAGAGCTTAATGAACGCATATGAGAGAGAGAGGGAAGGGAGGCAGGGAGAGAGTGTGCAAGAGAGAGAAAGACAAAGAGAGAGAATCAGTCCTTTGGAACAGCCAAGATTTTAATCTCGTTACCAAGTTCAGTTCAGGAGGTTGATACACCCCTGAGGACAGATTGACATTTTGATGCTCCTACTTAGGGAAAACTCAAACTCGGGAAGCTGCCATTAACAAGCAAATAAATTTATAGTCGGTTGGCACCAGAATGAATCGCATGGTTTTGTCGAGAGCGCTTCAGCAGTGATCTATGGGAGCGGGGCAAGCTGGCCTTCAAACACACGCTGCTTCTTCCCCCCAGGAAATGCCATTTCAAAAAGGGTACCGGAGGGAGGAGGCAAGGAGGAGCCGGTGGAAAGGAGTATCTGCAAATGCAGGGCAGCAAAGGAAGCGGTCCCGTGACAGTTGCTGCCAGCCAGGGGAGGGGGGCAGACCAAAAAAGCAACACCGCATGTGGGGGCAGCGTCACTGACTCAGCACCAGGCAGCAGGACCCGGAGTGCTTGCGGATGAAGGCAAAGCTGCTCTGGAAGTGAGAGCGGTCTGGATTACGGGAGAAGGATCAACCACCGGCTCCTGCAGCAGCTGCATAACCCCAGGCAGCCAAGGTGCTGCAAAGACTGACTTTCCGGGAGGGCCCAAGAGAGCAAAGCGGGATATCGGCACTCTGTCAGATCAGGGAGGGACCCGCAGCTCCATGCCAGGGCGGGTGCTTTGCATCAGAACGCTGCAGGTTCAGCCCTGAGGTGCCGGTTCGAGGGGCCACAGAGCAGGAGACAGTGAGGAGCAAATTAAGGCAATCCGCATGTATTTTCCTACATGAATCTGCACCAACCAGTCACGACCATCAGCAAGTTGATCTGCCTGCCGGCCCATTCAAACTCCCGTCAGACCATCCCAGTTTATGGGGCTTGATGAGGTGTTGCCCATATATTTTTCAAGCCAAATGAAGACTCCAGAAGACTAGAAACTTCTCCCACAGGGGGTGGGGGAATAGCTGCTCTGCTCCAGAGGCTTAAGTGTACATTCGGTACCAGCTGAGCGAGCTCATTGGCAGTTTTTTTGAGCCAGGTCAGAGCTTGGTCCACCTAGTCCAATACCGGCAGCACAGACTGGCAGCCTCACTCCCAGGAGTTTTTCCAGCCCTACCAGCAGATGCTGGGGCCTAAACCCAGAACCCACTGCATGCAAAATGTGGGGAGGGGAGGGGAGGGGTACCACTAAACCATCTCCAACCCATCTTACAACTTGCTTAGAAATAGAGATGCATTTGATCTGTTTATTTAAATGGGCTTACTTATTGACATAGTTAAATGGCAAATCCTCCAAAAATTCATTGAATAGTTTGGAGTTTTTGTTGGTGCAAAATAGATAAAAATGCATGCCATCTCATTTTCAAATAAACCAATCTTGATTTTGTGAAGTGGAGTACAGGCACTGACTGCAAAAAGCACATACAGAACAGGAGTTCAGGAAATGGATGTTGCTGGACTTCCGCTCACATCAGACAGAGCCAGCATTGTCAAGGGTGATAGGAACGGTAGTTCTGCAATATTTGCAGAGTCCCAGATTCTCTGCCTACCTGTCCCTGGTGTGGAGACGGAAGAAGAGAGATCACCTTTGTAGGTCTTTTCAGCCAGGAAAAAAAATAGCGAGGAGGAGGAAATACAAAGCTTGCATTCTCAGGTAGGAGCTGATGCCCTGAAGCATTTCTACTTCTGCAGATCCCCACACGCTGTTCTGCCTCTGGGGAGGTCCCCCCATCTCCGGTAGCCCCACTGCAGGGAGCATACTTAGTGGACAACAAGAGCCAGCAAGTGGGGAGGAAGGTAGTCAGCGTTTCTTCCCCTGTTCCCCACGGCAAAAGTTTCATCTCCTTCGGGAAAGATGAGTGGTCACAGAGGAGAGAGACCAGTGGTGAAAGCTTTGCAAGCACCCCACTCAAATATTCAATACCCCAAGGGCCCTCCGTTCGGATGAATCCAGTGTTTGGGGAAAAGTCCTGAAAGCCTGTCTTTTTCTCACATCCACACACCTCTGAAAGGAAGGGCAAGCTTAGGGTTTTCCCCCAAATGGGGTGTGCGTGCGCGCGCGCGTGTGTGTGCATGGTTGAGGCCATTTTTGTCCCATCATGCCCAGGAATCATGTCAAGACTGCTGCACCATGGAAGATGCAGAATGTTGACCAGACTGTAAATTATGCGTTGTGGGTGTACCTGCGGATGGGGAGCGAGGGAGAGCTTAAGAACAAAGAAATGAACTGTGCTAATGGAACTTCCTGCCCTCAAAAGGCACAGTGCTCCTTTCTCCTCCCACGGAGAATTTGGTTAGGTGGGTGCCAGCAACACCACCATCCTTCCCCTCCCAGACTTAGCGGAGGATTTCAAGAACCCGTTCGTAAGTGGCTATATACTGTGAGATAAATGCCTCCATGTCCCCTGGAAGCTGCTCTCCCTCTGGGATATTGCGCATTTATAGTCTGGCACTGTTCCACTTTTACAAGGTACTCCCAATAGTCCTAAGGAAGGAGAGTGAATTTTTCAGGAGCAAGCTCCAAAATAGCTGCATATCCTTGCAAACAGGGTGGCTGGAACATTTGTGGAGGCATCTAAACCTGCAGAAGTTGTAGGGATGGTCATGTGTCTTTTTTCTTTCCTCTGTTAAGCAGAGGACAACCCTCTAGATATGATGGCCTACATTCCCCATCAGCCTTAGCCAGCATAGCCAATGGCAAGAGCTGAGGGTTGTAATCCAACAGAATCTGGAGGGCCACATTTTCCCACCCCTGCTATGGAGCTCAGAGAGGGGAGAGGAAAAAGGAATTGCAAACACCATCATCCCAGGATGGACTCGATGTTCTATACAATCTCATCATTTTCCATTCCACTTTGATAAGCCAAAACTTCCAATGTGCCCAAAGTTCTAAACCCCCAACTTGCTGGAACTCTACAAGCTCTTCTTGGGGTCAGTCTGCACACCCCATTTCTCACAAATGAAATGTCTGTTTGGGAAGGGGATGGAAGACTAGAAAGGTATATAATTCTGAGCTGTTAACCGAACCAAACCGAACCGAACCGAACCGAACCAGACAAGACCAAGACCAAGACCAAGACCAAGACCAAGACCAAGACCAAGACCAAGCCTCAATGGGATTTTCAAGGAAAGCAAAGGATATTGTGAACAAATAAGAGTGGACCCAGACAGGAGCTGTCCATAAGAAGTAGGCCCCAAACTGAGCCTTCTCCAGCCCTACCTGGGCAGCTGGGAAAGCTGCAAAGTCTTCCGAACAAGAGCAAAAGCAGCTGCCTAGCAAGGGAGTCACCTGCACTGCTCAAAGATTAGACCTCTTCTCCAGGCGGCTGTGCTCAGCTTGCGCATTTGCAACCTGCTGTGAGTAGTTATTGCTTTTCCACCAGCACAAGCCATCTCCCCGATAGTAATAGTGTGTGTGTGTATATATATATATATGCGCATGCTAAAAGGGATTAGAGAAGGGACCTTCATTTGCTTGATTTTCAAGGGCCTCCCTATCTTCCCCAAGCAGTCCTGGCTCCTTGCGACTCCTTCAAAGAGACCCTCTCCAGGAAGTCCAAGGCGTCCCTTTCCTCTTGCCTTATCGGTGTCCCTCAGCCTGTCTCATTTGCCTAATGGCAGCTTGGTATCTGACACAAGACACATGGTGCACCTGCAGCCGACGGCCACGGGTGAGCTCTCCAAAAGAAACTTTCTGTGTTCCTTCTACTTGTTAGTTCCGAGCGCCAGAAATCATCTGACATCCTTGTGCCGGCATCTCTGGATTTAACCTGAGACAAGTGCAGTTCACCCCCAATTATGCGCTTGCTTTTTTTGCTTATTTATTTACATTGCAATTTATATCCTGCCTTGTTCCTACAAAGGGCTCAAGGCAGCTTGCATCATTCGCCTCCTCCATCTTCTCCCCACAACAACAGCCCGGTGAGGTAGGTTGGGCTGAGAGTCTGTGACTGGCCCAGAGTCACCCAGTGGGCTCCATGGCTGAGTGGGGACTCGAACCCGGATCTCCTGAGTCCCAGTCCCATGCCATTAACCACTACACCACACTGCCTCTCAACCAATTATGTGCTGGTTTGCCTTATGCGAGGGAGGGTGGTTGCGTCATTCATCCAGAAACTTAGGTCTTGACAGGGAAGGACTGGAGGCTCAGGACCACAGAGGCTCATTTCCCTAACAGGCCAGGAATCTGCACATCACCATTTGAGGAATGGCAGCCCTGGGTGGAAGTGAGGGGTGCAGAAAACCTGCACCTGGAATTATCCAGGTTAGGGGAATCAACGGCTATGAGAGCTTTGGAAACTAGCCAGTCAAGCCAAGTGGCTGCAGCCCTGGAAATGCTACCAACCCATTTCATTGGTGGTTATTCCTGAGTAATATGCATAGCATTGCACCATTATTTTAAATGCTTGACTGCAAAAGTTACCCTAGGCCAGTGATGGTGAACCCTTAAAGACCGAGTGTCCAAACTGCAACCCAAAACCCACTTATTTATCGCAAAGTGGCCACACTGCAATAAAACCTGAAAACTGAGGTTTTCGTTCAGAAAAAACAACTCAGCAAGGCTAAGCAGACATAGCTACATCCTTGGCAGCACGCAGACCGGCCATGCAAAAGCTCGGACGAGCGGCGGCTCAGAGGCTCGTGATGTCATTTCCTGGCGCCATTTCCTTTCCAAGCATGCGCATGGCCCCTATGTGCGCTGTTATCCGATGCTCGGCTGCTGGGGTGACTTGGCCTGCCTACTGACAGAGAGGGCTCTGCGTGCCTGCTGCAGCACACGTGCCATTGGTTCGCCACCACTGCCCTAGCGAATCTCCCAGCAGATCTTTAATAGGCAGGCAAGTGAGTCCTGCAGTCAAATATTGCGATACCAATGCAGCCCTGCCCGTCTCTTCCACTCCCCAACAGCAGTGCATTGGATTCTCATTTGCCACAGAGCACGCTCATGTTCATGAGCTGGTATCAAGGCTCCCCCCGTGCTCAAGAAAGATTTTTTTCTGCATGAGTTTTTGTCCAGCTGGAAACCTCAGACTCAGACCTCGAGCCTGCTGACTTGAGAGTAAGAGTTTATAAAAACTCCAGATGACAAGATCATTCTTGTTCCTGCTCACCGGTTTTAGATCTGTGTATGCTCCAGTGTGTGCTGACAGTTTATGTTTGTGGGTATATACTTTTTCATCATGCATATTGAAGGTTTTAGTCTTTGTAAACTGCCTGGAGAGCTGCAGCTTTTGGGAAGTATGGAAATACCATAAAGCTAGAGTTCCCCCTTTTCTCACAGGAGGGACTGCCCCCCTTTGTCTGCAGGGGCCATGTCTGTCTGTCTGTCTGTCTTTCTAAAGGCTTTGTGTATATGTAACCGATTCAACCGATCGCTTGGCCAACAGCACAATTCCGTACACATTGTTGTTCAGGAGCAAGGGTCACTGTCTTCCGCAGGGGCTTAGTGCCTAGTAAGCATGTTTAGAATGGCAATGTAAAAGATGCAATTCACTTGCTTGGAATTAAATCTCATTAGGTTAATCAGGGCTAGACCTTTTCTATACAAGGCATTCGTGCATTCGCCATTGTTTGCTCACAGTTGTTTACCATTTCTTCAGACGATGTCACGGCCCTCTGGGTTCAACTTCTGCCTTTCAAACAGCATTTTGAAAATGTCTTTTATGAGCAGTGGAAATGTGGTATGATTTAAAGAAAGTGAAAGGAGACTATTTACACTGGTGTACGTGTAGTATTTGGACTATACCACAGTGCCACCTAGAGGTCATGCCACAGAAAAACAGCAAAGGAGATGCTTTTTGTGTGGCACTTGGATCTCAGTTCCGTGACACCAGAAATAGGCACACATTTCTCAGACACACATTGCTGAGAAACAGTAAATTACTGTTACTAGAGTTTTCTATTACTCTAGTAACAGTAATAGAAAAACTGTTACTCCAGGAATGCTCTCACACAGTCGCACCCCACTCATGGGTTAATTTTCATCAACACCATGATAGGGCGGAAAGGGCTACTCCCCCACCCCCCAGTAAGCTATGCTTCCAAGTTTGAAAAATGAAAACACATGTATCCATTTCTGTTATTTTGAAGACAAGACCACAATAAAAATACGCTAAGTGCATTTAAACATTTATCAGTTGAGTTTTTAGGTGGATTGGACCAGAAGTGGCCAAGTTGCCATCTCCCAGATACCGTAACCTACAACTCCCATCTATTCTGGCCTAGGTAACCCATGGTGAGGGATCGGAAGGTCAGAAGAAGCTCAACTCTGTAGACAATTCATAGAAAAACCTTCCCAACCCAGTGCCCTCAAGATGCCTTGGGCTACCACTCTTATCAGTCCCAGCCAGAACTGTCAATGCCCGGGGACGATGGGAACTGAGGGCAAAAGTATCCAGAGGGCATGAGGTTGGGAGATGTCATTGGGATAGTGTCCTGCAACAGCCGGGGTTGGACTAGATGGCCTCCATGGTCCCTTCCAACTCTACTATTCTATGATTCCATGAACGTCTTCTCCAGGGAGTCTGCTTTTCTTGGACCAAACGGTGGACCCAAGGGGGCAGGTGGGTAGAGCTGCCATAGCCCCCTTTGGTCAAGGCAGACCCAGATTCAAGTTGATCCTCAGCCATAAAACTTACCAGGTCACAGCATAATCCATTAGGTGGGGCTTATTCCCCAGAAAGCAGAACGATAGGATTGCTACCTTCATTGTGCTCACCTGCCCAGAGAAGTTGTGGGCTCTCCCTCACTGGAGCCATTCAAGAAGAACCTGGGCAGCCATCCGAATGGGATGGTGTGACCTGGTGTCCTGCAACAGCAGGGGTTGGACTTGGTGGCCTTCACGGCCCCTTCCAGCTCTTCCATTCTACGATTCTATGCTGACATGCAATTTCTCACCAAAGGAGCCTAACATTCCAGAGGTCATATCCCAAATTCCAGCTGCTGAGGGGTTTTGTCCCCTCATCCTGCTCCTGCGTCTCCCACCGGGACATCAGGATGACAACTACAGAAAGCAGGACTCTGGACTTGATGGACCTCGGATCCGATCCAGCTGTTTTCTTGCGTTTTTCTGAACCCAGAAGCTACTGGGAAGTGCTGCCTTGGTTTGCATGCACAGCCAACACGCATCCCCAGAAATAAATTAGAAACACTTACGCATCTATCGCTGTATCTGCTTTGGACAGGCCTATTCAGCGGCGTCGGCTTCACACATTTACATGGGCACTGTATTAATCTTCACTCCTGGTGGTGGAGCTCTGGTGCCCCCTGCTGCTTGCTGTGCTCAGAAATGCCTTTGCAGGCCACACCACTGCACCAGAAGTGGGAAAAGCAACCTCTGGATTTTGGCTGGATTTCAGTCCAGATGTGTGAACAGGTTTCCCTTTGGTGGGGACGACAAATTACAAAGAACTGCTAGGAGAGGCTGCAAGGAAGGCTTCAGCAAATCCGAGACTTGTTGATGAAGATCTTGCCCATCGCCTTTTTGGTTATTGCTGTTCAGAAATACAGTGGGAGATGACTGCAAAAGAAAAAGAAACCAAACACCTTGTTACGAGATGAGGAATGCATGGCTCAGAAAGACTGCAAGTGAGAAGGATCTTGGAATTGAAGATCGCAGGCTGAATATACAACAAGGTGGGGCTACAAAAAGGGTACATGGCTTTCAGGCTGCATGAATCGATCCTAAGATGAAGTTACCCACCCGCCTCCCCACCAAGCCTCCCATATCTTTGGCTTCTTCCCCACACCACTTGGCACCCCGTTGCTCTGCTCTTCTTCCTGCCTGTGGGCTTTGTTCCTTCAGCCCCACCACCCTCAACCAGCAGAAAATCTCCCACACCCCCAAAGTTCTCTGCCATTTCTCCCTTGCTGCCCTCCATGAACCTTCCCAATGCCCGTGTGCTGCCCCCTCTCTTGCTTCCTTCACACCCCCTCCAAAAAAGCAGCTTTTCTGGAACATGTTTGCCATAACCTCCTAACCTCAGTTACCCTGCTGAGAAAACGTCAGTGCTTCCCTACTGCCCATCTCTGCAGTGAAGCTGAGATTGGATTTGGGGACTCAAGACCAGCAGGCTAAATGACCACCAAGGTGATGGGGACACGGGTCAAAAGGCCTGACTGTAGCCCTTCAACGACCACAGGTATGCCAGAATCCAACAAGGCTCACGGCCCAACAAAGCCAGTGCTCCTTGTTCTTTTCAAAATCGTTGTATGCTTGGGAGCAGCTGAGCAGGCATTCCTGTACAATAATAGAGACACTCATTCTTTCATTTATTCTTTAAAAATCCTTCCCCCTCCCACACACATGAACAACGAAACAGTGCTTATTTCCCAGTAAATGTATTTAGCATCAGGACAGAGGAGGCAAATTCCATTTTATTCCTGTAATGATGCCGGTGCTATCATTTAAGTAAGTTTGGCAGGTGATACTGCACACGCTCAGAGCATTTCTGTTGCTTTTGTCAGGTTTGGCAAATGGGATGTTGTTGGCTTTGCTTTTGCTCTGCTGTATCCAGCACACAGAAGATGCCGTGAGGGGAATCGATGGCAGTGGGGGAGGGGAAGAGATGCATGGCTCATCGTCTCCCAAACATGGGAGAGTGGAAGACCAGGATCTAAAGTTACCATCCAACCGGCTTCATGGTGTCCCTTCTTCTTCCGCCTCTTGTGCTCAATCTCGGAAGGAAAGCCAAAGGGAGGGATCCCTCAGGAAGTAAGAGCATCGTTGTGGGCAATGACATGGCATGTGGAAGCTGAGTGCAGGGAGTTCATGCTGAATCCAGGAGTAGCCAGGAAGCCCATGTGGGACCTTCAGAGTGATCAAGGAGAAGAGGAGGAGAAGGATGGTGAGAAGGGACCAAGATGAGCTAGAGAAGACACTGGCCATAGCCAAGGTGAATGATCACCAGAATGAGAAACAGACCTCCTCCCAAGTGGGCAGAGAGGAAGGACTTACTGTGATGTTGTAAACGGAGATATGGCCGAACTTGGTCCTGAATTGAGCATGAGAAATAAAGGAGAGAAAGAAGTTTTAAAAATTGATATTAAAAAACAATCACTAAGTAGTTAAGTATGTCAATTACAAAATCTGATATAAATGCCCAAGAGGCTTCCCCAATCAGCAAATCATTTTAAAAGAAAGAGAAGTAGTTAATTGCTTTTAACAGGAGCGGTTAGGGAAAACGGTCAATGGCAGAGTCCATCTTGGAAGAGGTAGCCCTCATATCTCATGCTTATGGAAAGCCTCTTCTCTGATTCCTGCCATGGTGAACATCACCATGTAGCACAGGTGGGTGACCGGTACCTGCTTAGAAAAGGATGCCTTTTCTAAGAAAAGGGGAGGGAGAAACCCAAAAGAAGCATTCTCCTTTCTTCCTCACACAGGACAGAAAACTGCTTTCCAACGGGCGGCATAGCATGCTGCATGGGAGAAAGAATGCATCCCCACCCCACCTCAGGACTGTTACGGCCTGAAACCAATTCATTGGTTGAGCCAGTCTAACTCTTTGATTACCTAACGTGGGCTTCCTTACGTACATGGCGTACCTTGTTGTCACGATGGCTTTGTCAATGTATCTTTCTGGAGGGATTAATGCATGCACACTGCTTCCTTTTCCAGGGTCGCAATAAGAGGGCAGGCCACGGTCTTAATGAGTCTGCAGTCTAAACTGTAACACAAATCAGCAAGAAATGGGAAAGGACAACTCAGTGTTGTCCCGTGTGCTTTGGCTTACCTTTTGAAGGAAACCAGTAGAAGCATCACTGGGCGCTTTCTGCAAACCAGTCAGCCAAGTCCTCTTCCAGGCCATTTCATCCACTCCATCACCTCTGTTGCTTTTTCCTGTTTCTTTCTTTTCTGTTTCCTGTTTCTTTCGCAACCGTGAGAGTGCATTTTGTGACCACCCATCACGCACAACGCTCATTGCTCTGTTGCGTCTGTACCCATACTGTGCTTTGCCCCTTTAGTTCCCTCCAGCACCGCAGAAGAACGTACATCTGCGAACACTGGGATTCCCATGAGTCTGACTCCCTCCCACTTCCCAGAGATACCGTTTGGCAACAGCCCTGTTGGTGCCTGGCAGCTGAGTTTGCTCCCGAAGAAAGTGATAATGAAAGTTTAGGGACAGTATGACTAGGATTTCTCAAAACAAGACTGCAATGGAGTCAAATTGGCTCAGGTGTTAAGAATCCAATCCACCATTTGTGCCACACACTGATCTTCCCAATTTGTGTGACTTGCATGGATCACTTTCTTTAGTATTGTTATTCTTGCTGCTATTATTCTGCATACACAAATTTATGGGTGGATTTGTTTCATTCGTATGTATGAAGCAAACATAAACATGTTTTATGCTTCATATTTCATTAAAAAATTGAAAAATACAAAGCACTGGCCCAAATGGCAGATTTACCCCATAGGCTAAAGCATGAAAACACACTTTTTTGAAGGAATTTGCATATATTTGAAGGGATATAGTTTTTCAGGGGAGTGCGAATTTGTGCAAGTTTGCACAAAACCTGATTCTTTCCTTGAGCAGACAATAGAACAGAAGGGAGCTGAAAAGCAGTACAATATAGGCAAAACTTAATCTATATTTTCCACCCACCCCAAGTGGGGTCACCTTCAACACACCACTTGGCTTTGAAAACTTACATGCACCCCACAAAAGCTTCTTGGCATAGTCAAATTCAGCACTGCAATGCGAAGGGTTCAGATTCTGTAACAGTTCAAAGCAAAGCAAGCCGTTCTCTCCCCTCTGCACCCCACACATTTACTGGATATTTTGGAGTGGCTTTTAGTAATTGGCAGCATTCAGAGAGCCCGGGACCCCCCAGTTGCTTGAGCTGCACCCCCCTCTTGGGAATCCAAGCAAGCCCGGTAGAAGTTACAGCACTCGAGTCCTTGCTAAGGACTCGGTAAGGACACGCATGGCTCTCCTGCTCTCATTTAAACGCCAGCTCGCCGTGGGGGGCCCTGGGCCTGGTTTATCAGCATTTCCCCGTCTTCCTTTCTGACTGCATTCCCTTTTGATAAGGCGGCTGCCT
The DNA here is from genome assembly GCF_004798865.1 of Varanus komodoensis. Taxonomy (NCBI): domain Eukaryota; kingdom Metazoa; phylum Chordata; class Lepidosauria; order Squamata; family Varanidae; genus Varanus; species Varanus komodoensis. Next base: position 6,433,457 of record NW_025335873.1, on the reverse strand, counting down.
GTGATGGATCAGAGGAAATGCTGCTATTTGAATAAGTCACAAAAGGAGGCATGTTGGGCAGGCGGTGGAATTCAAAGTTTTGCGGCCGATTGCTGAGTTCAGCTCTGGAATAAGAGGAGAGATGTCGGCTTGGTCGAATACCTGGGCAGCTGGGGATATTGCTCAAGCTGGTCTCCTTCAGCGTTTTGACTCCACTTCCCATTGTCCCCATCTGGCAGCTAATGAGAGCTGCAGGCAACATCAGGAAAGGGCAGTGTTTGGTGTGGCTGCAATGCATAAAGGATGAGGCAGGAAAGGATTCCTTGCACAGAGATTCACCCCACCCCCATGCTAGCATGATGAGAAATTCGGGGGCTCAAACCTGCTCAGAGCTGCTCACTCTGAGCTGGAAAAATCATCTGGGTTGTTTGTAGCAACTGGAATCTCATTCTGGAGTCAGCTTGTCCTCAGCAGTCATACCCCACCCCTTCCTTCTCTCTTGCCTCACCTACCCGGTCATTTCAGGCCCGTTGGTTACTAGGGAGGGAGAAGAAAGGGAAGGTTTTTGCCTGCTCCTCCACCTGTCTTGGTCATGGCATACTCTGATTGATTGATGTATAATTCCTTTGCATGATGCCCAACAGCCGAGGCTTTCTGGATGGTTAACCAAAGTTAAAAATGCACAAACAAGGGGGGGAAAGCAACAAACGGGGGTGACATGTAGTAGCTGCCCAATCAGTGAGTCCCACCATCCACCAGTGCCCCCAAACTCCCTTTTTTTCTTTGAAAAACTTGTGGTCTGTGAAGGCCACGGAAGCTCCCAGGGATCCAAGTGTAGTTTGTTGCAAGGCGCGTTTGACCTATTGGGTGCTCCAGCGCTGCTGCAGCTCCCGTTAAGAAAGAGGTTTTATTACTGTTTTCACTGGCCTTAAGGGCCACAGCTCTCAGAAGAGGTTTGCAGAGGGGGTGGCTCCTGACCCTCCCGCAGGCAGGTAGGCAGCCTGCCCAGACCTAAATCCAGGTGTATTTCCCCAGGAAACAGAGCTGCCCCAACTTCTCCTGCAGCATTGGGTAGCTTCTTGAGAAAGTATTTCTTCCCAGAGGCTTAACTGAGCCCAGTCCACTGTGGAGCATCCCAGGAGACATTAGAACTGGGTGACAGCTTTCCTTTCTTTCATTACCTGTCCCAATGGCAGGAAGGGAGTTGAGGGGAACAGGTAGAAATCTCCCTTGGCTTGCTTGCACTGCATCACCTGGAGTGCCAAGTCACCCCAGGTGAGCATCTGGAGAAGGTAAGACTGAAGGCTGGCCCAGATGCTCATTCCCCAGGGGATTTACTGCCTCTGAGGAATTCCTTTTCAGTTTTTCTCCTCAGCAGAAAAACCTCTTAAGTCCATCAGCTGTTCCTGTCCTTTTCTTTCAACGCCCCCCTCCGCCGCACCACCACCATTTTTTTAAACTACTGTGGAGCCATTTCAGGAGGGGTAATTTGAAAACTATCAGGAAAATGGAGAGAGAATGGGGCTATTTATCTGCTAATACAGTAGTTGGGGGATGTCTGCTTAATTGCATTTGGAACAAACCGCAATGCTTTCCCCATCTGAATGCAAAGATGCCAACTCAAGCCTGTGTGTTTGTAATAGATTCCCAGGAAAATCTAGTGTGGGAAGGGGTAAAGTTGCTTAAATAGGCCATTTGTTTACAATATAATTAGAAAAAGGTAGTTATTCTGGCTGGTGGTAGAAACTAATATTTGAGAATTGGGTCAGTCGGGGAAAAATTGAATGGAGAGTCGTAAACGTGGGCAGAAGCACAAGCTGTGGAAGAGGGAGTGTTCTAAGGGGGGGGGAAGATGTGCAAAGGGGGGCTGAGAAGTTGCACTTATGCATCTCAACACTGCCCATGCAAAGCTTTTGTTCTGCTTATTCGAGTGAACACCATATGTGGAATTTCCTGGAAGATGCGGTCAGCTGTGAGGGTTTGGAGAACAAGCCCCCTTACTCAGAATCCTCCCCGGATATGAAAGTGACCCAGATTCCAGAATTCAGAGTAAGACTAGAAAGTATCCAGACAAATCCTAGACATGCTGGGGAAATTCCCAGTAAGGGCCTGGAACCTTCCATAGGTCTGGTGAGAATCCAAGGAAAGCTCCCTCTACAATGACCCTCCTTGGAGCTTTTGTGGAAGCTCACAAAATTTTGCATCAGTGCTGGATAAGGAGGGTGCATATTTACGAGAACTCTGTCTACTTTTTGTTCTACTTATGACTCTGGTTTATTTGCCGCTTAGATCATTTCTGAGCCACAGTCGACTGCCCTACCTTCTACTTCCCCATATTTTTCTCTCCATTACTCATTTCTCCCTGTGGCTGCCGCCACTCTCTATCTTTTTCTCATATATTGATTTCACAGGCTACATGCAAGCCGAGTACACATACAGTACATACCTGCACTTCCTCAGGAAGGAACAATAGCATCTGGCTACAGGAGAGCTTGACAGTTCCCGTAAAAGAAATTTATCATACTTCAAGGGGGGAAAAAATTGTTATTGTGTGGCCAGAAAGCAGAACTACCAGAGAGAAGACTAAAACTCTTTCTGCTCCCTGCAGAAGCAAAGTGAGGAATGAAGGGAAGGCTTGGGAGAAACAAGCACATTGGAACAACTTGGTTTTTAGATTGCTAGGCCTCTAAAAGCAAAGAAAGTGCCCTCCTAAGAGAGAGGGAGATGTACCCTCCAGACCTACCAGTGAGCTTCTTGGATGCTGGGAGCTCCAAGGTGAATGTTCTGGAGATGTTCCACAGCTCTCTTGCACCACCAACATGGGGAGAAAAGTTTGCCTTGTCTGGAGCTGGCAGAGTTTGTTTGGCATCAATCTTAGAGAAATGTCCTATGGAAGAGAAAAAAGAAAGGGAGGGAGGAAAGGGGAATGGAGAGATACTTAAGTACATGAAGCCACAGAAAAGACTCCTTTTCTGGTAACCATCCATATTTTTTTTAGAACAGACTCCTAGAGAAGGTCTTTGCTGAGGAACCCAGCTGTATGGGCAGTTTCCCACAGGAGGAAAAGATCCTCCCCGTTTCAAACCATTTAGGGCCTCCTAGGTCAAAAATGTGGTTCTTGTTATGTGCCATCAAGTGGCCTCCAAATTATGGTGACCCCATGAATGAAAACCCTCCAAAATGTTTTCTTCACAACAGCCCCGCTTAGCTATGGCTGAATGTATGGCCGCGGCTTCCTTTGTGGAGTCCGTCCATCTCATATTTGGTCATCTCCTGCCTTCAGCTTTTCCTAGCATGACTGTCTTCTCCAGCAAGTCTTGCCTTCGCATGACATGCCCAAATGTGGTGGCCTCCATTTGGTCAGTTTTGCTCCTAGCAAAAGCTCTGCCTTGATTTGACCTAGAACCCGCTTGCTTGCCTCTCCATTTGCCCAAGAAACTCACTCTCTAAATTGTGCCCAGGCACAAGCAATGTGCACAACACACGCCCAGAACAGGCATTCTAGAAATTGGACTGAACGGGTGGAGATGGGACCGAATGGCCGACATGTCTCTCTGCATTCTTGCCTACGAATCCAAGCCTTCGGTTGGGAAACACACGGTATTAAGCCCTTCTGTTGTTTCCTAATTACCGTCAGGCGTGATTTTAAAGGGTGCTTTTTGTCTTGAACTAGGTGGTAAAACTGTCCGCTTGTGTCTGTGTTGTGCTTCCACCAATTGATTTCCTTTCCCCAATGATTTTATTCCTATTTAAATATGTGCTACAATTTTATGGGACTACTCCGGAGTGCCACCTCCCTCCCTTTCTTCCCCCCCTTAGCTGGAAGTACTGAGCAGGGTGGTAAACACCCGGCCATTAAAAAAAAATAAACACACACCCTACATTCAGCCATCGATTGCTATGAATCATCTCGGGTTTGCAAGTCAAACCGAACAAAACGGAGTCTTTAAAACCCCAAACACCAAGGTCATAAATCACAGGCCTCCGAAGGTCGGACAAGCTAGTGCAAAATGGATTGCGCATCCCAGTGCTGAAAGTGACACTGCTTTCCGGGCACCGGGTCACCTGCCATTTCCGGGCTGCTCTCAGCACACCAGGTGACAATCAAACGCACCCATCCCCCTCTTTCCAGGTTGTTCACAGTATTCCCCCCACCCTAGAGAATGTGGCAAGTTATTACTTGCCGGTAAAGCTGTAAATCTTCCCTTTATTACCTTTTATTATGTTGTTTCAACAGACTCTTAAAGCTAGGAGAGCAACCAATTGATAGCAGCTGTATATTTCAGCCTGTATTATTTTCCCCTTCTTGGATGTTTTGCTTGCTTGCTTGCAAGAGCGCACGCATGCACACACACTTTCCTTTCATGAGACAAATTTTATCGGCTCCTTGTTGAGGGCCTAAACAGTGATGAATCATGGGGAAACAACTCTGGGAGGAGGAGAAATGAGCAGGGTAAACACAGAGCCGGAGTGTCCACTGGATGTCCAATGCACTGTGATGCTACTTGTGACCTGCTTGGGAAGGACCTGAAGGATGGGATATCGGTGGTGTTGCTGAATGGAGGAAATCTTATATCTATAAGCAGATGGCTCCCATTACACAGAAGGTTTTGTTTAAGGTCAGGCAGGGGTTGAGGGGAGACAAGCTGCAGGACCATTTGAATCAAAGAACCCTAACCTATAGCTCAAATGAATCCGATTGTTTGTGGACATTTAAATTCTGCCCCTCGGCAATCCGGAAAAACAGTGTTCAGTGTGCTTTGCTTCATTTAAGAACAAGCTAGCAATGCATCATAAAACAATATAAGGAACAATTAGAGGGAGCTGCCACAGACTTATAAAAGTTGGATAAGCCATTAAGAAGCCCTAACAAGGCAAATGAAGAGCTTTCCTGGAGAGAATAACAAAAACTTAGCTAGGTAGCAGTAGACAGAAATATGGGACTAAACATACTTTCCCGGAGGATGGGAATTTCGCAATCGGGATGCAGGCCTTCTCACATATCCTCACCAACTTAGCCACAGGAATTATCAACGTGCAAAGAAAGATGCACACCCATCTTAGGTGATGGGCAAGACGTCAGGGGAGAAATCGCTCCTTGGGCAACCTGGATCCGGCCCATTGAACTCATTGCAACTACAAGGGGGGTGGCATGCAAACCTGGAAGCTGATTGGAAAACCCCGCAGTGCATATTTCAAGCTATCGCCAAAGCACAAGGTAGGGATCAGCACAGCATACTGATCTCTAATTGGTCTGATGGTTGAATTAAGCAACGCTATCTTGGTGTTGAAATAGGGGCAAGTCAGGCGGCAAATAAGCAACCCTTTGGAGCACCTGTGAGCCTTTCCAGTCTCACCCCTCCTCTGGGGATAAACGATGCTCATATCATGGCCAGCAAGGAATGTGGTGCATGCGATGCCTGAGCAGGGGCATGACAAGGGTATGTGCCCAGAAGTATGTGCCCTGAATCTTTTGAGCTCCACATCTTTTGGGTTGACCCAGCGACATTTTCTGCCTTAACATATGTGTGTGTGAGAGGAAGAGGTTAGGATGATGTGATGTCACAATCCAAGAAGTCCTGCAGAGGCTGTGGGGGCTTTTAAAAGCCTTTACACAGTTTCCCCCTTCCTCTCCCCAAAAAAGCAAGGACAAGCCCTCACCTTACAATTTTAACCCTTCTAAGTTGTATGTAGCTGATGGCTGGAAGGTTTAGGAAGGAAGACCTCCTTCTCACAGTGTACAGTTAAACCATGGAATTCACTGCCACGGGAAGTGGCGACGGTCGCCCATCTGGATGGCTTTCAAGGGGATTGGACAGATTCATGGAGGTGGCGGTGGCTCTCCGTGGCTACTAGCCTTGCGGGCCACGTGCTACCTCCTTCCCCAGAGGCCTGCATTCACCATTTGCTGAGGAGCTGGGCAGGAGGAGGTCTTGCACCAATCCTACTGGAGGCACCCCGCTGGCTTGCTGCTGCGTGTATGGAGTGCTGGACTGGATGGCCCTTCAGCGGGATCCAAGAGGGCGTTTCCTATGTTCTTAAAGACAGGACAGAGGGTAAAATTCCCAAGGGCTTTGTCTTCTGCATTATGAGAGATGGGTGGGACAACTTGCTCCCCTCCCATGAATTCAAGCTGCCCAGTGCATGACATCCTTGTCGGAAGGCTCTGTGTTAGTTGGCTAGGCTGCCGGACAGCCCAGGAAGAGGCATCTGTTAATCTTTGCTTGGCGGCCATGCCAGTTGTTGGGTACCCTTGGGTTTGCCATGACCTCTCAGCCTAACCTACCTCACAGGGTTCTTGTGAGGACAATTCTGTCCTGAGAACTGTGGAGGAAGAGCAGGATTTGGGGAAGGAGAGGTAAAGAAACGGAAAATACTGGACAGAAAACAGTAATCTGATGGAACATGTAGAGAAGACTGGGGGAAGAAAGAGGGAGGGAGGGAGGGAGGGAGGGAGACACACAATTCCACACAACAGTTGGAGGGAAAAATCACCCACTTGGGCTTTAACTCAATCGATCAAAGGCCCATGTGGAATACAGATAAGGAGAAAAAAAGCCTACAAGGGTCTTTGATCGTGTAAATTTGCTGTTAGTGTAGTTTTGATGCTAGATTTGTATTACACAAGTGGAAAATATGTTTTCGAGATGGTTGGTGTATGATTCTTTCAAAGCCTGGTTGCAGAAACACAAAATCAGCTACTAGACAGTTTCTAACTTTGGCCTGGGAGGTGTTTGTTTTCCTCCGAAGGCCAAGCTAACACTAAGAATTTGAAAGCAGGAATTCTTTCTTCATTTGTGTTTTCATTGTCACTTAATGGTAGCTAGGGGCAATCTGGACCCCACGGGAAGGAGGAAGCCGCTTGATCCTACCCTTTCCAACCAGAATCCTGACAAAAATGTCCCTACGTTCCCCTTATTGCTCTTAGTCTGCAAAGGAACAGTGGGTTCCCATTTATGTCAATGGGGGCTCTTCATCACCCTATGGCTAACATCAGATCTTTTCAACAGAACTAGGGCTACATCAAAAAGGGTTAAAACTCTCCCTGCCGTATGCCATGGTTCTGATTTAAAAACTCCCTTGTCAACGCTGCAATTACCTGTTAGAATTCTTAAAGTTTATTCCTGATCTTTTTTACAGCAGGTTTGACTAAATTCCCCCCTTTCGATCTCCCACCCACGTGCCCACCCTTCTCCCAACTCTATGTTTTGTGTTTTTATTTGATGCATGTTGCTTTTTGATATCTAAGACTTATGAAGAAGGGAGAAAGAGGGAGGAGATACACAGCATATGAGATAGAGGATGAAAAGAAGAAGAAAGGAATAGAAAATCGGGTAGTTTTCTATTGATTCTAGTGGTGTGGAATCTTCCGGTTACTGTCATCCACTTGTGAATGGATGGATGTGGGTGTGACACAAACTGGAAATATACTGACTTGCTTATATTTTTCTTGGGGTTCTTATTATAATACCTTTCCTCCTTTTCACAATGCAGAAATAAAGTTGCCAGAAGAATTTTGGGGGATGAATCATTCAGTGAGACGGATTCATCTGCACTGTTAAGCGGAATAGCCCCGTGTGGTGAAAGAAGTCATCCAGTTCCATGCTGGCGAACAGAAAGTTTCACTTGCCCTCTGGAAGCTTGGGATATATAGATATATATAATTAAGTCTTTAGTGGCTACATTTCCAATATATTGTGAAGCAGTTTAGCCCCATGAATCCCATTAAACTTTGAACAGCCCAATCAAGAGCTTGCAGTGAATGGATAATACACCAAGCACTTAAGCACTTAAAATTTTACTCCTCTTTTCCATACAGATGAGAAGTAATGCTTCAGCCCATCAGAAGCAGCCTCCTCAAACTGAACTAAGGTGAAAGGGTAAATATTTGCAGCTTCATCCATGCATCTTGGATCCAGAGGCACAGGTTCATGTTTGGAAAAGAAACCTTACCCCAATGTCAGCAATATTTCCCAGACAAGGAGTAGGCCGAAGTTAGGCTTCTGAGATCCACTTTCTTTTTATTAGAAGTCTTTGCTCCAGCAAGCAAAACCCACTGCAGCAACAACACCACTTAAAATTGAAGAATACTGAGCCTAGGAATTTATTTTGAGTCTCGGAAATGAACAGAGCTTTCATTCTTTCATCATGCATGTACCGTGGGATGCAAGAAGAAAGATGTCTAGCCTGACATCCGTTATACCCACCAAAGCAATTTGGTGCTTTATGCCCCATCTTCTCCAGTGGGTTTATTTTCCTATAGGAGTTTGTTCACTCTGGGGGTGCTATAAGACTAAATCGGGACATTCAAGGTGTGTCTCAGAGGTACCTTTGATGGTACAAGCTGCCACATTATCCTGTTGGAGCAAAGAATGGAGATAAACCTGGTAATTGCTCAACATCAAGCTCTGGTCTTAAAGGGGGTGTTCAGCATGAAGCCTAAATGCTTCATGCTGATGAAATGGTCCTCTTCCCCCTTCTCATCTTTCTTTCCTCTCCACTTATCTTCGCCTGGAGCTGACAGATTAGCATGTGTCCCAAGGAAGATCAATGCATCCTCAGCTATTAAGAAGAAAGAGATGTGCCAAAGGGACATTTGTGATATTCATCCTGGTCTCCACACAGCAAGAGAGAGGTTGGCATCACCTTTGCCTCAGCTGTTAAGGTCACTGGACAGAAGGAAAAGCAAGAAAGAACAGCACCAGGTCTTGGGTAAGAGATTTGTTGGAGATACCAGCAGTGCCCAGAACCTTGAGCATGGGTGACTGATGGTTAGCCTTGAAAGCGTTCTATGGACTTGGCGTCTGACCGAGAACACCACCTGCTAGCACCAGATACACCGTGCTCAACACAGGTAAAAAACTCCTCCTTTCTATGAATCAGTTTCACCTTAACCAGGAACAAAATTAATATGAGCAAGTGAAAATTGGGCCCATATGATCTGGACTCTGTTTGGCTATGAGAACACTGGGATCAACCAAATGTCTCAGATGGAGCGTGCCAGCATGGATAGCTGCTACGGAATTTGATGATACGGTGCTGATTGGTGTGATCAGACCAGATAAAGCAGGCCTGGCTGGTGTGGACATGGTGGTCCACAACTTGACTTGGGGTGGAATGTTGAGGTCCGAATGCTAGTGCACACCAAGGATCAGGATGTCTTGGGCTATCCTTGCTTCTTAAGCATGAGGCCATAATGAAGACCTTGCAAGAACTCAGATACGGGGACGTTTCTTTGTCCATGCTAAAAGCCTAACAATCAGCATGTGAAGCAGAAGCCTGTAGAGTTACTGTCAAGTTTGCCATCGAAGTTCCTGTGCACAATTGTTCCCTGCCTCATGGTGGTGGAGGAGGGAGAGAAGATTACAGGTGAGCCAGGAAGATCAATGCCTTAAACACTCAGTAAACCTCGTGGAAGGGTCTGCAGTGCAGGTTCTCTTTGCAAGAGGTGTCCAAACCTGTTGCTTGTTGTCAACGGTGAAGCTCATGGTAAGCACTGGAGTGATGGCTGACTGGGGCAGGTGTCTACGGACAGGAAAGGGGCTGTTTTCTGCGGGGTTAAGGGAGTCACAGCTTTGTCTACACAGAGCTTTTAACTGATAGCTCCGGGGCTAAGAGGAAATGTAATTGTGTTTGAGCCATTTTGTAGACATTTTTGCAGCTCATCCCTGTGAATTGGGGGCCTGAGTGAAGTCATTAAACCCTAATCAAAAGCAGCTCATCAGAAATCAGTGGGGGATCTCCCAATTAATCGCAGCTGGAGTTCCACGGCCACCAAAAATTGCTGGAGGCTGGGAGGATAAAAGTAATGAAATTAACGGGAGAGCAGAGATGTGACTCGAGTGTGCTGCTGTGTGACTTGATCCTTTCTTCCACTGTACTAACCTGCATTGTGTGGTGTCCAGAAATCCTGGGCAGTTCAGAAGAGCTGAGAAGGGCCCAAGCACAACAGGGCTCTGCCGAAGCTTCCTTTCAACCCATACTAAGCCATCATGACGACGCCACCTACTTGATCCATTGTATCTTCACTTACAGTAGCCTCCCCCACCCTCATGCACACCAGATAAATGGGACCACACATCCAGAAATCCAGACCGTTGACCACATCTAGCTGGGACCGGTGGGAGCTGGAGTCTGAAACACTGGGAGGAAGGCTGTACTAGGGGTGCCACGGCTTACAACAAGGAGGGAAAAGGATGCTCTGGTGGTGGGATGGTGGTCCCAGAAAGCAAAGGCAAAGTAAGAAATGGGCTACATGGATCATTGGCCCATGGAAGTCAGCAAGATCTGGTGGCAGCTTAAAGACACTAGGGCTTGTTTGCTTGCTGCCATTCCTCCTCCTCTTAAGCTTTTCAATCTCCTAAATTTTATTTTTATTTTTCATCACTATTTTTACCTTTTTTCTGTTCAAACTTCCTAGCCTGTCTATTACAACCCACTGCACAAGGCAGCCTAGACACCAGGTCAATGTCTAGTCAGCTTATCCTTCACCTCCGCTGAATCTCAACGGCAAAGCTGTGCCTCTTGTTGCATAAATCTTCCCCCACCTTTCCCACTTGTTCGTTCTTTCTCAGAAATGTTTCCATGACTCTGTTGCACCTCAGGATGCATGATAAAGAAGCTAAATTGAAGTGCATTGGACTGGATCGTGTGTGTCTATAAATTCCCTTCACATTTGATTCATCACCGTTCGAGCTACGTCTGCACCATGCCTGGTTCAGAGACCCACCTCTTACCTATTGCTGTGGCTTTTCCCCACTTGTTAAAGAAAAGAGAATTCCACTTACCTTGCTGAACATGAGGGAACATTATACATACATAACGGCATGCCTATTCTGGCCAACAGAGGATAGGTCCAACCCGAATGGTGCTACACAGTGTGTTGAATAATCCAATCAACGCTGAAAGATGTCTGTGTGCCAGTTACTAGGATCCACAAGCCGAAGGACCCATGAGTAGACAGGACCAACAAGAAGGCCAGAACCACAGGACAAGCCAGGAAGCCAGGTCAAGGTGCGTGCCAGGAATCTAGAAGAAAGAACAAGCAAGGATTCAGAAGTATGGCGGAGCATAGAAATACCTGGTTGCTCAGTCAAGGCTGATCTGGGACAGGAAGATCCCATGCCCCTTCCTGTCCAGCAGAATCAAAGGGCAAACCTTCCTGAGCAGTATCAGGCAAGGACCTGAAGGGACCTCACTGAGAAGCTGCCATTGATAGTCCAGTGGTCCAGCACATGGCGACCCTAGGAATGAATGCCATCTAAAATATCCTGACCTTCACAGCCCAGTGTAGCTCTTGTATATTCAAGGCTGAAGCTTCTGCCTCATCTTCTTCTTCTTCTGCCTTGGACTTTCCCCAGCAAGGTTGCTTTCTCCAGGGAGTCTTCCCTTTTCATAACATGGCCAAAATATGGCTGCCCTACTTTTTTCATTTCTGCTCAGGGGGAAAGTTCTGGCCAGATTTGATCTAGGAGACTCTTGTTTGTCTTTCTGTCAGTCCAGGGTATTTGCAAAACTCTTCTCCTGCGCCACGTCTCAAATGCATCAATCTTCTTTCCTGTCAGCTTTCTCCACTATCCAGCTTTCACACTCATAAATAGTAATCAGTAATACCTGGTTGGACAATACTGGCCTTGGTCTTTGCTTAAATGTTCTTGCACTTGGTGATTGTTTCTAGTTCCTTCATTGCCACCGTTCCATGTCTCTGTCTTCTATTTCTCAGCTACGGCCTCTGTCTGAGTTGATGACTAAGCTTCAAATCATAGAATCGTAGAATTGGAAGGGGTCAGAAGGCCCTGCTGTTGCAGGACAGCAGTTCACACCATCCCACTCAGGTGGCTGCCCAGTTTCTCCTTGAACGTCTCCAGTGTGGGAGAGCCCCCCACCTCTCCAGGCAGCTGGTTCCACTGCCATATTGCTCTGACAGTGAGGAAACTTTTCCTGATGTCCCGCCTGAATCTGGGTTGCTGCAGCTTGAATTGGTTATTCCGTGTCCTACATTCTGGCATCAGCAAGAAGAGATATTGGCCTTCCTCTTTTTAACAGCCTTTGAGGGACTTCTAGAGGGATATCATGTCCCCCCTCAGTCCTCTCTTCTCAAGCCTGAACATGCCCATTTCCCTCAGTCTCTCCTCACAGGGCAGTGTCTCCAAACTGTGGATCATTTTTGTTGCCCTCCACTGGACCCTTTCTAATTTACCTGCATCTTTCTTAAATCTTGATGCCCAGAACTGGACACAGTATTCCAGGTGAGGTCTGACTAGAGAGGAGTACAGAGGAACTATTTGGAAGTAATACTTCTATTAATGCATCCCAAAATAGCATTTGCCCTTTTGGCAGCTGCATCGCATTGTTGGCTCATGTTTAGCCTATTGTTCATAATTACTCCAAGATCTTGTTCTTGTTCAGTTCTGTTGAGCCACGTATTCCCCATCCTGTATCGATGCCTTTGGTTTCTGTTTCTTAAGGTGGAGGACTTGGCACTTGTCCTTACTGAATCTCATTCTGTTGATTTCAGCCCTGTGTTCAAGTTTATCAGCATCACCCCGGATCTTCATGCTGTTTTCTAGGGTGTTTCCTATTCCACCCAGTTTTGTATCATCTGCAAATCTGATTCTCTTTCCTTGTACTTCCTCATCTAAATCATTAATGAAGACGTTGAAGAGCACTGGGCCCAGGACTGAACCCTGCGGCACCCCACTAGCTACTTCCTCCGATTTGAGAAGGTGCTTAGGTACACTGTTCCTTGTTTCCTGGCAATATTGGAAAGGGAAAGCAAGGAGCCTCATCTGTGATCAGTGAAAGGGGGCTCAATGGTAGAGACCCTGATTTTTCCAGATTCAAGCCCTTGCATATCCAGTTATATCCAAAGAGGCAAACACCCTAAAATCCCATAGAGACATTGCCTGTAGGAATGAGCAGTTCCGGGCTGGATAGATCCATAGCACATCTCAAACATACGTAATGGCATGCCCGTTATGTGCAAGGGAGGATAGGTCCAACCAGAATGGTGCCACACACAAGAATACCTAGTGTGTTGAATAATCCAGTCGCAATGCAACGTTCTTGAGGAGCACATCTCCTGGGTGGCCAGCAGGGGCGCTGTTGTCACAGGAAAGAGCCCATACAAGTGACGCTCCAGAAACATTTGACCAACATCTGAAAGGTGTTGCAGCTGCCCCGCTTCTTCCCAGAGTAGCAGCGAAGACGACATCACCCAAGTCTATTTGTGTTCGTGATCCCCGAAGGCCCACAGCTTCCAAAACTTGCTCTGGTGATTTCTGGCTGGGCATAGGCAGAATAAAGCTTGGGGAATGGGTGCAGAGGGGGAGCAACCTGCAATGTATCCAAGCTCCTAGCGGCTGGACACTCTCACATCCTAATCCCATGCACTGCAATGCCAAGCACCCTCGCCTCAAACGCATGTGTTGGATAAAGGGTTAAAGATGTTTAAGCATGATGGAAAGGGTGGAAAATGGAAGCAGAGAGAGGGGCTCTGATACTCACTGCAGCATTTCCCTGCAGGACACTCCTTTTCCTCTCAAACGCACAAGTCCTAAACAAGACTCAGGTAATCAACCATAGCTCTTGGCAAGATTGAATGAGTGTGATTTTTGTATAAATGCTTCAATTATATGTTTCATCCCTTTGGGCTTTTAAAAACCGCTTTCGGCCCACTAAGCCATGCTGGGTCAAAAGCAGGGGATCAATGCCACTTTCTAATCTGAAAGGCTAGCACATGGTTCTCCTCGTTAACATTTCCTTCCCATTAGTGAGAATAATAGTGCAGGGCCCAAATACAGCCTTCATTGAACCACTGGGGAAGAATGGAAATGCTTTGCTCAGCACATGGCCCTGGGCCAGGAACCACCTGGAAAACCAGATAAGGTTGTAAAGGGAGGGATTGCGGGTGGTACAGAGGCATGGATTTTAAGTCAAGACACTGGGAAAAGGAAGGACTCGGTTTGCAGGGGATGCCGTACGAGGCGAGACTGAGGGAACTGGGTCTCTTCAGCCTGGCGAAGAGGAGACTCAGGGGGGATCTGTTGGCGACATACAGGTATGTGAGGGGGTGTCACACGGAGATGGGTAGAGGCCTGTTCTCCCCTGCAGAGGAAGGCAGGATGCACTCCAATGGAGCAAAGCTCAGGGAGCCAAGGTTCCATTTGGATGCCAGGAAGCACTTCCTGACAGTCAGGACCCCGAGGGTGTGGAATGGGCTTCCACGAGAGGTCGTTGAGGCACCATCGGTGTGGGTGGTCAAGGTTAGGCTGGACATGCACACGGTGGGCATGTCATGAGCGGAGCCGACTGGAGCTGGGAATCAGACTAGAAGGCCCGGGAGACCCCTTCTGACTCACTCAGTTTCTATGTTTTTATGTAATGTTGCTAAAACAGTAGCTAGAAGAGCAGCTCCGAGGCCCTGGGAACGTGGCTGCAAAGTGACTGCTTGTCACAATGAATGCACATTTCCTCCAGTGTCAGAGAAAGCGTGCCTCTCAATATCAGTTCCTGTGGAACATGGACAGGAAGGTGCTCTCATGCCCGGTTTGTGGGCTTCCTTTTGGTCCACCTGCTGGCCATTGTAGGAGCAGAATGTCCGGTGGGCCCCTGGCCTGAGGTTCTGCTGATGTTCAAGGAACTGGTGGTGATTTGGTGGACGATCACATCTGCTGACCTTTTGTAGGATGCTCTGCCCATGTGTTAATGGGGCAATCCAAGAGACTAAAGGGTTGGACAATCTTCACAATGAGGACACATGAAAGCCTTCTCTGGATTCCATGCAGAGGAATGGAAAGCACTGCTGAACCCTTGGAATCTCAAGTTGGTGAATTCTCTTCTGGAGCCAATCCGTCTCATAAATGGTCTTCCTCCTTCAGCCTCTCCTTTTCCCTACCAAGATTGTCTTCTCTGGGGTATCTTGTCTTCTCATGATGCACCTAAAGTATGACAGCTTGATTTGAGCCAGGATCCAGTTATTCTTCTTTCTGCTGGACAATAGTGCTTTGAACACATCTATTTTCCTCCTTCAAGGCCTAGAGTAGAGTGCTACTCTGATATGGAATTCAAACCTCTTAACACCTCTGAACTCAAAACTGTTTCTCATAGTCAAGGTTCTCCACCTCTTCGTCTGTTCCAAGCCTTTCTCTGCACTCTTTCCAGTTTTGATAACCTCTTAGAGATGAAGTCACCAGATCTGTAAGAAGCGTTCCAAATGCTGTGGCTGCACAATAGAATTTTGTAAAAAGACATTTTTACAGTATTTGCTTTTATTTCATTTTTAGTCCGAAGCAGAGAATTCCATATCTTCCATGTAGCCTGAAGTGCCTGATCCTACCTAATCTTGGAAGCTAAGCAGAGCCAGGCCTGGTCAGAAGTGGGATGGGTGACCTGAGTGTATGATTCTATGATTATTGCTGTAAACTGCCCAGACAGCTTTGGCTATAGGCACAACAACAATAAAATATTAATATACATGTGCATTTGGGTGTACATACTAGAAATGTTGGAGAAATCCACAATGGATTAAAACAAGTTTAATTTTAAACATGCATATGGTAGTCATATCTTGAGTGGAGCCAGCTGGAGGTGGGGGTCAGACTAGATGGCCCAGGAGACCCCTTCTGACTCACACTGTTTCTTTGTTCTATGTTTCTATGAATTTGCCTTTCCCATTGTTTCAACACTAGTGATGGGGAAAAGAGCATGCTGAAATTCTCCCCACTTTATTTCAACCCTCAGTTTGGTTCTTTGCCTGTCTCATTTGCTGTGTGTGTGTGTTTTGTTTGTTTACCTGAAAGGGTGAAGTGAACATTTTAAAAAACACCTTCTGTTAGCGAAAACATGAAAATGCACTATTTTGAACATGTACAACTTAAAGTACACATCTTAAAGGTGTTAAAAATGCACACTTCTTGTACTGAAGCGGGGAAGTGTGAATACTTTGAAGTATGTCCTTTTGAAAGAGTGTCTTTTTAAGAAGCTTGATTTTTTAAATGCACACTTTAAGGTCAGGGTCCCATCCACTGCAAATGTGGGGAAAGCCAAAACTGAGAGATATATCCATCCAGGCTTCAACCAACCTTAGTGGTCCATTAAAGGCTGCCTTCTCTTTTTATCTCACAGCCTCCTCTCCCTTAACAACCACCCTATTTTATTTATTTACAATATTTATATACCACTCTGTATTCAAACAACATCCAGAATAGAAAAAGAAAAACGTAGGAAAAATAAAACACTGTCCGAAAGCATAAGGTCACTAAATCTGACTGATCAGTTGAGGATTAAAAGGCTTTGCAAGGGGACTGAAAACTACTCCGCTCAGCCATGGAGCCCACTGGGTGACTTTGGGCCAGTCACAGACTCTCAGCCCAACCTACCTCACAGGGTTGTTGTTGTGGGGATAAGATGGATGATGTAAGCTGCCTTGAGCCCTTTGTAGGAAAAAGGCAAGATAGAAATAAATACATACATACATACATACATACATACATACATACTACACCATGTTGGTGCTTCTCTCACTTTCAGGGGCCTGTGGAATGAACAAGAACCACGCGCTGATGGTTTTCATACTGGGAATAGCTGTACCTACTGAAGTTGGCAAGGGAAGTGAAATGGGAACTTTGCTTCAGCTTGCAATGATGGGAATTTACCAATGAGGGGAGGGTGAGAAAAAATTCTGGTGGAGAATGTCGGAGAATGCAAAATGCAACAATTCTGGCCCATCCACCCAGTTTTCAGAGACTCTTGTGCTCTGTGGGTTTACAACATCCTGACTATCTTGGCAAATCCCACAAACTGATTTCTGGCTCAAGGTCCAGTTCATATGATGTTAAAGATACTCCAAAAAAGTTGCTTAGGATGGCTGTCTACCTCATCTATCCCGGCATCTTGACCACTCGTATATAAGGAGAACACTGGTAGATCAGGTCAAGGGTGTATGTGTCCAGGATCCTGTGCTGACCTATCAGATGTCCCTGGGCATGAGGGCAATAGCCCTTATTACCAGATATTCAGCAGTGGGTTCTCAGTGGCACACCGCCCCTAATTCTAGAGGGATGTCCAAACCACCATCTTGGCTTCTCCGTCCTCCACACTGAAGAGTCTGATGAGCTGTTAAACCTTTCCACGGGTCTCTTCTTTTTCTCTTCCGCTTTGAGCCCAGTGGAGATTTTAACTAGCACGATCCAAACTGGCTTTTTAAAAAAAAATGTCGGAGTACAAAACCAGTCAAGACGAATGCCTTTCAAGCGTCAGTCTTCAATCTTCTCCTCTCCCAGCGGCCAAAAGCACCGACATTAGCCCTGGAGGTTCTTTTAGTAAATAAAGAAAAGGAGGAAAGAGCAGATAATAAAATAGTCTTTATGCTTTTAGGATATTTTTTCTCCCTCTCTCTTCTTTTTCTTCTTATTTTTTTCCCCTTAATAAAAAAGCATGCAAGAAATATATTTTATAACCCATTTTCTCAAAGGCTCTAAGGCACCAGAGAGCCAGGGGAGTGCAAATTTTCAAAGTCCTGTTTTGAAAGAGACTGGTGGCTTGAAAGCCCATCTCAAATGTAATTTGCTGGTATGGGGTGGTTACACAATGAGGTGTGTAAATGCGAAGCTCCCCACAGAGATTCCTTCAGCTCTTCTTATTATGACTATGCAACGTTCTGGGAGAACCAATGCAATGAGGAACAGACCCTCAAGTCCCAGTCTCCATTTCCACATCAATGGCAGGGAGGGAGGACTGATCGATGCTTATCAGATCTCCGGAACTTTCTGCTTCCCATTTCTTCCTTCCTTTTATTTTCCTTTTTAAAAAATTACTATATTATCGTCATTAGTTGTGTTGAACTTTGCTGTGGAAGCGTGGAGCAGCTCCTGAGGCAATTTGTCCTGCTGATTCACCAGGTAATTGTGCATGGCGGTGCATGGTTTGTACAACACACCAGGAATGACTCTCCTGCTCTGTCTGCCAACGTGTTCTTCAGCAAGTCGTGGCACAGAATCGCACAACTTCCCTTCTTCCTTTCGCTCTGAGGAGGCGACCGTGGCAATGAGAAACATTTGATGGAAAGACGATTTCTCAAGCAAATTTTCCTCTTTACAATTAGTGGGAGGGGAGGGAAGACTACAAACTCGTGTTGTTGGCCTATTTCTGCTTCGTTTCACTGTTCCCAACTATGAACTGCAGCAGACCTGGAACAGGCATACGGAAGTAGTGGGACCTTTCCTATGTCTACAATAGACTCAGGATTGCACCCTTATGAATTTATTCTATGCCATTTGATTGAATGCACTCTAGGCCGTTTATAGTAAAATACCTAAATCCTAATCAAGGTGCAATAGGAATAATTGAAGGTGCTACCGAATTAGTAGGATCAATGGATTACTTAGCTCTGTGTCTCACACTTGTGTTACACGAAGTCTCAGGTCGGCCACTGACAATCACTGAGGCTCAGGTTCTGTGGTTGGCATATGGAGCTGTACACAAAGAGCTACACAAACTAAATGCTTAGCAGATCAGTTTCTCCTCTATCCATCAGATCCCTGGGATCGCCAAAGGAGGCCTTCTCCATAATTCTGGTACCAGCAGAATGGTGCCAGGGAATAGCAGGTCAGAAGGGCCTCCTGAGGAACAGAACACCTTCTGCCATGGGAGGGAAGACAGACAACAGGGCAAGCTCCAAGCGCTTCTTGAACATGGACTTCCAAACCAGCTCCAAACCGAGTACATTGCAGTAGTCCAACTGTGAAGCAAGCAGTACTTGGATTACGGCTGTGCACCTATCTCTATCCAGTACAAATGCATTTTGTACGCCACTTTCCCTAGTATATGTTTTTTTAAGTGCACCATTTCCAAAAGCACTTCAACTGATTTTCCAATAAATAAAGCCCTTTCTGTGAGCATTTTTAAAAGATGTGTTTGGAGCACAGATTTCCTCCCACCAAGATGCAGAATAAACTTTAAAAACTGTACCAAGTTTGATAGCAAACTGCATTCCAGTTCATGTTTAGGTTCAGAAACTGGATTTTGTAACCTTGCCCTGAAATGGAACTAAGAAAGTAATTCTCTGGTCCCCAAGATTGTTCTGCCAGGGACCACCAGATACTTCAGGGAAGGCCTCTGAGGTTCGAAGTTCATCACATTCGCATTCCTCCGTCTGTGTATCACTGAACCAAGTGCCCCAGTGACTGGATTAAGCACCCCTTCCTCAACCCACTTCCCTGCATCTCTTACTCCTCGTGAACTATCCCAAAGAATTACTACCTCCTCCTCTTGTGCTGACACCAACTATTTTTGCAGGCGGCTATTAAATCGGCTCTTTAGTCATCCTTTATCTGTGCTGTGTATAATTAGTTCCTTTAATCCATCCTCATAGGTCAATCCTTCCTTAAGCCCTTAATCATCTCCACCATCCATTCCTGGATCTATTCCAGGGGCCTGTGTCTATTTCTCTCACACACTCTCCATTCTCTCCTGCTCACTTCCCCAAAGTGGGGTAAGCTAACATATCTGGTGGTAACAGCACGATGGTTTGGATGGAAAGGATCCAGAAGCACAGGGTTTTTTGCAGAACCCTTGATCCAAGTTCTGTGCATTGTCATGGAAACAGGTAGCACTGCACCATAGAAAGTCTATTCACTTCATCAAGTCAGAGTTTTTCCCTAGGAGCAAAACTGACAACACCGTCTGCCATACTTGAGGCACTTCATGAGAAGTCAAGACTCCCTGGAGAAGACCGTCATGCTAGGGAAAGTTGAAGACAGGAGGAGAAGGGGAAGACCAACTATGGAATGGATCAGCTCCTTCAAGGAGTTGACAAGGATGGTGGAACCAGCTGCCTGGAGAGGTGGGGGGCTCTCCCACACTGGAGACATTCAATGAGAAACAGGGCAGCCCTCTGAGTGGGATGGTGTGACTTGGTGTCCTGCAACAGCAGGGGTTGGACTAGATGGCCTTCATGGCCCCTTCCAACTCTGCTATTCTATGATTCTAAGATCTAAGCAGGACTGCCAAGGATGGGACATTTGGAAGTCATTCATCCCTTAAGTTGGAGATGACCTGAGAGCACAAAAAAGCAGCATTTACTTCAAGTCAAATGGTAAGGCGAAATTTCTCAGAAGGTATTTTTCTGAAACACTTTCTGAGATGTCGTCTTCTCACTCCATCAGTCAGAAAAGTCTATCCCTCACTCGCACCACTGCACACACAAAACCTCTTTAAGTCTAACCATTGGATTTTATCTGGTGCAAGTTTGACAAGACTCCATGCCAGGAATTTGCAAGGCTAAGAGCAAAAGGATCAGGGTAAAAAAAAATACCCAAGGCACCCAGATATCTTTGCTTAAAGTTCTTATTGGCTGTAACTAAGCCAATCTTGTTGAATGGGGAAAAATGGAAAAAGCTGGTAAAGTCACAAGTGATTGACCAAAAGCCCCTCTCCCCCCCCCCCCCACCAAAGGAACCCCGGCAGGAAGAATTCTCGCCCCTGGAAAGTTGGATTTGCCCCGAGTCTGACACTTTGCACCTTGGCAGTAGCTGAACGATGCTAGAAAGCAAAATGATAGCTGTTCTGATGACCCAGTTGCTGCTATCAAAGCATTTACAACAGTAAGAGGGTTTTGTTTTTGCTTTTTTAATGGAAAAAAGAGAAGCCGTGCACAGATTTGTTAACAGGGAGTCCGGGTCTCTGAGAAACCATTGCAAGATTTCTCTGTTCCCTGGAAAAAATTGGGGAAGTTAGCCAGCTGCCACCACCCGAGCCACACAGAAAAAAGGTGGAGAACTTCAGGGGGGCATCTATGCACAAATGTGCTTCAAATATGCCCTCTAGGAATGGAATAGAAATCCAGCGCCTCCCTGCTGGTCCTCCCTGCAGAAGTCCACACAGGACGCCTGAAGAGCATCACCCAAGTGCACGAATCTGCACAGACGGGTGGCCCAAGTGACTGTGAAGGGCAGCTCCATTTCCCCGTACTCACCCATTCATTCAAAAGTGGGTAATGACTGTGCTTTCTGTAGCTCTGGCTCTAACTAAGATAGCAACTTGTGTTGGGTTGCTATCTTTGCCATTTCTATTCTCATTAGAGCCCACCAGAGAGAGGTAAAGGTGCTCCACTGTTGAGATATTTCTTTATTTGGTACTTTATCCCTCTTGTTCCCTCAACATGATCAGTACCTCTGTGCTCTCCACCCACTTAAAAGTCTGCCCTCGTAACCTTCTCCAGCAGCCTTCCCCCACATTTCTCTTCTGCACTACTGCTGCTTCCATGTCCCAAGTGCTCGCTGATTTCCAGATGCTTGGTTTCATGTGCAACATGGAAGTGACCAAGTTTCTCCCAGATGATTCCCAATCTACAGCAAGTTTTCAAAAACCTGTTTTATGTATGTAGCCTTTCTATCATTATCAAAAGCTTACGATCGGTATGAAAACACACTTGAGCTCCTGACAAAAATTTAACTGCACCAGGGTACCACCAACAGAAGAAGAACCTCAGCAACCAATAAAACACATTCAAAGGCCCAAGAAAGGCAATACAGTCATAAAGAGGAAGTGAGAAGGTTTGAATAGACACAACTGTACAGTACAGTAAGATGGCTTTCTCTCATTTTTGTCCACCTAAAAAAGGAAGCGAAACCGATGTGGTATGAGGTAGCTTGGAATGGTCTGTCACCAGGTCCTCTTATGTAAATACAGGGCAGAACATCTCATGAAAACAATGCATCGGAGTCTGCGTTTGCATATGAACAGCGGTCTGGTTGCTAAGAGCTGTGTCAAGTCCTGCCTTGCAGTCATTTTTTAAAATGGAAGCAAGTGAGAAAAATTAAGCCCCCTGAACTCATACAAATGCAAATTTCACGAGAAAAAAAAGCAAACCCAAATGTTTGCTCCCATCCTGATTCTAGGAGGCATTGTGCCCACAATCTGAGCCCAGTTCGGCTCAGCCTTCGTACTTTCATCTATGAACTACTGGAAGAAGCGCCCACACTTTCCAGTTTCTCCAGTCAGGCAGAGTGAGAGTAAATACAACTGCCTACAGCATCGGAGAGGTCCTGGTAACCAGACAATTGCTTTCAGTTATAAATTCCCTCCATATTTTTCCTGAGTGCTCTCATTCAGTTTGATAGAAATAAAATTGTAGGGAGGGAATTCAAAGAATGAAGTGCTGGTCAAATCCCTGAGTTTGGTTCTCGCACTCATCTTTCTCCTAAGAGTGTCCAAGGGGTTGCTGGGAATGCAAAGGACAGCTACTCCTGGCGTGCTGTCCAAGGTCAACAGATTCAGACTCATCAGGCAAGAGGGTCCCTGGGAAGCAGAACTCTCAGCCGCTGACATGGAAGAAGCAGAGGGATGTATCTGAAGGACGCTGTTCCCAGGTGTTCGGGAGGACATTGAGAATGGTCGGGATTTACAAATGCAGGGAAGGGGCATGGAAGCAAAGTCCTACGGCCAGCTGAGCCTGGTATGACTCTTGGCACCACAATGCAGTGTGAAGAAAGATGGGGCGATCAAGCAGAGGGGAGATGGGCAGAGAAGAGGCTTGTCTGTCTCCAAAAGGGGGTACTCAGGAGGAGGGTTCTTGGAGGTCGTTGCTAGACTGGGTGCAACAAGCCACTCTGTGCATGCTCAGAGACTCACTCTGTGTTGGTTGTGCTTCCTGGAAGTGCACTGGAGAAGAGAGAGCTTTTGCTGAAGAACTCTCCGTGACTCTGGAAACACGAAGGGGGATCCCTAGCTCGTGACTGTGGTGTAGATGGGCGTCCTGCCATCCATTCTGCAATCATTCCCAGAGTGCTCTGCAACCTCCCTGGCTTTTTACTCTTCAGTTACAGCCCAGAGGAAGATGCCAAGAGATAACCACCCCCCATGGGGCTTCTCCTGATCAAGAAGTTCAGGCAGCTGCAGTCAGTAAAGGAATGATGGAATGCAAAAGTGGGAAAACACAAGAAACCCTTGCCCTCTTCACAGTATGATGCACTCAATAACTAGCAGCAAGCGAAATTCCTAAGTGCCATGAAAATGAGACAGAAAACCCGAAGCTTGAATTTACAGACAATAGGAGAGTTTAGTCCAGCACTTAGCAAACCTTATGCCAACACGGAGAGTAATTGTGTTCCTCCCTGAAAGGGAGGCATCTCAAATGGAGAAACATTGTCCTGCTAATTTTCCCACATCGCCCTCACCAGCCATTTAGTGGACTTATTCTATTTGCCCACCCTGGAAAGACGATCAGCTCTTCAGCAGCTTATACCTACCCACTCCTGTTCAAAGCAGTAATTCATGTTAGAACATTTTAAAGACACCGGAATATTTAGGGGAAGGAAAGGTGAAGTTGAACCATGTTCAGCAGTAGCTAATGCAGCATAAATTGCTGTGAAAACAAACTCCCTTTTTCATTAAACGCAAATAGGCCAGTATTTTATTACCACATCTACAGACCTGAACAGTTGTCAGTTGCAATACCCTATTATAAAAGAGGCTGTGGTAAAGACAGGAAGAGGGAAGGCAGAGGGAAAATGGCGAGAATGGGGGACAGGCCCCTGAGGCACTCTGCAGGGCAAATTTTCCACAGACCATTCCCATTAAACCACAAAATCTTGCAGCTTAGTCTCAGCCATTCTTTCCTCATCTCCCCATGCAAAAACCTCTCTGCTTCCAGAGATAGGTGCTCTTATTAACTCTGTTTATTCCACTCAATTTGAGAGCAACCTGGAACTACTTTGGAATGAGAAAAAAAGGATAAACCTCTTGACAAATATTCAGAGTTACTAGAACAGCAGTGAAAGAAAATGATGGAATCCATCTAAGGGCTAGGTTGCTTTTTGGAAGGGAGGGTTGGAAAGCTCTTGAACCTGCCAGCTGTGGACCTGAGATAAACCAAACCTGCCAGCCACTTTTCCTGGAAAGAACTCCTACCAACAGCTAGGCACAATACAGGCTGGGATGACCTCCAAGCCTTTCACTTGTCTGTATTTCCAAGCTGATTCAGCAGCAAGTGCTGCAGAAATGACATGTAGAAGTGACATCAGAGGTTCCCAGGGTACAGATTGGTCAGCTGAAGACATCTGGCCTGTCACATTACCTGCATGACGGAATCTTCTTGTGCTTTCAGGATGGTGACTAAAGGGATGTCAACACCCTTCCACATTCTGCAGGCCTTGCTAATTCACCATTAGGATCTGAAATGAGTAAGGTTTAAGATGCAATCCTATACAAGGTCAGGAGACAGAGCACTCGGAGGAGGGCCTTCTCAGCGGTGGTGCCCCTACTATGGAATGTGCCCCCTAGAGATGTCTGCCTGGTGCTGTCATATGTTTTTCAGCACCAGATCAAGACCTTTTTATTCAGCCAACATTTTAACACATAGTAATTTTAATTGTGTAAGACTAATTTATTTTAAATAATGGTCATTGTGGAATAGTTGATTTATCTTATTTTATTGAAGATTGAAATAATGTTGAAAGCCATCCAGAGACAACAGTAATGGGCGGCCTACAATTTTTTAAATAAATAATAGGTTTAGGGTTTGTCTTTTTTTTTCTAAGGTCTGCAATGCCCAAAGACTCCAGATTTCTAGAAATCCAGCGCATGAATTGTGCAGTGAAATTGCTTTTCTCAAGTTTCATGGATTCCATGGACTTGCAGACTGCACTTTAAAAAAGTCTGGAGCTTTATGCAAAGGTCACTATAGAAAACTACCAAAAATGCATTCCCCCCAGCAGCTGCACCACAAAATGGCACATTTGTGAATTTGCACAGACGTGCACAGACGTGCACACAAGCTGCCATTTCCCCAAGAGCAGGGCAGGAAAGAAATCTGTGCAGCTAGTGCACCCCCCTTCCTTCCCCCTCCAGAGTAGCACTATTAATGCTGCCCTGCTGGGCTTCCCCCATCCTCCATAGAATGCCTGCAATCTTCCAAGCTCAGAGGGTCACAGGCATCCACCCTGGATTGTGCCCCATCCCAAAGTGACAGGCACTGGACGGCTTATGATCCTCGACCCCATGACGTGACATCCAAAGAGAAGGGTTAGCCAGCTAGAAGGGTGGGGCCCAGGGTTACTCAAGAGGAGCATTCACTAGTTCCTAGCTTGTGTCCAATGAACTGCTCTGTGCATGCTCAGAGGCTTTCTTTGTGAGTTATGGTTTGCTGGATGTCCAACTGGAGAATTAAGAGCCTCTGGCAAGGAACGGTCTGTCAACTGAAAGTGAGAAGGGAGAACCTTGCTAGCTTTGGCTATTATTGCTGCTGGGGACCAGTCCCTCTTGGCCACCCTAAAAAAAGTGGGAACAATGCACCCTGCAGAGTCTACTTATCTAACAAATTTT
The DNA here is from genome assembly GCF_004798865.1 of Varanus komodoensis. NCBI lineage: Eukaryota > Metazoa > Chordata > Lepidosauria > Squamata > Varanidae > Varanus > Varanus komodoensis. The sequence goes on along the minus strand of NW_025335873.1, from coordinate 6,408,155 downwards.
GCAGGAAGAAGAACAGTTTAACATTCAGAAAGGGAACCTGTTTGATGCAGAGACACTAAAACAATATTCACTCTTTCTTGGGTTGATGGCAGTCTTGGAAACGAGAGAGACTCTTACCCTTCCGTAAAAGTTGTAAAGTGCTTGTGTGGATAGTTTTACTTTCCAAGTCATGGAACTTGGATAACTGAAGAGGCGCTTACCTGCTTGCATGTTTTAGGAAGATTCTGTGTCAGGTTCGAAAGACGCACTAGGTATGGATCCAACTAATATATGCAGGTAGCAACTGTACTATTAAAAGGAGACAATAGATAAATAAAAGCACGCAGATGGATGAAAATAACAGCATGTCTAGCTGAAGGTTGAAGCCACCTTGAATACAAACTTGGCACCGCTCGAGAAGTGGCAGGAACGCTGCTCCACTCCCCTGCCAGCTCCACTTTGCATCAAGACCCGCTTTCGATGCCACAGACCTATTAAAGTTGAGGATTGTGGTGCTGCGTGTGTCTTTTTCTCGAAACTGGGTCAGCAAGGGAAGCGCTCGAGATTAGGCGGGGGGAAGAAAGACAACAAGATCTGCCCTCAGCACAAAAACCTCCGTCGATGCCTGCCAGCCGGTTTCCATACCAAGCTCCAAAAGGAGGGGGCAGCCGCCTTCCCTTTCCTCCAGAGTGGTTCTCCTGTAGGGAGTTCCTCTGAACTGCTTCCTTGGGGAGCAGTTCTTCTTTGTTGGGTGCCCGGCCCTCAGGGACACTTTTGAAGTTACCCTGAGAGTTAATACCCCATGGGGGGCAGTAGACGCCTCCTATAACTTTCCCAGCCCCCAGACCAGCTGCCCCTTCTTCCTGGCTTTCTGCTCAGATCTGCCCCCAGGTTCCTTCTCCATCTGAGATGGGAAAGTTGACTACCTGGGATAGGGGCTTTGGAGCTATTGAGATTCTCAGCGTAGTGGCCACCTGATACTTTGGACTACAGCCTCCTTCATCCCTGCCCATTGGCCCTGCTGTCTGGGGATGATGGGAGTATTAGTTCAAACCCCTTGAGGAAACATACTAAACTGATGCTGATCCTATGTGGCAGCCCGGCACATGTCTTCCTGGTTTGAGTGACCAGGTGGTCTTGGCTCTGGGGCACGAATCAGTATGCTTTCTGCGTAAGCTTCTCCTTAGGTTCTTTTAATGCTCTGCAAGTACCTGAAATGTCTCAAAGTGAAAGGCCAGGATCTCTTCTCATCCATTCCAGAGTGCAGGACATGGAATAGAAACATAGAAACAGAGTGAGTCAGAAGGGGTCTCCTGGGCCATCTAGCCTGACCCCTGGTTCCAACCGGCTCCACTTGTGACATGCCTGCCATGTGAAATGGACTCAGGTTAAAAGAATCCAGATCTAGACTAGACACCAGGAAGAATTTCCTGACTGTCGGAGCAATACAACAACGGGAGCTGCTACCTGGGGAAACCATGAACTCTCCTTCGCTGGAGACATTCAAAAAGCATCTGGACAGTCATCTGAGTGGGGTCACGTAACCTGGTGTTCTGCAACAGCAAGAAGTTGGACCCGACGGTCTTTCGGCCTCTTCCAACGCTATTCTATGATTCTATGACCATTTCTCTGATTAATCCATGAAAATGCACATCGTTTCCGAACAAAACCTCTAGATGCAATCATGCACTACTTTTAATGCATTCTACACTGACACCCTAATTTAAAATATACAAAGTTTGCCACAAAGTAGGTGGAATTCGTGGGGATTTTGTTAGAGGAAAGAGCATCCCCTACTCCTCTCTACGTGCAAGCTGCAGTACTCTAGTGGGAGAGCTACATATTCATCATAAATTTCGAAGAATTGCAGACACTGCATCCAACTTCCTCTGTAGTTAGATCCTGACATTGACTCTCCAGAATGAGGGACCTTTTCCACCGTTTTCACACCCCATCCTTTAATGGAAGATGCCCAGGACTGGACCTTGTGCACGCAAAGCATGCTGCGCCATGGGATGCCATTCCCAGTTCCTGTCCCACACCCCCTCCTTCAAGCAAAAGCTGAACTTGGGGCCAAAGCCCTCAGGCTGCCTGAGTGGAGGCATCTCTCGGCCACGCTGCCTGAAGGAGCATAGCAAGTCGCTGCCATCTCGCTTCACTTATTTGCACGCCAGAGCTTTGGGACCAAAGTTGTCCTTGGTTGTCTCCCTTCGAGGCCGACAAGGAAGGCGCAAACCTACCACTGCTCCTTGTGATTACATTCAACCATGCACCCAGCTGCTAGCAAATCCACCTGCATCCTTTGCAGCCTAATTGGTACTCGTCCGTTGTCCTCTGACTAATATATTCAGCCATGAGTTCAGGGGATCTCTGAAGACATACGTTGTCAGCTAGTCGGAAGGAAGCATTGACAGGGGACTTAAGTCTAATCTCTCACATTCAGGCCTGATCATTCCAACGGACTTAAGGAATGTTTGAAATGAAGAAGGGGTCTTTTGTTTCATAAATGTCAGAGAAAAGATGGGTGTTTCTTTGCACTGGAGAAGAAAGCTTACCCAGACGCTTTCTCTAGCCACGCCCCCACCTTTCCCAGCAATCTTTGCTATGGCCCAAAAGGTCCCAACAAAACAAGACAGATATTTAAAAAATAATAATTTATATACTTGAAATAAGTACTTGTGTGCTTACACCATACAAACACATTTCTGAAAAGCACTCCTAGCAGATACCCAGTTCCACCAGCAGATGGGCAATTACCCCACCCTCGATTTCTGGTGAACGATCAAAGAGTGACTCATTTCTGGAATCAACTGCCTGTTTCACCAGATCTGGGAGCCGAGAAGCTAACAATGACGGGGCCATTGACCCACCACACAGTTCTTTCCAAAGGCATCCGGTTTGAGGGCATTATGATGCTTGGCCAAGGATTCAGAACCTAAGAAAAGCCATGCTGAATCAGAGCTAAGGTTTAGCTTGCACCCTATTGCTCTCGGTATATCTGGGGTTAAACATGGTTTAATATGTTCTTTTCTCCCAGTATCCAAAGAACAGGTATGTTTTTTGGAAAGTGGGCAACTTGACAACAGGTAACCACAACAAAGTAGGACTAACATACGTACATACCCAGAACATGAGACCATCTTCTCCAGGAGCCCCTTCTAAACAAACGGAGGTGGGTGGCTATGAGAAGGGGGGCTTTTTGGTTGTGGCACCCCAGTTTTGGAATAAGCACCCCAGAAGAGTTCCCTGGTGTCTATTTTGCATTCTTTTGGGTGCCAGGTAAAGAACTTTCTATAGCAAAAACCATAGTATTTTAAATAGTTCAACATGTGAAACCTGGTTTTTTATTACCTACTGCTGTCGTGCTTTTATGCCAAATCATAGCAATTGCTTTTATAGTTTTACTCTTTCAAATTAACGTGCGGTTTTAGCAGTGGTTCGATTTTGGCTTTTGTTAACAACCCAGAGAGCCTGGGCTATTGAGCAGTGTAAAATGAAGTAAATAATGACACAACCCTCTGTGCTTACTTTTGATCCACGTCCTCCTAGGCTGTCTCTTGTGGTGCATCTCCTCCAATGCCTCCTTGTGAAGGTCTATGCATTAAAAGGCAGTCTATTCAATACTTAAAATAAACAGATGACATGGCAATGAGAGACACACCTGGAGAATTCCGGTTAGATGCGGGGTATGTGCTACCCACTCAGGGAACATAAATTACAACTGTGCTCTTCTCTTTGCACTGTGGTGATTATCACAGACAAACTGCACCTGGAGGAATAAGATGCAGGGTAGAAGGAGGGCTGTCCTTCACACTCTCCCAAAGAATACATGATGCCATCTAAATGGCAGTAAGGTGTCTCCTTACAATTCAGAGGCTAAGCAAGCACAGCAAGACACAATGTGCTCCCCAACTTGAGTGGCAGGGGAAGCAGGTCAATGGCCCCACAGGAGGTTTCTCCTGTCTCCATAGCCCCAGCGTGGCTTGTTGACTGTGCTGAGTTTGGTGCTTGGTTTGGACTAGATTTGAGGTGTGGTGGTGGCACCACCCAAGAATCTATTCACCTGCCTGTGTTTGGAGTGAGAATGGCGGCTGCAGAAGATTCAGAAGAACGTACAGCACTGGTTGGTCTGCAGAAGATTCAGAAGAACGTACAGCACGGCCTGGGATTGTGGGCCATCCTGAGACTGAGATGAGTCAATCAGAGATGCTTGTCTCAAGACCAGATGTCCCAAGGTGGGTGGGCAAGCTCTAGGAATAGCCAAGATGTACAACTGGGAGGAGGGGATGTGAAACAGGGGATTCTCTCAGGACAAGCTAACAACGTTGCTACAGGACTTACTCAAAAGGTAAAAGCAGAGATACAATACAAGCACCAAATTACATGGATGGGACAAAGAACCAGGAGTGGTCCCCCATCAGCAGGAATAGTTGGAGCAGATGCCAGTGCATCCCAGCAGAGCATCTTCCAGATTCCCAAGGGGCACCCCTGACAGTACCCACTGCCAGGCATCTTCTTGCACTCCATGGTCAGCTCAAACAGGCAGAAGGTGGACACACAGCTAGTTGGATAATGCTAATTTCAGCTCTTCCGCAGTCCATGATTTGCCCTCAAGCAGGGCAACCCTCAATTGTCTCAGGAACAAGTGTCGGTTCACTTCTTGGTCCTTCCACACCAAGTAAGTGTTCCTCCGTAAATAGCGAAATAACCCCAGTTTTTGCTGTATGACCTTCTTGTCCACTCCTTCTAAAACAATCAAGACAAGGCTGGCTTTGCTGTCTAACAGTTGCCAAGACTGAGCCACCTCAAGCTCAAAATTGCACCACCGGCTTTCCAGGAAGTGGCTGGAGACAACTGCTATGACTTTCCTGCTGCTCTGGAAGCCTTCCTTGATAATGTTGGTGATGATGGAGACACCTGGGAGGAAGTCTCGATAGAAGAGGCAGAGGCGGAAGCGAGGCACTCCCACTTCCAGGGTCTCCTCCAGTTCTCTCTTCACCCACTCCTGGTCCTCGCTCGAGTAGATTACAAAGGCATCATAGCCATTTTCCTTCTCAGTGGTGAGATTGTCTCCAGTGAGCAACACCATCATATAATAGAGATGGAAATAGTACTTATAAACCAAAATCAAGGATAACACCAAAGCCAAGGAGATGCTAACTGTAGCAGCCACGGTGGTGGTGCTGACCTGGCAGGAAGATAGGTCAAATTTAACCATGGGGACACCTTTTAAGTTCATGGGATTGTGACAGAACACGTTTTCGGCATGTAGGAGAGCTGTGTGCTCTTTTGCCCACTTCAAGAACTTCTGGTTGTCGCAGGAACAATCAAAAAGGTTCTGAGAGAAGTCCAGTCTCTTCAGGCTACTGGGCAAGTTCTTCAGATCCTTCTCTGTCAGAGAAGTCAGCTGGTTGCTATGGAAATCCAGGACAGTGAGGACATGGAGGGATACATAGTTTTCTGAATGGAGGACTAGGAGTTTGTTATGGCTGACATTCAGCTCTCGTAGGTCATGAAGGTGGGCCAAGCTACTGAGTGAGAGATGCTTCAGTTCGCACTTGGAAATGTCCAGAATTTGTAACTTAGCAAGGTTGTTGAACTGGTTACCCAACTGATTGTTATCAAAAGAGTTGCCTGCCATTTTTAGAACTTGCAGGTTATCCAAGCCACAAAATGGGCACTCTATCATAATGTCAGTATGGGTGTAGGAAATATCAAGGTAAATGAGATTGGAAAGGCACTGGAAAACAGAAAGCTTTCCTGGGTTAAAGAGTCTGGTACAATGAAAATCCAGGTATTCCAGTTTGGAGATACCAGAGCACTCTGGAGGTAAACGGATAGCAACATTGAAGCTAAGGTTCAAGGACTTCAAATTTGGAACCTCATGCATGAGGCAGACCCAGCAAACAGAACCATCAATGTAGTTTTCACTGAAATCCAGGATCTCAAGTTTCTTCATGTCCTTGAAGCCCTCTTTAAACTGAAGGAGCCTTCTGGGGCTGTGGGTGATACGCAACACCCTCAGTTCCTTCAAGGAAGACAGGTTGTCAGCTGGCACTGTTTTCAAATCACTATTCTTGATTTCAAGTCGCTGTATGCTGGTGTTTGCTGGGAAAGGTGACACATGTTTGATGCCGATGTTCAACAGCCTCACAGTGGAGATATTGTTCAAGCAAGCCGAGAGTATGTTTGTGTCCAACAGGTCACCCTCAAAGTTAATAAGACTTAACTCCTTCAAGGGCACATGGCATAGGCCATCTAAGAGATCTTTGCTGAAGCTGTTCAATTTCTTCTTGTTCCTATACTCTCCTAACACTAGGCTATTTATGTGTGAGCCAGACAGATTCTTGAGGCAGTCTTGCATAATGGTGGTGCTTTCAAAGCAGTCTCTCAGAGATAGTTGCTGGAAATGGACCCCTTTCAAGGCGTTGAGCTCAATATACTTTATGTCATTGTTGGACAACACCAACGTGAGGTTCTGACCTGACAAGGCATCCAGATCTCCTACAGAGATAGAGGAGATATGATTTGAGTGGAGACTTATCCACTGGAGAAATAGGAGGTGGGAGAAATATTCTGGAAGCTTCAAGGAATCAATGTGGTTATGACTGAGATTCAGCTCCTGGAGATACTTCAGGTGCCCAATGGGCAGTTTGTCCAGTGAGAATAGGTTGATTTCTACAGCAACCAGTCGTCGTAAGGAAATCAAATCATGAAAGGCTCTTGGACCCAGAAACTGGATAGGGTTGGCAGTCAAGATCAAGACAGAAAGGTCACAGAGGCCCTTAAAAGCGTCATCTTCAATAACCTGAATGTGGCATCTGCAGGAGAAGAAGGAAACAGCACTTGAATGAGGATCCTTGCTTTCATGCTGCACTGGAAAGATGGAAAATATGCATGTTGGGTCTTTGGTGCATTAGTACTGATGAATGATGCAAATCATTGGGTGAAAAAAGGGTGGGTGAAAAAAAGTAGATTCACCACTCTGTGAGCTGAAAGGGACGGTCATTATGGATATTCTGCAGGGCAAGGTAAGCATCATGATTGTGAATATTTGACAATAAGGCGAAGTTATCATGATGAGGCCATGCCTGACTCAGTCATCAGCCTCCCACTGTGTAGTGGTTTGGAGAAGCCCATGTCTTGCCACAAGTGTCTCTCAAAAGATGCTGGTGGAGATGGCTTCCCCCATGAGTCATCAGCCATTCCCATGAGAGCACAGCTATCTTTTCCCACACTATAATCCCTCTGGGAATAATGCCGCGTAAAGGCAAGGAATCGTTGCACTGAGGCATTTTACACGGCTGAAGTATGCCAGTGAACTTGGAGGAGGAGTGGCGAAGCATGGGAGGAGGACGGGGCAGAGGAGGAAGTCCCTTTGCTAACGAGTCCACCTCCAGTCAATGGCATTTCTCCGGAGAGGAGGTACGAGGCCACATTTAGCTTTAGTGCCAGGTGAATCGTTTGGCTTTGTTCTGAACCATGTTCACCCCTAAAGGCTTAAATGGTTCAGAGCCCACTTCCGTTAGGTAGGGATGTGACATGCAATACAGAATCTGGCTCTTTTCTGCTCACTTGATTTCTTTCTTGTGCCCAGACCTCGCCAGGAGGCAAGCTGAGCTGAGGTCAGGTTTGCACATTCTCAGGAATGCTAGTGACTTGTTTGAGCAAGTTATGTAATCCTTGCATGAAGAATGCAAGGACATCTATGTGAGGAAGCAGGACTCTGCTTGGACCCCCTTCCTGCCACATCCCCATTCAGACACTTGGCATGAAGTGGACAGAAGGCAGGCTGGGGTCCAAGGAGTAGATTCAAGGAAATCCAGTGGATTTCCCCCAACTGGTTTTCTCACATATCATTTAGGAACACAAGGACAGGTCACTTTAGCTCGGTATTTTTTGCAATAGCTCACAATAGTTACCTGGGTTTTCAGGAAGGGCCTTGCCCAGCCCTCACCGTAGATGCTAGAAATTCGACTAGGGACCTCCTACATCCATGGCAGGAGTTCTACCACTGACCTCCAATGTGTCGGACACATAAATCTAACTAGACTTTTTTCAGAGGACATCTTTTATGTTCCAGGTGTGGAATGGACACCCTCAGACAGGCACCTTCACATGGAACACCTGGCCATAAGTCCACCATGTTCAGTGGAGGCCTCCTACACATGCCCCTCCCTAGGGAGGTTGAGGCTAAAAGGGATGCTGCAAGGAGAAGGACCATTTGTGGAATGCCTTGCCACTGGAGAGCGATCAGATGCCTACTTCATTGAGTTTTGGACACCGGACAAACTTTTTTTTTATGTACCTATGGTACTCCTTAAACTATTTATTTGGCAATACTTATTCTAGTTTTTATTTCATGTATTAGAAACATAGGAACAGAGCGAGTCAGAAGGGGTCTCCCGGGCCATCTAGACTGACCTCCGGCACCAACCGGCTCCGCTCATGACATGCCCACCATGTGGACGTCCAAGCCTATCCTTGGACACCCGCACCGATGGGGCCTCAACCACCTCTCGTGGAAGCCCAACCTCTCGTGGAGTATTAATTCTATTCATTTAAATTTTGCTTAAATTGTGTTTTATCTTGTGCATTTGTTGTACTATTCTAACTGTATTATTTTATTCATGTTGCTATTGATATTTTTATTGTAATAGCCACCCAGAAAGTATAATGCTCATCAGCAGCTTTTATACAGATCTAATAAATAAATACATGAATCCCACTTGGACTGGTGACATGAGATACCAAATAAATCACCTTACCTAGTGAGGTCCAGAAATTTCAATGCGAAGAGTGAAAGAAAACTGTTTTCCATCAGAGTCTTCAGTGGATTGAAGCTCAGATCCAGGCTCTGGGTAGTATTTGGAATATCCAGTGGAATCCCATTGAGGTTCCGTTCCATGCATTCATAAGTGGTTCCTGGGACCACCTGGGAAGAGGAGATAAAATACATGAGCATTCACAAGGCATTTACAAAATATAGTTAAGTTAAATGGAAACACCAAAGAGATCTATGTAGTGAGCATTGGACCAAGATATAACTGAGAGCCAGTGGGGTGTAGTGGTGAAGAGCATGGGACTGGGACTCAGGCGATCTGGGTTCTAGTCGCTGCTCAGCCATGGAGCCAACTGGGTGACTTTGGGCCAGTCAGACGCTCAGCCCAACCTACCTCACAGGGTTGTTGTTGGGGGGAGAAGACGGAGGATGATATAAGCTGCCTTGAGCCCTTTGTAGGAAAAAGGCAGGATATAAATCGAAAAATAAATAAATAAATAAAATATAACTGGGGGCCCTTGAAAGGAAATAACTGCTGAGATCTGGGTTCAAATCCATCTCTCACCCACCAATTTCAGTGGGTGTTCAAAGGGGGTGGAGCTGCCCTATAGGCCCTTCTATTCACAGTGAAGCTCTGCCAGAGTATTTATGCATGATGTATTAACCACTGTTGGACCACAGACCAATCAATACAACATAGTTTGCACTGTGTTGAAAATGTGAACTTGTGGCATGAGCATAATTGCTGGAGAAGCAGGAAAAGTTGGAAATGGGGGTGCATGGAGCAAAACAGCTCTTAAAAAGATCCCCTCCCAAGGCATCAGTTGTGTACAGTTGGAGAGGAACAAACAAGCCAAGATTTTTAAAGGGGGACGTTGGCACTTTCTCCTACCTGCTCATGAAGTCAGTGTTAGAGAAGAATATTTGCTGTCGCTAGCTGCTGTTTTCCCACCTCCTGGAGGATCAATCCCCCCTTCTCCTCCACCCAAAAGCAACCAAATCCCCTCTCCTGGGCTGACTTTCCCAAGATTAAGTTCCACTGAACTTAAAGGCAATTTGCTTTTGAGTAAGCACCACTGAGGATCATGTTATTTGCCCTTCCTTATGGAAGAGGGAAGTATCACTGAACTTGCTCTCTACTTCACTGGTCCAGTCAGAGAGGAAGATCGAGAAAGATAACAGTTTGACCACACTAGTAAAAATGGAATCAGTGTAGATTGACATTTAGGAAATCCCTTAGTAGATGAGTAAGTAGGGATGGAGGCTACGGCCAGGAAGAAGGAGAGGCAACTCTGGAATTTTCTGCCCTGGGTTAGAGACAGACTTCACCAGATCTGGGCAGAGACAGAGATGGACACCTGGCGAGGAAGGGGGGCAAGGCAGAACAGAGGAGTCCACAAAACCTGCATGTATTGATTTGTATGTCTACATACACATTTAAAGATTATGACTATGATTTCAAGAGAAATGCAGTTGCTCTCAGTAGGATGGGGAAACCCCATGCCTACTGCTACATCCTGGTACCCAAAAGTGCCCCAGTCTCTCTTCTTTATCTCAATTTAAACTGGACTTGGACTGGACAGCTCTTCAAAGAGAGGACTCCTGAAACCAGCAGACTGTCTAAACAGGCGGACACATGAATCCTAACACTGATTTCTCAGGGCCAGGGGAAAGCAGTTCGTTGCTCCACCTCAGGCAGGGAAACAAACCAGGCCAGTCCCGAATTAAGTTGAGAGAGAGACACCCATGACCCCCAGAATTGTTCGCTGAGTTCTAGACAGGAAAAGAGACTCCAGAGGAAGCAGCGGTTGCTCTTTCCAAGTCACCTACCTCCACGCAGGGATTGAGACTTCGGGTGATCCACTGGGACCAGAAAAGCACAGCCAGATTTAACGTGATGCAGCCTGGTGAGGAGAAGGGAGTGCTCCTGGGCATTTTCAGGTTGTCTGCTCCCAATGGAAAGAAGGCTCAGGTGGAATAAGTCAAGGCAAAGATAAAATAGGGGAAAGTTGCTTCGCCATGTAAGGGCTTGTATACTCCATGACAGTTGGCTGGTGAGAGAGAAACGAGGGGGAAGGAAGTGAAATTGAAAACAAAGAAGCCAGGAGACCTTCTCTCTTATGCAATATCTGCAGTGACTGCCGGTAAATGAAGTTCTAGAGAGAAACGCAGGGATGAACCAAAGACCAAGAGGAACTCAGCCCTTCACTTGCTATTTCCCCGTCTCCAGCTGAACGACACTTAAATTACAGGTATGTGGAGTTTTGCTATTCTTCCTTCTGCTCTTTCTTTTTTCCCCTCCATCCCATCTGTCTGGAAAAGGGGCTGGTTACCCCTTTCCCTCTGATTCTTTTAGTCCAAAATTTGTTTCTTCATGCATTCATAATCCTGTTCTTTTCTTTTAATGAGAACACTCAAACTCCATGTGGGAGAATTCCAGTTGCTTTGTATTTTTATGTGACTAAATCCTTATTCCCAGTCTGAGATGCAAATCAGAATAGAGTTATCTTTCAATCTGTATTCTTTGCTGAATTTTTCAGTGAAATTTTCAGCTCAGAAATTGCGTATAGAAATTGATATAAGGGAAAGCTGCAGATGAAACACACACTTTTCTGCATGGAACCCTCCATGATATTAGGGAGTGCGGTGTACAAAAGAGTGCATTAGAGAAACTGCATAAAAACATAAATATGTTATAGAATATATAGGTATGTTGAACATGAAAATAAATGCGGGTGTGTGAAAATGCATGGTTTAAAGGAAAACTCACACTGATGGGGAAATTGGAAGGAATTGACTCATGACAGAAGAGTTGCAAAAGTGGTTCGGAAAGGAAATGGAGTGACCCAACCATCCCTAGTTTACAGCAGAATGTTAAGACAAAGTTAATATAGACTGTGTTTTCATTTCACTGCACATTATGGGCAGTTATGCAATTTCAAACACAGTGCTTCTGCAGAGATTATTAAAGAAGGATCGATTTGCATTGGAGGAAGGGAGGCTAACTCCCCAACTGACTGTTAAAAACACAGATCGGCAGATGAAAACAATGAAGCGATTCTTCAGAGAGCAAAAGTTGAGTAAAGGATGCTGTACCCCCTTCCTTGAACTTTACTGTTTCCATCTACACAGAAGGTCAGAGGTTGCCCGTCTAGGTCTACATTCTCCAGAAATGGAAGTGCAACCAAGAAAACTCCCCTTAATGATTGGCCAAGCTCTTCTCACCCACCGTTTCCACCTGCTAGTTCTTGTCCCATCAAACCATCTGCTTCATCTTCTGTGTGCCAGACCTCCAAGTATGACTATTTCATCTCCTTTGCTCCTCTCTTCTGCAGGTTAAGCCCATTCATTTCTTCCGAACATTCCTCCTCAGATTTGGTTTCCAACCTCCATTCACGTGCCCCTGGACATGTTGGAAAGATAGCAGATAAAAACAACAGGCTTTTATCCTGAGCAAGAAGCTGAAGAAATTGATAGAAAATGTTGACCATGCAAGGTCTGAAAGCACACTGAGATTTGAGATACTTGCAACAAGGGCTGTGTCTCCACCATCTGCAGCTGCAGGGTTTCCTCTTGAGGTGGCCCTGGAGAAAGGATTTGTGTAGCAGTCTGTACGCACATGCCAATGCCATCAAGAATCCCAGTTGGCGTGCTGATGTCGGAGCGCAGTGGGACAAAGGAAGAACGCTGAGGCCCATTGCAAAGTTTGTGAGGGGTTCACATGGGAGCACCTGGAGCCCCGACAGAACATTCCTCTGGTTGGAATCTCCAGTCTGCCCCACAAGCCTCGTGAAGGAAGGGCTCTGTGGCATCATCTCAGGTCTCTTTTGCTCCTAAGGTCAAACTAGCCAGGACCTTCCCAAGGTCCTTTCCCCTGCCCTCTCCAAGGCATATCTTTACCCAAAAAGTTATTGCCTTCTTGACATTTCCAGCTGGGAGCGATGGGTCCTATTCAGATATAGCAGCATTTTCTCCTCTGGGTAATGGCAGGAATCGACTCCCAGCCAGTAGTTCTTTGTGTGTTAATACCAAGCATGGTCCAGTGTTTTCCTCTCTGAAACCTTGGGGGTGAAATGAAATATTTGGCCTGGTTGGCAGGACTGGAAGCAGGAACTCTCAATGCCAGTCCATGTGGGGACGATGGTCAGAGATGTCTACTTCCTTCATTTGTTGCTTATGGAGTTCCCAGGTCTTCGGGCTGGCACCTGTTGAAAACAGGATACTGGACCAGAGGGATGCTTGGTCTCCATAAGGAAGCCTTTTGTTACTACAGGTAAGCGGAATCTCCATTTAGCTGTAGGGAACCAGAATCTCCAGAACCAGATGTAGTGCACCCTGGCATCTGGCATCCTAGAGGACCTGAGCCGGAAAGAGTTCTGGCTCACAAGCTTGCAGGCTTCCCAGGAAATTCAGCCAATCACTTTGGGGATCAGGATGGACAGACCTTTGGCTAAATCCAGCAGGGCACATCTAGCAAAAGACCGAGACGAAGGTGGAGGTGGACCCTGCACACAAGCAGCATGGTCCCTGTGACCCTCCCTCTGTTGCCAGAGTACAAGTTGCCCTGCTGTCCGTTAGACTGGCTAGGAGTTGAGGATGCAAGTTTCAGTCCAACAACATCTGGCAGCCACACCTTTTCCAACTCAGCTATACGCCCGTGGTGGAAAAGAGGTGGTCCTCCAAACAGGGTTGGACTACAGCTCCCAGAAACCACATTAAGGAGTAGTGCGAGATGCAATCCAATAATATCTGTATGGCCACAAGTTCCCCATTACTGCTGTGAGCATTCCTCTTGAGCAAACAATCTCAGTTCAGTGGGACTCACACCCGGTAAAATGACCTAGCTTTGTGCAGGCACGGGCTTCTTAAAGAAATCTTGGCTTGTAACCCTATCCACTTGAGCCACTCAATTCTTTATTCCTTGGTTGAACTGGCTTAGATCGACATTCGTATCCAAGTAATTCTGCGGGGAAGAAACAGAATGTCCCCTCCATTTTCGGATAATGACAGCATGCTTTACAAGGTTCCCCTGCAAAAGGACATTCCAATCTGCATGAGAGTGAACAGGGAAATAATGATGCTTGAAAAGGGTGCCAGGCTCTTGGGACTGGGAGATTCTCTCTCAAGACTATGCTTGTTCACTGATAGAGGACAATCATTTTTGTTTACCTTGCAAAGAGGTAGAGGGGGAGAAGGAGACAATTAAAAATATTCCCAGTCAGTATGTGAATATACAATTTCATCTGAGGCTTATTTATTTATGTGCCATCCTGTTAAGAAGGCCTCAGGACAGCTTAAATAAATAAATAACATAACATAACATTAGCATAACATAATACAAATAAATTTCAGATCCACCCTTGCTGCAGATTAACTGGCTATGCATCTACAGTTCCCTCTCTGTGTGATTAATCATATCCTGACCCCTCCCTAGTACATGTGACCTAAATAGCTCAGAACTGTCATGTCATTTTCTGGTCACTATAAACAGAAAAGCAGAGCTCTGTCTTTCCTTTTTGTGCATGACATGAGGGCCAAGTCATGCAGTCAGCAAGAGAACCATTTGCCCACAGAGCACTTGGTGTCCCGCCTGAAATGAGAACTAGCCATTGGCTGCTGCTGCTTCCTGGCATTTATTGCGAAAGACTAGACTGATGACCATTCTAGAAACCCCATTCATTTGACTCTGCTCATGTAGGACTTCATGAATAAGGGGCATGTGCACATTTCATGAGCCCACATGAGAAAAATCCTAACCCACGGATTCCACATAGCAGTGATCTAGAGACACGTGGCTTTTGTTAGACCTGTTCCATCCAAAATATGCAAATTGCCAGGCATGTTTTGCTCCATCATTCGCTCTTTGGTGGAATCGGATGCCCTTTGGGGTTGCAGGACAGTTTTGTTCCACTTGTGCAAAAGTGGATTTGCACACATGGTCCTTAGAGCAAGGCACTGTAGCACTAATGCAAGCTGTTGCAATTCCATGGAACAGGAAAGGATTTTGGCCTACAAGCTGAAAGGCTTCCCAGAGCATTCAGCCAATCGCTTTGGGGACCAGGATCCCCAAAGTTCCTGGAGCCCTCATTTCATGAAAATGGTTGGCTTGCGGCAGAATCTGCAGGTTGGACACACAGAAATTGGAATGCATCTGAAGATTCATCTGATGCCCATTAAAAAGCCAATATGCTCTGAAAAGGGCTCTTGGCATCGGTTGTTACCCCAGGCCTATCAGAAACAAAGAGACTCTGTTTGAAAAGTTCTCCCAGGCATGTCCCAGTCGTCAAGGCCATCTCCAAAAGGTCAAGTACAAGTTAGGGAACTACTTATTCAGTCCAATCTCCAATGACGTGAGCCCATTCATGAGCAAAGAGGAAACAGGCCTACGGAGGCCTTGGCCTGGGAACTCCGGCAGCTGAAAGCATAGCATGTGTTGGTGTCATGGAGTCATGTCAAAGGCCTGACTGTGGAAGGGACATTCCCTGTGGTCCCACTCAAAGAATCAGAAAAGTAGAGTTGGAAGGGGCCATGAAGGCCATCGGTCCAACCCCATCTATTGCAGGTCACCATGTTACACCACTCCAATGGCTGCCCAGTCTCTTCTTGAATGTCCTACTTCTCAATATTTATCAGCATAGAACTCTGCCTCACACTGACCTTGGACATGGGTCCACCTAGCTAGCGATTAGCTGCCATTTCCTCACCACACTGCAAGAACATTTTCCCCAGCGCTCTTTCACACTAGCAAGGAGAGAAGGCAGACTTTCTGCCCACTGAGCGACCACTGAAGAGATCTCAGGATCTCCAGTGGACCTCTAAGCTGACTTTCAGGAGATCAGCAAGAGTTCTGCATGGGATCAGGCAGTGAAGGACCTTCCCATCTGCCCACTCTGTCCACCCATTTGCGGTGAGGAGTGTGGAAATTGCTGGAGTGTATCACGCAAGGCAGGTGACTACTGCTTCTGACTGAGTGATAGGAAAAGCCGTGCCGGATCAGACCAAGGGTCCATCCGGTCCTGCACCCTGTAGACTTGGCAGCAGACCAGCTGCCCACAGGATCCTCAAGCAGGACGGGTGCAAGACCTCCTCCTGCCCATGCTCCTCAGCAACTGGGGTGTGCAGGCAGGCATGCCACCGGCGGTCAAGGAGGTAGCCCATCGCCAGCAAGACTAGGTGCTGCCCTTAACTGCAGCCGCCTCCATCAATTTGCCCATTCCCCCTTTAAAACATTCCAAATAGGATCAGAGTTGCTCAAAAATTCTAGGTTAGCACTGAGACGTCTTGTGTGTGTGCATGCGTGCGTGCAAGAAACAGGAAAGCAAAGAGAATCCCACTGAGGCAAATACTTCATGAAAGTCTCAGCCGTGATGTAACTGATAGTACTAATATTTTCACAAGATGTTTTTGTTGTTCTTGGATTCTGCTGTAACATGCTAATGTTGCTATCCCTCTGGAATTTAATTATAGGTGCAAACTAGGTATGAAATGCAGGAATCCACTGGGTCTCGCTGAAATCTCATTTCAGCATAGTTTGGAGATGTTTTCATTAAAGGGAACTAAGCGAATTACACAGAGTTAAATTTCCTGCAAACACCCGCAACGTTACAGATTTGTCTGTCTGTTCACAGAAAGCCACCGTTGCTAACCGGATGGTTCCATGAGGTGCTTGTTCCAGATCAGGTGGCCAACCTGGAAAAGCCCCATGATGGCTCACATCCTTTCTGCGGCTCTGGCAGCTGGGACCCCAAGGATTGCCTGCAAGCCTAGTGGTGAAGCAAGCAGCTCCAGTTTTGGGCCTCCAGGATGACTCAAGCCATCATGCCCAATATTTAATTCCAGGGCACCCAGCCCTCCCTTGCATGAACTGGTCCAGTTGCAGAAGGGAAATAAAATCACCCCAAACCGGTTCCCTTTGCTTGTGCTTCACGTGGAGAGAAATAATGCCCCACAATTTCTCAAGCCACAAATAAGATGGAGAACTGTGAGCAGCCACAAGAACACAAGCACGCAGTACCTATACCCATGCTCCCTTCTGTCCCCCATTTGGTGTCATCCTCCATTTTTAATACTCGGCTGGAAACTTCAACCCAATTCATTTGCATCCCGTGTATTCATCACTCCTCCTGATTCTCTCTCCCCAGCACTGGCTCGCTCCAGTTTGCTGGTCCAGGCTGAGTGTTCTTACTATTCCAGTTCTTCAAAGCACAGATCTGAGCCTTCTAAATCTGGCTGGGCAACTTGTGGCCCACCAGGAGCTGTTGCACCACCCTGGCCACCAGGCCTTGCCAAGATAGCCAGTTAGGAGGGACAATGCGGACCACCGCTGAACATCCAGAGTAGGCCAGGTTCCCCAGCCCTGATCCCAGTACCAGGCTCCATTTCATGGCTAGTCTCTCCCCACCCTAGTTTAAGCATAGCCTGGCTAGCCCTATACCATGCCATTAGACTTAGTTCAAGACCCGTACTTAGCACAGGTATACCCTGAGACCTGCACACAAAGACATGGCATTGGAGCCATTCTGGTCTGCCATGCTCTTTTTAGTGCCAGGGAAAACCTTTGAGACATTTTCTTTTAATTCTCTCTCTCTCTCTGGGTGTTGTGGGTGGGGGAGAAAGAGAGAAAATACTCGCCTTGTTTATTTTGCATTTGTTTCATTTCATTGCACTGCTATCTACCACAGGAACAATGGGTTGAAGAACTGTACACAAATACTTCAAAAGCCTAAATGAATCTAAACCAGGACCACACCTGGGAACTTCTGCATGCAAATCCACTGCATGTTACATCATGGGGGACCAATGAACCATGCCTCAGAGCTAAAGAGACTGCCAAGGTAATAAGTAGTAAGCAGCTTAAAAAAGGGGCAACAAGGATGCTCCTGGCTTGTCTTTATGGGTAGGGCCAACCCTCATGACCTTTGTGAGAAAGATCCCAAAACCCACCTTGGAAAGAGAGTGTTTTCTCCATTCTTTCTGCTTCCCTTACGTTCGCTCTGCCAGGAGCCACCTTAATTCTAGTCCAAGAAATGCAATAAAAGATAAGGAGGTGGAGACGGCAAGGAGAGACAGGATACACAGCATCTCTCTGCAGTTCAGCGAACTCCTCTGTGCCGTCCTGCGGAGCTGCAAAGTGCATCGCATTCAGGTAGCAAGCCTTGACTGACAGTCTTAATTATACAGGGACACTTCACTGAGGTTCAGGCAGGCTCAGCTGGGAACATTAGGATAATCCTCACCTCAGCCGAATCTCAGCTCCCCGAGCTGAAGGGGATCATCTGCCCCCCTCCAAAAGCAGGAAAGGCACTTCTATCAAGACCAGCCATTGGAAGCAAAGCCAGCGACCAATGGCCATGTTTGTGTGTAGGCCCAAGTACCACCCCTGACCACAGGAGATAGCCACTTGGTTGCTCGAGAGACTTCCAGCCATTCATCTGGCTCAAAGACTCTCTTGGCATTGGCAGGGTCAATCACGCAAGAGAGGAAGAGGCACACTGGCATGGCCATTCTGGAACGGAATTCAACACCCAGACTTTAAAAAAAATGTTCTAATTAACAAAATTATCACTGTGTCCGTTCTTCAGTGCCTCTGGGAGATACCATTGCCAATTTGATCCTTTTCCCTGGAAATCCCCAAGAGGGAGTCTAGTCTTCCAGGTGCTCCTCACTGAGCTCGTCTCAAGACCCAACTGAAGGTCTTCCACGGCTGTGGATGAGACCACTAGGCCTGCTGAATTCTAACTATTCTGCTGTATAAACACAGCAGCTGGTGAGCTGTCTTGAATGATCTTCCGTAGCATGTCAGCTCTCTCCTATCTAGAGAAAGAAATCTCTCTCCCCCTTTCTGTTGTTTTTCAAGCTGGGATCCAGCTTTGTTTGCAGCTAGACTGTTTTCACTCACCCTCACTTGGTACAGTAGGCCTATTCCCCCATCTATCTCTCATTCACACACACACACACAAATATAAATAAATATATATATATATATATATATATATATATATATATATATATATATAATTTAGTATTTGTCTCCACAGCAGGAAATGTAAACTGTATGGTGGCCAACTTACAGAATGTTTAAAAAGAGAAACTCGTTTAAGAAAACAATTATCCTCAGGCATGCAAAGAATCCACCCCAGGCAGCCCTGACCGCCTGGTCCATCTCCAGTAATCGACTTCGCCATTGCTAAGCTTGCACAGCATGTCTCATGGGTGTATTATTATTATTATTATTATTATTATTATTATTATTATCATTATTACATTTCTATGCCGCCCCTTGCCGAAGCCTCGGGGCGGCTTACAACACAATAAGAAACATTGAAATAAAATAGAACATAATAAATTACCACTAAATACAAAAATACAAAAAATACACTGTGTGGGATTATGGCCCAGCCCTGCCGCCCAAGGGTGCAGTTTAATCCCACAAATCCAAGGATTCAGCCTGGGATCGGTTCCAAAGTGCTAAGTCTCTTTCCATGGGCACACGTCTCCTCACTCATGAAGACCATCTGAGACAGTATTTCGGAGGTGCATGGATGTTATTTATGGGTGACCAAGGCAGTGTCTTTTTGGTGGTGGTTCTGGTGCTATGGAAAGAATGAAGCCTATTTGTCCTACAGGGTATTCTTCCCCTTGCTTTTATTCTCACAACAACCTTTGAGGTAGGTAAGGCTGAGCGACTGGCCCAAAGTCACCCAAAGATTTTTGTGGCCAAGTGGGGACGAGAACCAGGATCTCCCAGGATCTGCTAAACTCTCCTGGCTCTTTTGTCTCTCTAGACGACATATTTTCTCATCACCCAGAAGGTAAGTACTCAAACCAATGAGTACTGATTACAAGAAAGGGAATTTCACATCAGAAGAGTTTCCTGGTGGTATGAGCTGTCCTGGAGTAGAACAGACAGCCTCAAACCTTTCCTTTGTCTTTCAGGCAGAGACTTGACACTCACCTACCAGGGTGAAATAGCAGTGGGAAAGCTGTGGGTGAGTTCAGATAAACTCAGGTACCATCCACCTCTATGATCCTACAATGTTAGGAACAGAGCCCTGGTTTGAAAAGGGACAGGACAGACTCTTGCGGAATGAGAGAACCGATGGATTACCAAGAAGAACTCCAAGAAAGCAAGCTTCCCAGCACCGAAGGGCAATGAAAGCATACCAAGCTTGCAAAAGACACAGCCACCAGCAGAAAACAAAATACTGTTCCCCTGGTTTTGCATCTACAAGCACCATCCCAATTCCTTCAAAACTGCCTGGCGTAACTGTTACCCAAAATGCATTCTTTCGTTCCAGCAGTGCATGTATCTCCTTTGATTCGAGGGCACAGAAAGGAAGAACACCACACACCCAAAAACAAAACCCTACTTCTTTAAATACTACTCCTGCAATTCCAACACAGCGGGGTGAACTAAACAAAAACAAATGAAAACCAAGACAATAACTATCCTGAGCCGGGGTGGGAAAGGAATTGGCAGTGGAGAACTTAATAGCTTCACTTTGGCTTAAATCTATTTATATTATCATAAAAGGAGTTTGTGCGTGCATGTGCAAGCAGGAAAGAGAAAATCAATCAGGCACAGTTTAAAACAAACAGACCTGCCACAAAGAAATCTCCATGCTGAGAGGAGGAAAAATTAGGCGGGAAGAAGCAACCCAAGCAATCTTGAGCTTCCAGTGTCAGGCAAGTGGGTGGAATTGGAAAGGTACCTCCAAGTTTAACTCAAGGAGAGAGAAGTTTTGTGAAAAGCAGGGTGAAGAGCAAGCGAGACTAAAGCAGCAGCTTTCTGGAAGCCTGAAACTGGGAGATGTTTGCAGAATTGTGTGGTGCAGAGAAAGTACACAGAACCAACCCCGTTTCTGCCATTTCCCTAGGGTTGGACCCAGGCTGAATTGTACTCTTTGGGTATTGATGTTGTCCAAAACATCTCACTGAAATAGAGAAAAGATCTCAAAGTCTTGAAGAAAAAGTGTTTGTTTTGGAAGACAATTTGTTTGCCTTCCTTGGACTCTTATCTTTCTTCAGGTAGACCTGTAGATAGATAAGCCCCTGAGGAAGAAAAATGTCTTGTATTCTTTTTTTTTCCCCCTAAAAAACAAAACAAACTCCCCCCCCCTGCCACAAACACCTGAGAATTTTTTTCTCCACCTGATTATGAATCAGTGTTTACCCTTCTGGTTTCCTGAATTTAAATTCAGCTGATAAGCTTTTGAATTCCCTACAGCTCCCACCAGAACTGCCAGCATCTAAATTTCCCACAATGCCCTGGGGGAGGCCACATCACTTCTGATCCCATTCCAGTCACCAGTTGTTTGTAGCCTTCCCAGCTTCTGTTCCCTTTCCCCCACATCCCAAAGCCGAAATGCCTCTCTCCAAAGGTTTAGCTACTGACAGTAGGAGCTTTAGGCTAAACGAGGAAGTTGCTCTGAAAGTGTCAACCTGCCCAGCACTGGAAAGCCACTGGGTAAGATCCTATTAAAACGATCAGGTTTGACCTCCAGATGTCAATGAGTTCGTCCATCAGTCCCATGCTGCTCCTCACATGGACCATGCGATGGTCAAGAGCTGGGACAGGCCAGAAAACAAGTCCGCATGGGGATGACATGGGGTTGCCACAGCTCCCACCCTTTTAGGGATCAGCACTTCTTCCCAATCAACCCTGACTGCTCTTTGGTTATTTAAAACATTTTTATGCCGCCCCCATTGCAACAAAGCCTCGGGGCGGCTTACAACAAAAACAAAGATATACAAAATTATACAAAAACAAAGTTATACACTAATAATATTAAAACCCGGTGCATCTCGGCTTAAAAATTTTAAAATCCTACACAATACATTAACACTTAAAGTAAGTTTTAAATAAAAAGGTCTTAGCCTGGTGCCGAAAAACAAACAACAACTGCGCTAGGTGGACCTCTATTTATTTAGAAGGTCAGATACTGACAATGAAACTCAAATACTTTGGCCAACTAACGAGAAGAAACACCTCACCAGAGAAGCCCCTGATGCTGGGAGCACTTGACAGCAGGAGAAGGGGATGGCAGAGGATGAGGTGGCTGGATGGGGTCACTGGGGCAGTGGGTGTGGGCTTGGGAGGATTCCAGGGGATGGCAGAGGACAGGAGAGCCTGGAGGAATGTTGTCCATGGGGGCGTGATGGGCTGGGCATGACTTTGCAGCTAAACCCAAAGGTAGCTTCTAAAGCTTTCTGCAGTACTGGTATTAATTCCATCTGGTGACAGTGAGTTCCATAAGACACATCTGTTCTCTGTCACAAACTCCATCATTCTCACCTGCCCTGAACCTGCTTCCCACTGAGGAACAGGCTAACCCAGCTGTCCTCAAACCCCTCAGAGCCATGAACAAATAGAGGAGTGACCAGCCTTTTGGACTGAGATTAGAAACAGACACAGAGGCAGAAGGGGTCTCCTGGGCCATCTAGTCTGACCCCCAGCTCCAGCTGGCTGCACTCATAACATGCCCACCATGACATTAGGATTAGGACAACTCAGGTTCAGTTTCCTGGACAGATTCCCTTTGTAAAAGTGCAATCACCATCTCTCAGCTTTACTGATATGGGCATTGCAGATGTATAGCTGTGAAAGGCACGGTACCTGATCCACGTTGCGAAGTGGACAACTCAGACCTGAGGGGTTTTTAAGCTGAGGGGTCCCCTGTGAGATGCAAATAAACCCTTTTAACTGATTCATTCCCAATGCACTTGTGAATGGCCCAGTCTGGATGCTATCACTCATGTTTCATAGTGTTCTGATCAAAGGAAGTGGGGTGGGGGAGAATGGGGGGCTGGGTAATAAGAAAGGCTGGATAAATCTTGTGCAAAGAACATTTCATGGCACTCTGGTTAAGATCAAGCACAGTACACAGAAGTGGCATCTGTGATTATAGGGGTTATTCCAAAATGCAATCTTGCATACTCCTACTCTGAATTCATTCCACCTGTGTTCCATTTGTCAGGAGACTAAAGGATTGCAGCCCTAAACATATTACCTGAAATATGTTTACCCCACAATTCTGAAAACAGCCCACCTTACAAAGGCCCAACAGATCTTAAAAACCTCATCAAGCCTTACAATATTTAAAATGCAAGCAGCACTTTTTTAAATAAAGGCAGCCATTCAATGCTGGGGAAAAACCAAACTGTTTTAAAATTGCACCTCAACTATTAAAAGAAAACAGGAACAAAACATGCTTCATCTGACAACATTCTTTGCAACATAATTTGCAGCTGTATCTTTTTCTTTACACTTTGCAAACCTGTGGAACCCAAAAGAGAACCCATCTGTTCTGCCCGTCAAAGAGCCCTGTGTAAGTTGAGAAGCTTGCATATTCTTTAGACTCTGAACTATATATCTATTTTTTTCCCCTCCATGTTGCATCAATGGAAAAAAACTCAAGGCAGACAGAAGCCTTTCGTAGCCTTGCAGTGCCCCCATGTGGCTGACAAATTAACTAGATGCAGGAAGATTCCTCCGTAGTTCAGCCCTAGTGTAAGGAGGCTTTGCTGATTAACATCCACCACTAATTAACTCAATCACCAGTTTTGCAGCAATCGCAGGCAATGTTAGCCTGTAAAGAAAGTGCCCTGAAGTTACTATGCAGCATCTTTATAAGGTTCCGTAACATGTTAAGTCCATTCACTTGTATTTCAGCCTGCATCACCAGGGTCATTTCAAAATAGGTGAAATGAAAGACTTGGGGTTGCCTGCAGCCCTCCTGTACCTTTAAGCAGCTGGTGGGGTGGGGATAAGGAGAACAATTCCGCAGCATGGAAGTTCCTATTGGCTTGCTTTGGTCACGCAATTTTAAAGGAACACACAGACCTCTTTCCAGGGAAAGAGGAAGGAGGACTCTGCTTTGAAGGAAGTGAGCTTTTGGTTGACCAGCCTTGAAAAACTATGCCTGAGGCTGTCAGATTAAATCTAAAGCACTGCCCTTGCAATCCTATTGATTCATATTCATTCCTTTATTACATTTCCTAGTCACTAATAGCCAGAGCTCCCTGGGCAGTTTACAACAATTAAAGTCAAAAAGGTAAAATGCAACATAAACCCCCAGATGTTTAAAGCTAGAGTAAAGCCAAATAACCAAACAGAAGCTAATCAGAGTGGAAGGATGCAAAATGCAAAGCCAGATCTACAGAAGAAACTGAAAATATAAAGTCTTTGCCTGGAATGGCATGGGGGAATTTTATGCCACAGCAAATTAAAAAAGCCCCTCTTTGTGGTGACACAGGTCACCGCCTTTGGTGGGGGCTCCCAGACCACTGAAGTTGATCAGGGTTGAGGCACCTATATAAGGGGGAGATCCTTTATGGAATCTGCCCCAAGCCATTTAGGGTTTTGAATGTCAACACCAGCACTGGTTTGGGCCCAGATAGGGATGGCCAGCCAGTGCAGCTGGGCAAAGACGGGCACAGCTTGACCCTTTGGCCAGGCCCTGGCTGGATCTACACCAAATCTGTCGTTAGGTCCTCTTCATGGTGCTGCTTGCATCCGTGCCTGGCATTCCTCACTCCTTGTGCAAGCAGCAAGATTTTATTTTATTTATTTATTAAAACATTTCTATGCTGCCCCTTGCCAAGGCCTCGGGGCAGCTTACTACATCAAATACAAAATACATTAAAACAAAAACAAAGATCCATTTAAGAACCCCGCAGTGTTGCGAGAGGGTATTGCTCTCATGATGGTGTTGGCCAGCCCTGGAGAAAGTGGTCTGGGGGAGTTGGGGAGGAGCTGTGTGCAACAAAACGGCCCCCTCAAAGCTCCCCTTGTTTCTGTGTGTGTCTTTCGCTCTGTTAGCTGTGCACAGTGCAAAGGAGCAAAAACAGCAGAAGGATGGCTCCTCCCACCTCCTTCCCCCAAAATCTCAGAGTGCCTGCCCGTCCTAGCAGCTGCTGCAGCAGGAAGCTCCCAAGACCAGCAGAACCCCCAATTCCTTCCACCCAGAAGCTAGTACACTCCTCCGTGCTCCCATGCAGGCTTTCTCAAGGGAAGCTGCATATTATTATTATTATTATTATTATTATTATTATTATTATTATTAACATTTCTATGCCGCCCCTTGCCGAAGCCTCGGGGCGGCTTACAACACAATAAGATACATTGAAATACAATAGAACATAATAAATTACCAATAAATACAAAAATACAAAAAATACACTGAGATACAATAATATAAAATTCAAATTAACAGTATAAAATAAGTAAATAAAGAACATAGGAGGAGGAAAGAAAAGGAAGAAGTGCATAGGAGTAAACAAGCAGAGATGTTTGAAAGGGGGAGGAAATGCCAGCTTCTCCTGTCTGCCCCCATCCCCAAATAATGAAGGGTTCTGCTACTTCTCTCTCTCCTTCCAAGGCTGAGACCAACACCCCCTTTCCTTCCTCCCAAAAGCAGAGCTTCCTCCCATGCAGACTTTCCCATGAGTTAGATGCAATGGCTAATATGACTTACTTCCAAGTAGACCTGCGTTGCAACCAGCTGTTGCTTGAGGAAGATGACACCAAAGGCATCAGGAAGGCTTGAGAAGACCACAAAGTTATATTTTTTGGATGGGAAGGGAGGAATGGAAGGCAACATTTTGCAAGAGGGAGCAAGGGAGGCAGGAAAACTCCTGGAAGTGCTTTGTGTTGCGGTTGTGTTGTGTCAAGCTCCAAATATCTCCTGCCTTCACCCACTCCCAACACTGCAGAGACTGGTGGGGCACACACTTCATATCTCCAAATCCATATGGCCATGGAAATTCTGGAATAAGAAGGAAGGGAAATGTAAGAGCAATGCAGGTGATAACAGCAAAAGCTCAGTGTGGCTCTTGTCCCAATGGACAAGCTTACTACACCATTTTGGACAAGGTGACATGTCCAGGTGATTTTTGGAGGCAGGCCTGTGTGTCCAGGGTTCTGTCTTTGACTGCAAGATTTGATCTACCATAGCTAGGGTCGATCCTATACATATTTAAGCAGAAAAAAGGCCTTTAACTCCCATCACCACCCAGCCGTAACTGCTGTAGAACCTCCAGTGCCAAGTTGTTCCTGGCAGGGATGAATCTATTAAAGAATCCTCAAATGACTTTACATTACAGCATGCTGTCAGGAGGGCCATTTAAGTCCAGGTTTGGATGGCACTATGAGGTGCAGCTCGAATAGACCAGCTGGTACCTGCAGAAGCCACAGGTCTTGGGGCCACACAAACCAGGTTACAGACCTTCTGCCTGACCTACTTCACAGGTTTGTTGTGAGGCTGAAAGGGAATAGAGGTCTGCCATGAGAACCACCTTGGGTACCTTGCATATCTGTGTACCAAGACTGATACTAAGTTAATTTCCTCCCCATATGTACACACACTTTGAAACCTCCCAAGAGAAGGTGCCTCTGTTTTGCTTTCAATTTCAAATTTATGTTTCGTTCAAGCCCAGGATCAAACTGCACTTAAGAATATTTACTTCCCAAAAGCATTAAGCCACCTTGGCCATCTGGAGAAGCACTTCCAAATAGGATGCAAAAGGAAGCTAATGCTTTCTGGCACACTTGAACACACACCAGCAAAGAAGTTTTTACAAGTCATTCTGCAGAGCCCATACGAATATCAGAGCAATGACCCAAAATGGGGCCGCTGCAACAGATGCTTTTCCCAGAAACTGGTGCTATTTTTACCTCTCACAAGTGCCTTGCAAAGACATTGGTCAGCATTGTGAAGATGCGGCATTGTCATCCGACGTCACTCACTTTGCCCTGAGAAGCAAAATCGCTAAGTGCCCATTAGGCGCATCTCCCATACAGTTCAAACATTAAGCTCCCACAAAGTGCGCAGCTGGCCATTTCTGGGGGATGAAGGCAAGGCTGGACAAGAGGCACCATCTTGTAACATGATAGCACAGTGCTACGGGGGAGCAAGAGCCAGGGCCAGCTCCTGGTCTTATTTAAAACATTTTTATGCCACCCCCATCACAACAAAGCCTCAGGGCAGCTTACAACCAAAACAAAAATACACAAAATTATACAAAGTTGTTGGGCAACTCACAGGACCCAAAGTTTCCTGGGAGCCCCATTTCTCTCTGCCCAAGAGCCCAGCACTTGGAGCAGTAGTGCCCAGTGGTTGGCTGGGCCCCCAGTCTGGCCTCCCACCATTCCCCTAGCCAAGCATTGCTCAGAACTGCCATGTGGGGCAAAGGATTTGTTTGGAAAATGCATAAGGGAGAAAGAGTTGTGAATTGGAGACAATGGCTTGATCTCCTTCTAAGAGAGTGAGCAGAACATGGCACTGTTAAGAAATGCATGAGTCTCTGCATGTTTGGGCCAAGACTAGCAAACCTACAACACCCAGTGTTCTGCAAGTCAACAGGGGCCTTTCAATTTCCCCCAGTTTGGAGCAGTGAAGGGAGAATAGGAGTCTTAAATTGGAAGTTTTCCCCTCTAACCACCAGGATTTAGTTCTTGTAACCCTCTCAGTTCCCCCTTATTTCTGACATTTCTTTATGACCTTGCAAAACTAGACATGAACTCTCTCCAGGGGCCAAGATCAGCTCCCTAGCCGCATACCCACACTTATTTATGTATTTAAAGTTTTTCTATGCCATCCTATTACTAAAAGACTCTGGATAGCTTACAAAGAGCAAGAAACCAAAGAACAAAGAACCCATAACAACAACAACATACCACACAGCAACCAATAAGTAATAATAAAAACAAGGATAAGGGGGAAATAGAGGTTGAGGGAAAGAGGAGCTGCCAATACCCTCTCTGGCAGGGCTAGAAGTGGACAGGTGGGCTGGAAGGTACTTCCAAGTGCCCCCCCCCCCCACAAGGCCTCCAGTGCCCACCACTGCTTCCTCCTAGATCACACCCCAGGCCCTGATGACTAGTGACTTGAGCTCCAGCAAAGACTACAGTTTGTAGTAGCCAAAGCAATGTTACGAGGTCTTAACCCATAGGTCTTAACTTTCCTCATTTAGGAAGCTCTTGCTCCATGTCAACCCCCAACTAAAGGCATCTAAAACATCCCAAGGTGCAAGCAAAGACCAAACAACAGCAAGACCAAAGCAAACATAAGGCCAGAAGAAAGCAAAATGCAAATACCTGGTAAAGGCAAGGTGTCCTCAAAGCCAGGAGCCGGAAGAGGGAACCCCATAGAATCAAAAACAAGCCAGGACCAGGAAGCAGCCACCACAGAAACTCACAGCATTATAGGCAAACGCGCCCTCTTTCATCAGTCTTTTATAGCCTTCCTGTGGCATCCAGCTGCCTTCCATGATTGCAGTGAATCAAACCCCACAAGCACCTACACCTGTGATCCCAGTCCTGCAAGAACTTGCTAGGGGAAGCAGGCTGTCTGTGCGAACAAGCCACCAGGGGGAGCTCCTGAACCTTGCGTTGCTTCATGGAGGGTGAGCCAGTCCCACTGTCTTGGGAGAGGTTTTCCCACCCCCTAGGGATGATGATGGGGATGATGGGGATGATGATGACAACAAAGCAGTGGCAGCAGAAGCAGAAGAAGAGAATAGGAGGGAGGAGAATGAAGTGGAGATACTCTCTGGGCCTCAACAGAAAAAGGACTCTTTACCCTAGCTATAAAAAAGAAAAAAAAGATGATCTACACATCCTCAGGGGGAGCAGAAATGACAAGGAAATGCTTCCAGGGACATGTCCATAGGATTGCAGCCTGATGCGGTGGCAATCACTTTTAGAAATCCACACATCCCATTTTGACTTTGAATGACACCCACATTATATCTGGGATCCTATTTTGGCACTATCTACAGATTGCCTCTCCCACCCCTGGCTTTTTTTTTTTTTTCTTTTTACTCCTTTTCCTTTTTCTGAAGAACCTTTGCTGAGTTACTGTCAGACAGCTTGGGATTGTCAGCCACTGTCCCAGCTCCCAGCCAATATTAAGTTGCAGCTTTTGCAGCAAGACGGAGAGAAAGTGTCACTTTTCTCCTCCAGGGCAGATCAGTCTGGATGCTGTCATCAGCCTCAAGGCCCCTTCTAAAATGTTTAATTTTGTGATGATGAATTAGCAGATTGTTTGAAAAAGACAACAAGGAAACAAAAGGCGGGGGGGCTGGGGGAGAGACATTTACCATCTGTTGCCTTGCCCCTCTGCCAGAAATTCAGTGCCTTCAACACGAAGGAGGGAAATTCTGGTCTATAGCTCCTTCCAACTTGAAATACAGAATGGAAAGCCCACAAACTGGTGCATGATTTCGGAACTGGTGCATCATTTTGGAACTGGTGCATCTCCTTGGAGTTCCCAGGAGTTCTTGGGAAGCGGAGAAGAGCAGTGGCTGCGTATGAATCCACTGGGGATACATCAAGCCTCCCGGACTGTTTGGACTACAGAATCTACTGACTATTGGCCATGCTGACTGGGGCTGATGGGACCTGTACTCCAAAGGGCAGCAGGCATGGGACTGCCCACCTCTGCACTCAGCTAATGCAGCCAGTTGCATGCCACTGCTCCATGAACGCGTAAGAGTTGAGCAGACTGCTTTGGAGTCACTCAGCCTGCCTCCGAGGCAGGGTGGCCCTAGCAGGTAGAGGCATGCTCCCAACTTTGGATCCGTTTTAGAAGGGAGTTCAGTTCAGTTCTGCACGAGCCCAAACAGGGGGCAAACTGGAACCTCCCACACACAAAATCACCCTAGAAAAGAAGGTTTGCCAGGGGAGTGTAGAATGCACTTTTTAAAGACCTGTTGGGCAGGATACGCTGCACCCCTTTGTTTGAAAGTTGGCAGCCTTCTTCTCTTTAGGAATGGCTACTATACTTCCAAAGGCCATCCACTCCTGTCACAGGTTTCTTTTGATTTTTCCATTATACTCAATAGGTAAGACATCTAAGGCTTCAGAAATTCAGCAGGAGAGGATCGAAAATAAATCAAGACGCCAGTCTAATGCATTGCATTGCATTGCATCACATCACACCACATCACCTCAAACTGTTATCCAAAGTGGGGCTGCTTTGTGCACCCCAGAGGCTGCTGCCTGTCCTGCTTCAGCAGAAATCCCATCATCCTGTCCCTCCATGCAGAAGGGGACAAAACAAGCCTGCCAAGCTTGGGAACAGAGCTGATTCAGGACCCTGTACGGCACTTTATAACTAGACTGGCAAATCTTGTAATTCTGCAGCTAAATTGCACCCAATTCATGCGCAGGAAGCCATGAAATGTTTCTTTAGCACATGGCCCCAGTGCTGTATCTGGCTTTTATAAAGGGTTATTCAAAACACAATTCTGTTTTGGAGGTGCAAACTCTTCAGTGCAGAAGTCTCATAATCTAGCTCTTCTTCACGCCTGTGCAGAACCCACAGAGTACATCTGCAAACTGCCCAGAGAGCTTTGGCTAGTTGACAGAATTGAAAATAAACAACTCTGGGGACAGAATTGAAAATAAACAACTCTGGGGGCTCTGTCACTGAAAGACATGGACTTGGCAGCTTCTCAGAAGAGCCACTATCCCTCCTGGTACTGTCTTCAAGCTGGGAGGAAGCTTCCCTCCACAGAGGGAAGGAAGAAGAGAGAAGGACAGTAACCTCCGACAGTAACCTATGGAGAGCTATAAGCTGGTCTTTGCCCAAAGCTTGCCCAAAGCTTTGCCCAAGCTGGTCTTTGCCCAAAAATGCTTCTGTTGTCGTTGCTGGTTTCTCTGGGGAAGACTACAGTCTGGAAGGCAAGGATGCAATTGGAGAATGCTCTGCAGAGGGCCTGCAGGCTGACTCCCCAGAATCAGTGACTCCCCAGAATCCTGGGAAGTGATGTTTTCCTGGGATTTAGCAGAAGGGGTGCAGTGGGAAGGCATGTGGAATGCATTGGCACAAATGGCTTTGCAGCAAGATCGAGTACACAGTGAAGTTTCTGCAATTGGCAGAAGGAAGTAGAGAATCATCCAGATAAATATTTGATGTGATTTGGAGCATATGAATCCATTTTTTCCCATCTCACAGGCAGGAGTGGAGCACAGAGCTACCGAAGGGGAGAGTAATGTAAATGCCTCCCCCAAGCCTTTCATTCTGGGGCACGGGCTTAAGCATTCTCCTGTGATAGATCAATGTTTCAGGGAGCTATAGATTGGCACTGTAGGCAATGGCACATCCTTCAAATCTCCCCTGCGTAGCCATGCAAGGACATGATGTATTTGAATGAGAAAGGCAGGAAGACAAGGAGAGATGCTCAATCCAGACATCACTTCAACCTAGGATGTAGCGATTTCATTAATTCCTTCCCATCTGTCTTTTGTGGATGGTTAAACATCTCTTGCTCCACCGTTCACTCATTCACAGGATCGGATTTTTAGGGGTGTCCAAAAAGTTCAGTTCATCTCACATGCACATGATCACAAATTCAACTTCCCCGAAAAGTTTAAAAGGGGGCGGGGAGGGGGGAAGCCTGTTATCATATCCTCAGAATCAGCACAACCGAAAAAACCCAATGCACTATTTATAGAAATGTGAACTATTTTGAAGCCACTGAAGATTTCTCCGGCATCACCGGAACAAGCCATGATTTGCATTAACCCTGCTTTAGGAGACAAGGTATGTCTGGAACGTCCAAATGTACTGGCCAACCATGGCATTTTTCTTCTCTTTGGCACTCCACTTTCTAGGTTCAGAGGCTTCCAGAGCTGAAGAAATGACCATGAACTATGCTTCCTCACTTCAGCTATCCCCCCAAATGACACATCTCCAAACAAAGGAAAGGCGTAGGCAGGGCAGGGCAGGGCATAACAATACTGCCCTTTTAAGTTCGGATGACTTTCCTATCGACCCCGAACACCAGTTGCATCTTTTGCACCATTGCAATGCTGGGTTGACATTTTCACGGAGGTCTCTAACCATGACCGTTCTTGGTCAATCACCACCAGCTTTGGTCTGGGCCACAGTTGCCATTTTAGCGTGATGCTCTCTTTGCAACCCAGTCTCCGATTGGTTCTATTTTTCTTTTTCCATACCTTGGTGTCATTATCAGACTTGATCACTTGGCTGTTTGCCTCTATCTCTGGGTCATGTATCTACAGATTAGAACGCCCCAGTCCTGAAATGCATCCCTGGGTGACCACAGTTTAAGATAAATGAGCTTTCTGCCACTTTCTTTCCCATTTGCAAGACCTCCAGACATACGTTGAAACAGAGAAGGAAACTCAACGTGGTTTCTTTATTTGATCTGTATGCCACCCCATCAGCTACAGGCTCTCTGAGCAGTTCATAGCACCATGGTTTGGGGTGCCATGTGTGTAAAGGTCCTGCTCCCATTCTGTCTAGTTTAAAATTAAGTTTCTCTTCTTTCTAATTCAGCGCGAATGTATTTACTGAGTTTTAAAAGAAATTAGACTTCCCAAATAACAAAGAGATATCGCCTAAGTCAAGGCACTGAAATTAGAGTCGATCATTAAATCCTTATCTACAGATAATTATAATTTCTCAGTTCAACACCTATGGGGCAAGAGCAATTATAAACACGTACAGAGCAATCTATATACAAATAAGCCTTTTATTCGAGACAGTGGTATGCCAGCCCTTCCCAACAGATGGGGTTCCTCCAGGTAGAACACATCGTTAATGTGGCTGTTACGTCAAAGCTCCGACATATGGTCTTGCCGGAGAGACAATCCCCTTTCAGAGGCGAGCTGCTTACCTCTTCAGCAGTGCAAAGGGCTGCAGGGGAAATTCCAGAGAAAGCCCTCTTGGTGCGCATGGACAGAAGTGATGCATTCAGCTGCTGAGTAATGACTGTGGAACAATTGGATGTGGCTGCAAGCAAAGAACTGGCAAACCAGAATGATGATCTTCGGTGCAACAGAATTCCACAGCTGCTGCACTGATGGATCATTAAATCTCCTGTCCCAGTCTGACGGAGGAGACCTTGGCATCTTGCTCCTAGTCTAGAGGCAGCTAAGTAGAGAGGCCGCCAAGAACGCCACTGAGGAGGGAGGAGCCGATGACACGCGCTTCGCTCTCCCACGTCAAGTGTGCAATGTTTGTGCGAGATCGGTTCCTTGAGCCAGGCCAGGATTTCATAACGTCTTGGGTGAAGTAAAGCTAGTCTTGGGAAGACATAGCAACAGAGCGAGTCAGAAGGGGTCTCCGGGGCCATCTAGCCTGACCCCTGGCTCCAACTGGCTCCGCTCATGACATGCCCACCATGTGCATGTCTAGCCTATCCTTGAACACCCTCACCAGGGCATGTGTGTGGTCATTTGCAAGTCAGAAACTACATCCAAGAACCCCTCACATCCTATGCTTGGAATGGATCCAGATCCTTATCGCTAGGAGTCCCAGGCATCCAAACACTTCAGCCTGGGGAAGAGGAGACTCAGAGGGGATCTGTTGGTGACATACAGGTGTGTGAGGGGGTGTCACATGGTGGTGGGTACAGGCCTGTTCCCCCCTGCAGAGGAGGTCAGGATGCGCTCCAACGGAGCCAAGCTCAGGGAACCGAGGTTCCATTTGGATGCCAGGAAGCACTTCCTGACAGTCAGGACCCCGAGAGTGTGGGATGGGCTTCCCTGGGAGGTGGTTGAGGCCCCATCGGTGCAGGTGGTCAAGGATAGGCTGGACGTGCACATGGTGGGTGTGTCGTGAGCGGAGCTGGCTGGAGCCGGGGGTCAGACTAGATGGCCCGGGAGACCCCCTCTGACTCGCTCTGTTTCTATGTTTCTTTGTTTCTAAACACAGTAAGATGCGGAGTAGCAACTTGCAAGAATGAGATGCTGTTCCTAGACATAGTCGGAGAATAGTTCATTCAGTTCATTTTTTAATGCGCCCTCACCTAATTCCTCATGTTTGATTCATCTTGCATTCTGCAACTTTGTTCTCCCAGGTTTGCCCTTTTCTAGGTTTTTCAGTGGAGGCCGCTAAGTAAAACTCCAGGGAAGAATGTGTGCATTAGAGGGAAATGCACACAAAAGCACACATATTTGCGAAACTGATATAGCTAATATTCAAAATGCACAGGACTAGAAAAGAGTTGGCAAAATGGGAGAAGTGTGTGCAAAACTGCATACAAATTTCCACACAGAGCACAGTGGTTGAAACCGCGGTGCTGCTGGGCTGGTTGACTGAAAGGTCGCCGGTTCGAATGTGCACAACGGGCTGAGCTCCCATACTCTGTCCCAGCTCCTGCCAACCTTGCAGTTCGAAAGTCTGCAAATGCAAGTAGATAAAAAGGCGCCACTTCGGTGGGCAGGTAACAGCGTTCTGTGCACTTCAGTGTTTAGTCATGCCACCCACACGACCACGGAGACTGTCTGCAGACAAGCGCTGGCTCCCTCGGCTAGGAAACAGAGATGAGCACTGCCCCCACGAGTCAGGCATGACTGGATGTCAAGGGGAAGCCTTTACCTTTACTTTACCTTTATAAAGAAAAAAACACTGTTGTTTTCCCATACAACACCCTCCCTCCCAGCTATTCTCAGTCCAGGCTAAATTGAGTTTAAGTTTGGAATAATAGGAAACCAGGAGAAATTCACATCTTCGGCCATGCTTAGTGGCAGCTAGACTAAAGGAAAGGCCCTTTCTCATTCACCTCCATCTCTGAAACAGCCAAACATAATAACCCATGACATATGATGGCCATATAATACATAAAAGAACAGAAACTAAAATGGCTTTATTGGTCATTCCACAACCAAAGATATATCTCAGTAATTGCACATACTCAGGTCAAGATTTCATAACGACAGCCAGCATGGGGTAGTGGGAAAGATCTCCGGTCTGGGACTCAGGCGACCTGGGTTCTCGTCCCTGCTCAGCCATGGGGCCAGCAGAGTTGCTTTGGGCCAGCCCCAGACTCTCAGCCTAGCCTACCTCACAGGCTTGTTGTTGTGAGGATGTGATTGTGAGGAGGAGAAGGACGAGGAGGAGAATATAAGCTGCCTTGGATTCCTTGAAAGGAAGAAAAGTGGGATATAAATACAATGAACAAACAAACAACCCAGGCCTTCTCCACGGTGGCACCTCTTCTCTGGAGCACTGTGTATGGTCCAAGAAGCAGCCACTGTGTCGAGCTTGAAAACGCATCTGTTTGCTCAGTCCTCTCCGACTTGCGATCTAACACAACAATGTTTTGTTTTATGCCTATGCTGTCATGTTTTAAGGTATTTATTGCTCCGTGCTGGTTTTCTTGTGCTGCATTCTATGTGTCGTGACATAAAGCACTTGCAGATTCTGTGGCTGTCAAGCGGTATAGCAACAACTTAAGTAAATAGGGGTGCAACCTACTGAAAGCTTAATATTCCTTGTTGCTGCTGGTGGTGCTTTTATGAGGACATGCTTTGCTTTCATGCTCACAGCCTGGAAATGAAAAACTCTGGCTGCCACTGCCATTGAGTCGAGAGAGTTAACTCCCTGCTGTTCAGCCTTTGTTGTAAGAAGGATGAGTTTAATTTTAAGGCCTGGATCCCAGTCAAGGAACGAGTGGGCGGCGGCAGGGGGGAGAACGAGAACTTTACACAGAGGGAGAGAGATTTCCAGAAGCACCAGCCATCCCCTCTGATGGATTCACTCAAATCCACAGTGCCAGAGTTTATTGAAAAAATCCAATAAAGCCCCTTGATCTTTTTCTCCACATGGAGTTGTCACCAGATGCCTTAATTAGATATTGTTATTAACAAGAATGTATCACACAAATTAAACCAAGCCTTCAGTTAATCTTTTGTGGCCAGTGAGCCAATTTTACCAAAATAAGCTCCCAGCAGGGGTGGGGGTTCTTTTTTTAGGTCCTTAAAAAACCCAACCATTGTTTCTGAACATGTCGCCCATAAAGAAGTTTAATCTTCTGAAATCTCTTTTGCACTTCAGAATCCATCACTGATGTATGTGCTGGCCATTGAGCTGCCTTTGAGCCAAGCTGGGAAGGACCAGATGATGTTGCTGGTGGGGGAGAGGAGGAAATCTTCTGCTGATCCATGCCAAATTTGGTGAACCTCCAACTCAGGGTGAGTGAACCGGGAAGGCAAGTGTGGATAAGCTTGGGTGGTGTGTCCAATATTGAGACCACTGGACTCTTGAGCAAGCATTAGCTTCAGTGACTCCCAAGGGTTTGGATGCAGGTCTTTCCTGAGGACCACAGCCCTCTGCTCCATCATCAATCCACGCAGCCTCACCTTGTTTGCTCTGTTTGGTCACTGTTCCCCAAGTTCGCAGGCAGCCATCTTTCCAGGCCTTAGTCCCCAAGAGTGCTTGAATTGCAGAAGGCATTGACTGAACCTGGAAAGCAAAGTATATGTTCCACCACAGCTTGGTTTCCCTCCAGAAGTTTCAGACTGCAGCTAGATGTATAAAATAGGAAAGGGAATCATGCCAGGCTTCTAACAACGTGAGACCACAACTACTGCAGAATATATAGAATGTACTAGTCATTTAATATGCAAACATGCTAAAAAGGACATGATTTGGGGGCTGCCTGGCTACCAGGCAACATGACCCTTTTTATCCCCTGTTTGCACGCAAGGCTGCATGTATCCAGGTCTCTTCATTGGCTCTGTCCTAAAAGGGATCCATCCAATTATACCTACTGCTGTGAACAGCCCAGAGATCTTTGGCTACTGGGGAGTGCACACATGAGGGAAAGGACAAGGGCAGCCTTACTTTGCATCTCCTACCATCCACGATCCCAACAGAGAGCACGTATCATGGGCCACACCAGCATCACCTGCCTGTAGTGCATCCCAGTGAGACCATCTGCTAACCATCTATGGACCATCCTTCTTCGCTGGCCCAGTGCTGAGGCCTGCTCCGTATCCCCCTTTTGAAAAGCTATTGGCGGGCAGGGACTAGCACGTCTATTTCCCACCCGGCTGCAGAGCAAGGCTGCTCTGGGAGGCACGGGTGGATACGAAAATGGCAGCTCACACGCTCAGTGGCCCGCCTGACAACCTGGCCAGAGAAGGGCCCACTTCCCTTGCCCAGGGCCCCTCCAAGCTGGTTCTGAGCACCCATGTGAGGAGTGCTGTGCATTTTGCCGGAGTCGCGCTCCTTGGCTAAACGACTCGCTGCCCTCTTGACCAGTTGCCCTTTGTCAGCACCACCTTTCATCTGTCCAGGCCTTGAAAAGGCCAAGGTGTCAAGGACCATTCATGTCAGCCACTGACCTTTTCTTTGGGGAGCAATTTTGACATTCCAAAGTTTACAGACAATCATCCTGGAGCGGGGAGTTAGGAGGTTTACAAGGCATAATTGGCGGGGGTCCAGCCTGCCCGCTCAGTACAAGTGCTATCTATCTGTTATGTTTATTATTCAATTTACAAATTCATTCTCAGACTTTTTCCCATATTAGAGCATGAGGAAATTCATGGAGAAGGAACGGAACAGGGAATAAACAGCAGGAAATGGCTCTGGGGAAATTCAAAGGTATTAATTAATTTATTTATTAATGAATTAAAACATTTCTATGCCGCCCCATTCGCCAAAGCCTCGGGGCGGCTCACAACATAAAATATAATACAAAAATAACAATATAAAAATAACAATATAAAATAAATAACAATATAAAAGAAGTTGCCCTGGCCAGGTAGAAGCGGAAAAGGAGGAGGAAGACCAAATCTGAGAGGGTTGGATTGTATAAAGGAAGCCACGGCCTTGAATTTATGAATACTGAACACAGCTGTCAAGGACAGGGCATTCAGAGTCACCCTAAGCTAGAGAGAACCTGATGGCACATAACAACAAATGAGGTTTCTAACTCTGCTCTGGCTCCTCCATCTGTGCATCTGGTAATCGAGACATGGACAGATCCCTCTTTCCTGACTTTAGAAGGGTTCCCTGCACATCAGCTCAGCTTTCTTCCAGAGCATTAGACTCAAGTCTTCTGTCCTCACAGACAGAGGAGTGCCCATCACACGCCCCGGCCTTCTGAACGGTTTGTGCATGAAAACCCTCGCAACATTCCTGGATTTGCTGGTTGGTTTGTATTCCATCCATATTCCTCACGTAAGTTTTCTTGCCAGGGATTCTGGGAATTCTGCCACAGCCAGAATACTTTTGTTAAAGACAGAGGACAGATGAGAAGCGAGGGGGAGAACTTACTGAAAGCAAAGTGGTGGTGCTCTGTTTTTGGAGCTGGTATTCATTACTCTTGATCAGATTTGTTTGTTCCAAATGTTGACCTGTTGTGTAAATAAATATGCTTATTCTTTACAATCCCCATGCTCTGTTTTAATTGGATTTATTCATGTATATGCAATATTTATATACTGCTTCTGATGAGAAACAAGTCCTGGAATGGGAGATATTTGAAGGGCAGCAGAAAAGGTAGGTTGCTAAGGGCCCATGCCTAGTAGGGGCCCACTGAGAAGAACCCCTGGACTTGCTGCTCTACTTCGTTGATGCAACCAGATGCTTTGCCAGCGAACAATGGCAGAAAGATGGAGGTACAGCCATCATCCTTCTAGGACAGTCTCACAAACTGCCTAGCTAAAAACTCTCCAAATTCTGGCCTCTCTGTATGACTTTTCTAGTGAAGGGCTCTACTTACGTTCTTGTATATGCATGTGGTTAAAATAGATTTAGATCCAATCTCTCTCTCTCTCTCAAATTGGCAGCCAAGATAACCAGCACTGGGATAGAAAGATGGTTTCCACAGTTCAATTGCAGAATATCTCATTTGCTTGCAACAGTGCCCAGTTTTAATGCACAGGATCTCCATATAAAAGGCATTCAGGTAGGAGGGAAAACCTTGGACAGCAAGGTTTGAGATGACTTCCATCTGCTACATTTTCAAAGTGAGAGAAGCTGCCCCCTGCTTCCTTCTGCCAGTGGCCTGAGATCTTTAGCCACATTGTAAACTAACTGAGCCTGATTAACCTCTCCCCAAATCCACTTCGCATGGGAAATGCAGGTACAGCTTTCTCATTGTGTTCCTCAACATTCTTTCCTCCACTCTTAGTTGTTTCTTTTCATAACGTCCAGAGGAAGAGATGTCCACTGAAGGACAACGTTCTTGAAAATACGATTATCAGGCATTGATATTCCACCTTTGCCATTCTTGAGAATAACCCAGTGGCTTCCATCGCTCAATTTGAGCCTGCGCGGTAGGTTGGGCTGACAGTGAGTGACTGGCCCAAGGTCACCCAAGAGCTTTGTGGCCAAGCGGGGACTACAGTCCGGCCCTCATCATCCCCAAACTCTGCACAACTGTTTCAACCTCTGCAAATGTTGAAAGCCACTCGACTTGCTCCAGGTGCAGTCCCACTTCCGTCTGTGAATGGAACTTTTGCTCCAAGTGTGTGCAACAGTCAGGTTTCATGACGCAATAAACAGTGAGGGCAAACCCAAGGAGGAGAGACGAGCAGAAAGCTAATGCTTAGGGGGTCTTGTTCCCCCATCCTTAGAGGGATGGAGAGTCAAGCATCCCAGGGAAAGGCTATATGCCAGTGGCAAGGTGCAGAGGACCCCAGACCAAGACTCTGACCTTTCATGATAGACCTGAGAGAGAACCAGCCTGAAGCTCAACAAAGCCATTGCTGGTCAGTGGAGGAAACAGCGAAAGGACCAAGCATTTGACCTGATAAGCATCTTCTGACGCCCCAGCCTGCAGGTGCTTTGATGAATGTGAAAGCTTGCTCTCACCTTGCTACTGGACTGAACACAGCTACGACTTCACTTTGGGAATGACTTATTTGCTTCCAAACAGGTCTCCCATGGCTACCTTCCATTTTCACCCTTCGGAGTACACGGTTCTGGCCTCCATGGATCAGCCACCTGACAGCACAAGGAAGCACTTGTCTGCTTGGAGCATCTAATGGTGTTTATCTCCAGCAGCTGTCTTCTCCTGGAGTCACGTGGCTCTCCGAGCTTCCAAAGTGTTTCTGCCGCCATCCTTGAATGTCAAGACCCTTGATAAACATACTGTGATTACACCATGCAGCTTCTGAGCTGGGGGCAGACACCAAACGTCCCAACACAGGCCCTTATTCATCTTAAACTGGTGACTCATTGTGAAGGGAAATGATTTACTGGGCACCAGAGAGAGAAGAAAAAGAGGTAATTGTTATTTAACACTAAAATCAAAGCATTGGCACTTTGCAACCCTACCTCGAAGCATCGTTGGACTAGATCACGCTTCCTTGACCCAACTGCTCCTCTCTCCACTTTATTTGAGATGTTCTCAACATAATGGCCAGAACTGAAACTAAGCAGTTGCTTGGGAGTGCCCTGTCTCTGCTGACAGTCTCTGTCATGACTTCACTTAAATAAATGCGTTTATCCATGAAGTGTGTTCCTGGAGTAGAAAATGAAATATGCAAGTCCTCTAAAGGGTACTGTTGGGGTGGGAGCCTACCCATGGCCTCTGGGCCGCATGAATCCCCACCCCTAATCTCCCCCCCCCCAACCCTCAAATCAGTGCTGCTGTTGGGAGCTAAGTTTCCACCCTTTGCATTCAAATAGTTCTTTACCAGCCAAAGGAATTCCCAGAAGCACAAACACACAGAATGAATCTCTGAGCATGCAAAGACAGCTAAGGCAGGTATGACTCTCCGCCCTATGATGCAACATTGATAGAGGACGGGGGGGGGGGACTTTTAGGGGCGGGCGGAGGGGGGGGGGCCGCCCCTTTTCCAAAAACCCCCCCCCCCCCCCGCCACAAGTAGGAGTCCCAAACGTACTCAGGAGGAAAGCTCCAAGAAGTAAATACCCGATTGGGTTCAATGAACTACTCTGTGGATGCTCAAAATTCATTCTGTGTTTTATGTTTCTGGAAAACACTTTGGTCAACAAAGAGTGCTTTGTGAGAAAGGTCATGCCTTTGAATGTGTGAAGGGAGGAACCCGGGTTCACAACAGCTACGATGGCCCTCCCTCCTCCCAGGCCAAATTCGGGGTATGCAATGGTGTCAGGGAGGAGCAGGGTCCCCAGAGAACCCCACGATGGGAGCAGAACTCCGCTCACAGAGCTCTGGATCCAACTCACACTCTCCTTTTCTTTGCTTCCCTTTGATTTGTTACTTTTTATCTTGGCCCATGTGTCCTCAATGGAGCCCAGAACTACATACATGGCTCTTCACCCCCTTTATCCTCACATAGGGTAGGTTAGGCTGGGAGCTGGCAGCTGGGTCATGAGCTCTCAATGGGCTTTGTGGTTGAGAAAGCATTGGATCCCAAGCTTTTCCCTTACGTCCCAGAGCCAGAAAATAGTCCATTGAGCTGGGGTCCCCCAAATCCTAGTAACCCCAGATGTGGTCAAAGCAAAGCCTCCTCTCCAGTCCACATGTAGGGGACACTTTCCTACCACCCTGAGCAGTGAATTTTCTTTCTCTCCCTCTTCGTCTCTGCCTCCACCATCCCCCTTCACGATGCGTTCTCTCTCTGAGGCTGCTGGTCATTACTCTTTCCACTCCCTCATTACCAGAATGTGCCATTAAAGTTTCGCTCACTTCAAAATGATCTCTTATTATCTCTCCATGGAAATTGCCCTAGCAACAAGCTCCTTCCTTCAATATCTATCAAGCTGAAGAAAGCCATTAGAGAAATTGCAGCACGCAGCACGGACACCCACCAGCCCACCCACCCACCCATTCCTCCTCCTCTTCTCCCCTCCTGTTATATCCCTCCGCAGGTAGAAACGAGGCAAGTACGGTGCCATTCTAATGCCATCTAGAGGTCATGGAGGGAAGGTCACACCATCTCCATCCTCATCAGCACCATCATCGATGAGTGAAGCAGAGACATCAAACCTAGAGATGGTACCTCTCCAACTGGTGCCCACCAGGCAACCAGTTTGGCTACCCCCTTTGCCGTTTCGACAATAGGCTTGTCAACAGTGACTGGCATGTGTGGGGTGTCTGGAATAAAGTTGTCACTCCTTCGTTGGGAAGCTTCTTTTTCCTTCCTCATGATCAGGTGAGCTAGTCAGTTCTTGTACCAACGAAGCAGGCAACCAGCACGCAGAAGGACTTTGCATGGTCCACCCCTCCTTACCCCCAGCCTCCTGTAATTTCAGAAGCCCTCTGAAAGCCAGCCGTTCAAGCCTTTGGCCATGCAACAGCCTGTCCAGGTGTGGGGAGGAATGCCTGAGACAGAAAAAGTGCAAGGAAAAGGGGCAAGAGAATGAAATATGGCGGCAGGGCAGGGCAGGGCAGGGCAGGGGGATAAAAAAGAGAGAAGGGGATGGCAGAAAAAGAAAGAGGAAGAGAATGAAATATGGCTGCAGGAAGGG